>NW_027397071.1:30067304-30454318 GCF_003265705.2 Callorhinus ursinus | reverse complement strand
GCTGACTAGTTAGGACACTGTTGGAAGACTGGCTAGTTAGTGCATATGGGTCAAGAAAGGTGAAAGGCAGAACAAATCTTCCTATTCTTGCCAGAAAGTACAAGATTTAATTTTAAACCTTAAGTCAGTCAGTAAGTCAGTCATAATTGACTCATACTCAATGTATGCATTACTCATGCATACATTGAGTAATATATGGAAGAAATATCAATGACAATAACCAGTTACTTGAAATCTCAGCTCACAGGACATTGTTTTCTGTTCAAATATTTTCTAAGATGTCAGAACATCTAAGGCTCCTCTGTAAGTCTGAACTGCTAATTAAATTTAACCTAGTTCCCTAGGGGTGATTAACACAATAATTGCAATCACACCAAAGAATACTTGAAAATGAATTTCAGGGGCTTTCTAGGATTGCAGGGTATAGTCTAAAACACAGAGATATTCTGGGCTGAATTAGGGAATACTTCTAGTGAGGTTTATTTTTAATGCAAGAAAAAGATTTAAGGCATAACAAATGCCCTCTGAAGTTCAGTTTAATTCAAATCTTTCCAGCAGCTCAACAATTTAAATATTTCTGAAGGTCTGTATAACCTCTGACATGGTGAAGACATACACTGAGCAAACATGAATAGGGGCGAAAGGAAAACAAGAGATCACATGATCCTGAGAAAAGGAGGTAGTTCTGCCAAACTACAGCATGCCCAGGACACATACAGAATTGTTGATGAAGAGTTTAGGAGACACAACTACAACAGAGTAACTTCTAAAGTAATAAAAATATGGAAATATTCTGACAACAAGCCCGACATTCATGCAGTCAAGAAAAAAAAGAGGATACAAATTAAAGTAAATATATCATCTCATCCTTGTCCTGGAACATGTAAAAATTCCACAAACCAGAGTGACTCAGAACAATAAAAAATTATTTCCATGGACAAAATGGTCTTCATGTTGTAATAAATATATCTAGTGTTCTCTCCTAACAGCATAATAGGTTTTTCTATGTAACAGGAAGGAGAATTATTACTGTAGCATAAAAAAAGAAACAAAATAACATTCATCATGGCTTGTTGGGCTATAGTGAACCCAAGAAAACACAACTGTTTCCTTCTGGCATCCGCCTCTGGGTCTATGGAAAATTCTCTGAGCTTGGAGAGAGATCTTTAGAATGCAGCTACTGTACCTTTTGTCTCTCTTATGATGCTACTGCTTCTATTGTAACTTAACATTTCAAAGATTACCAGGAATACAGCAGTAACATGTATTTTGGTCTGACGAATGTATATGTAACTTTGATTCTTAAGAGTTTCAAGAGGAACTTTATTCGATTCTTAGGAGTTCAAAGAGAACAGAAGTAGGGAGGCTAATATATACCAGTTTCAGAAACACTGTATTTCTTTAAAAGTCCTGTGTCTTTCAAATTAAAGTTTTAGAGGATAAAATGCTTGTGGTTTCTTAAAAGTTAAAACAGCTGCACCAATATGAAAAAACTCGCTTTTGCGCAAGGCCTGTAATTATTTTTCTCCTTAAATATTCAGTCACATCTATATAAACAAAGTCATCAGGATAGGTCCATAACACAAACACTTATGATACCATATTACTTTCAAGTTTAAAAGTTTGTTAAATGTCAAGTAAATAGTTCTGAGAATTGTAGAACCATATGGTATCAAATCGGCAATGTTAACTCCAGGGAAATTTCTGGAGCAGAAACAAGAGAGGCTGAACCCGGAGGCTGTCCACTGAGAACCACAAACTCTTGGCATAGTGGTTCCACGAAGCAGACAAACTCAGCTGCACACAAGGCCCAATATTGCCCTGACACACGGACCCAGAGCAAGTCAGTTATCCTGGCAGTTAGAATACTATATCTAACTATAGAAGTGGGAATTTTTGCAGGAAAAGATCCAAACCATGAGCCCTCAAAGAAACTGCCCATTCTGTGGTTACATAGCCATGGTTAATGTTGACTTAATTAACTTTCAAGAGGAAAAAAAAAAAAAAAGACCAAACAACACACCCCACCTTTCACTGAGACACTAGTGTTGCAGAGTGGAACTTAGCATTACTCAGGGTGGGGAGAAACTGCCAGACAAACAGCATTAGTTCTAAAGGTTGAGTTGAATAGTTCACTTTAGCCCATGAAATCAGAAATAAAAGGGTAAATTAGAGAAACAACCTTAATTAATTTAAAACCTACTGATATTATTTTCACACTCTAAAGACTGGCAAGGCCTTTCTTCCTCCCCTTTTCACTCTGCATACACTGTCTCATTCCTTTACTTTGTACTCCCATTTCTCTTTGCCTCCTCTTTGCTCGTCCCACCCTTTGCTAAAGATTCCTTCCCTGACCACAGTGGGTTCAGACCACCTCTGCGGCTTCCAACCATCCAACCCACACGTCTTTCTCAAGAGCTGGTACTAGTTTTGAAGTCATTATCTTTTCCTTTTCCTCTTCCTTCCCTCCCCATCGCCTTTTCCTTCTTTCTTTTTTTTTTTTTTTTTTTTTCCCCTGGAGTACTATTGTCAAAAACTGTAGAGCTCTTGGTGCTACACAGGCAGAGGCACTGCCCTGGGAATATCTGCATAGTGTACTGTTGTCCTCAAGGGCCTGGAATTTAAATCCCGCTCGGCTACTTATTAGCCAGTGACAGCTTGTTTAACTTTCTGGGCCTCAGTGTTCTCATCTTTAAAATGGGTGGTTAGTTATAATAGCACCAACTTCCTTGGCTCCTCCTGATGATGAAATACACATAAAACACTTAGCACATTATTATTCTCAATAAATATTAGATAGGACTTCTATCATTTTGATGAATATCAGCTTATGTGGACCCAATGATAAATACTTGTGCTATGAAACTGATCCACAAAAGAAAGCTGTTGCTTTTTCTTACATTTGGACAAGTTTCTTATGTTTTACCCCTATGACAGATCCCATCTGCTTTCCAGTGAATTAAAATTACAGTCTTTTCTGCAAAGCCCATGTAAAGTCAGAACACATACACTGAAGACACATTGAAATTTAAACCATGCCCATTTGATTTCCTGCCAGCTCCTGGAATCTGTCAGGCTATGGGGTAGATTCCTTGTGTAATCTCTGCTTTAAAACAGACCCCTGGACGTACTACGTAAGGTGAGAAGTGGGTCTGTCTGGTAAGATGTCCCACAGGACTCAAAGGAGTGTCAGCTAAGATGATACAGAATGATTACAGTTCCTGAAGATAGGACCACTCTAAAGGACTCAATCTAAAGAATTCCCTCTCTTTTTCAATGCCTGGTCCCTTTTCCTACATTTTCTGTTCCTCTCTCTTCTCACCTTCTTTCATGGCCCTCATTTCTATTCCCTCATTTGTCCTTCATGTTTACATCATCACCCTGTCTTCTCATTTCACTCCTTTTGGGTTCTCATGGTGAATGGAAAGAATTGAGGATTTGAACTATTAGGTATGTTACTTGGGATGAGTTGTACTTTCTGAGCCTCGGTTTCCTAATCCACAAATGGGATAGTGTTTTCTCTCTAACAGGGATTATGTAACAAATAAGCTAATACATAGTGCCTGGAACATTGTACTCAAAACCAGTGGTTGCTGATGTTATTGTTTTGCCCTAAATTAACTCAGTGCTTGGTTTGGATTCTGGCTACCTTTCAAAAAGAAATAAAAGACAAAAATAGACCATTTGATTCCAACTCTTCTTTTCTTCTTGCAAAATTTCCCCCAAACACAAAATACTAGAACAAGTATAAAACCTTACACATTTTTATTGGGAAGTTATATTCCCGGTAGCTTGCAAGAGCACTGAGTAATTAGTTCAATATTCTTTACTTAGATGCCGACATTTTCCAGTTGACCCTGTCCAAAGTTGCCTTTGCTGCCTATTTTCAACTACGTCCACTTTGAATGTTTCACATCTTCACTATGGATGTCGTGAATGTGCTCACAAGGGATGATGAACAGTTTTGTGGTGCGGTTCCATTAAGAGTCTGCACCAACTTGTTTGCCAAGCTGCTTTCCTTTAGCTGCTTCTGCTCAATGGGTGCCAGATGTTATGACTACAGATGAGGACCTTGGCATCGGGTTGTCTGTGGCCGATATGTCTCTGTCCCCCACAGACCTGCCATGCATTGGGAGCTGTGCTATCAACACTATCGCCACTAGGTTTTCAAAGCCCATTTCAATGTTCCAAGTCCCTTTATTACTCATCATATTATAAGAGCTTTGAAATTATACTGTCATCCTATTCATACTCCATCTAGCTCTTAAAAGCTGAATAGCAGCAACATGGCTTTGTTGGTCGTCAAATAGATTCATTTTCTCAATTTGTTGATTTTGTTTTGCCTTTTAATGTTAATTATCTTGTAGATAATGCTGAGGAAGCCACTCAAGAAGCTGATGTAATGTTTCTATCATGTCAAGGCACAGCTGGCTTGAAACTTGTGGGTACATCAAAGTTATGCTGGGTTGTCTCTGGTCACACTCAAAAGTCCACATTTCATTGGTACCACTTCAATGTTCTCTGTTAATCAGCACATCTTTGATCCTGTGGTCACTTGGAATAGTGTACGTTTAGCTGATTTTATAACAATAATGTCTCTATCATGCTTTTATATATCTTTTCTCCTTTAATCAACATTGCAGTTCAACAAACATTTAGTAGATGCCAATTTTTAAAAAAAAAATCAGGCTACAAATATTTAGAAAAACACAAAAGCACAGTCTCTGTGTCTGGGAAGATAGCAAGTCAGTGGGGCAGATATACTTTATGGATATATAGTGATAATAAAATGAAATACTTGTGATGGTAGTAAGGGTAGGCACTAGTACACCCATTTTACATATGAGTAAACTGAGGCTAGAGGAGGTTGACTGATTTGCTGAGTCAAGCCTCCTGAGCCCATGCTCACGCTCGGGTTCCTATTTACTGCGCTGTGTGATTATGATTTTCCTGAAGTCTCATCACAAAGCAAAGCCCACATCAGAATTGAAGCTCATGCCTTCTGTTTTCCAACTCTGTACATTTAAGTCCACTTGGTATTACAAGATCCTTTTCCAGGTGACTCCAGATTCCATGATCTCTTCATTTCAGAGATGAGTGACATTTTTATATACTAGGGCCTAAGGATGCTAAGGTATAGTATAATTAAAATGCTAAGTAATATGAACAGAACATATAAACCACATCAGGAATGCTCACCAATGACAGCCTGCATATGAATTACCCTCCTTCAACTTTGGGATGCCTGAGGTTTGTTCAGTGGTTTATTCCTTAACTTTTCCGCATGTGCTAATTAAATTACTAAAACTAACCAGATCTACCAAAAAAAAAAAAAAATCGAAGAGAGGCTTGACTTACTAAATGACACAGTCTTAAAAATTCCTAAGTAAAAGCATATTGGAATCCTCTTCTATTGGAAGGACAAAACTCTTAGGAGGAATTTAATTAGCAATGATAACAGCAAACATTTATGTACTCTTCCTACGTGCCAGACACTCTCTTAAGAACTCATATTTAACTAATCTAACCCCTCATAATCCAATGAAACAAGTACAAGCATTATTTCTGTTTTAGAGATGAGGAAGCCAAGGCACAGTATGTGATTCGCGCAAGGTCTTACAGCAGCAGAGCTGAGATTTGAACTCAGATAACTTTACTCTGCAGTTTGTGTTCTTTCCTGTACAACTTGTCACTAACAACAAGATAATTTATATGTCTATTATGTCGTCAAATGAAAATAAATATTAGAAAAGATTGTAAGCGTCTACAATACTCTTAAAAACAGATTATGTTCACTTTATTTATTTGAACAAAAATGTATATTCAGACATTCTGGAGGAACGGGAGTTGGCGGGGGGGAGAGGCTATAAACTGCAGCAATGTGAACTTACATTTGGTTTCTTTTTTTTTAAGATTTATTTATTTATTTTGAGAGAGTGAGAATGAGAGAGAGAGAGAGAGAGTACATGAGAGGGGGGGAGTGTTAAGGGAGAAGCACGTTTCTCGCTGAGCAAGGAGCCCGATGCAGGACTCGATCCCGGGACTCCAGGATCATGACCTGAGCCGAAGGCAGTCGCTTAACTGACTGAGTCACCCAGGTGCCCCTTACATTTGGTTTCTAAAGGTCCTAAATTTTGTTTTCCTAAGCATATACAAACTAATGAATTTTGGGAGCCACTACTTTATCCTTCCAATTTCTAGATCAGATTATAAGAAGGAGTTATTTGCAGAGAAATCTTCAGACAGTCAACAAATGTATCTTAATTATGGTAAGATTATAAAAGCACATGGACATAAAGACACACACCAAACCATGTCACCATACACCAATTCAATCAATTGGGAAAGATTCTGAGAATCTACCACATTGGGAAGTATGGAGGAAGAATTCTAAGATGCCCAAGACTGCCACCACCTGATGCATACCCCATGGACAAATCTCTCCCTTTGGGTGTCAAAAGAACATATAAATATGATGAGATATCACTCCTGTGATTAGGCATGTTTTATGCCACAAGTAAAGATATTTTGCAGATGCAGTTAAGTCTCTAATCAGTTGACTTGAGTTAATCAAAAGGGAGATTATCTTGGGTGGGCCTGACCTAATAAAGTGAGCCCTTAAAAAGAGATGGAAGAAGTCAGAGAGATATTGTCCTATTAGTCTGGAAAAAAGCAAACAGCCACGGTGGGAACTGCCTATAGAGGGATGCCTACAGAGCATCCTCTAGGAACTGAGAGCAACTCCTAGTCAATAGCCAGCAAAAAGACAGGGACCTAATCCTACAACCACAAGGAACTGAATTCAGCCTATGACCTGAATGAGCTTGGAAGAAGATCTAAGCTCCAGATGAGAACAGAGCCCAGCCAACAACCAGGCATGCCATGTACAGACTTCCAATCTGCGAAAGTTGTGAGATAATAAGTAGGTGTTCTTTTAAGTTCTACATTATGGTAAGCAGTTACACAGCAATAGAAAACTAATACAGAAAGCCCCAAATTTAAACATATTTTATTTTACAAATTTATTTATAAAGGCCTTTGCTCAGAAGCAAAATGCTGAGCTAAATGCTTATTTCCAAGTTGTTTGTTCAGAATATGGTGCAAAAGTTCTTAAGATGTTCTTAAGAAATTCCCAAGAAAACAATGTTTTACGAGTTTTTTTTTTTAAGATTTTATTTATTTGAGAGAGAGAGAATGAGAGATAGAGAGCACGAGAGGGAAGAGGGTCAAAGGGAGAAGCAGACTCGCCGCTGAGCAGGGAGCCCGATGTGGGACTCGATCCCGGGACTCCAGGATCATGACCTGAGCCGAAGGCAGTCACTTAACCAACTGAGCCACCCAGGTGCCCCTGTTTTACGAGTTTAAAGTCCCAGATCCACTAACTTCCTTAATCCATTATTTACTGAAATGTTGTACAGTTATATTTTAAAATACGGAAAACAAGTTGCAATACTGTTTTTTTTTAAGTTACAAATCTAATACACTGTTCATAGAAGTGAAAATGATAAAAGTATATAGTTTTATATACTTGAGCCACCTCAATCCTATTTTCAGTTTCATTCCTTCAGTAAATATCAAGTGTCTGTTCTGAGCTCTTACCATGATAGACAGTGATCAGTGGTCATCAAAAAATAGACATGACCCCTGCTATATAGTGCCTTTAGAGTAACATATTAAAGATTCACCCAAGTCAACATATTGTTATACATTATGATAAGGACTATGCAAGAAAACAACAATGTGCTTTGAAAACTAAGAAGGGTGCATGATTCAGGGGGTCAAGGAAGGTCACTTTGAGGAAGTAATATTTAAATTAAGAAATAAAAATGTTAATAATGGTTATCTATTCCTGCTAGTGGGTCATCTGGAAGTCCTCCTTAGAAATAAAATAGGTTTCTAGATGATTCTCAGATCATAAACAGCTCCCCTTAACATACGAAAAATCAATTAAGGGCTTACTGTGTTAGGAAAATGGTCAATAGAACTGGAAATTATTTATTATATTAAAATCTTCAAAAGTTATCAGAGTCAAGTAAATGTCATTAATTCTGTGGTTATTCTGGGAACTCATGATATTCACGATGGCCAACATGTATGAAAGTTTTATAACTACCTCATTCATTTTCCTTTTATTGAGCTTTAATAACTGTTGCCTGAATAAGATCTCTGAAACATTTCCCACACACTCTTAAATATCCATTGCATTTCCCCATTGATTTCTTAGATTTCTAAACTTATTAGTTTATCTCTAGTGATACAGATTTCTAAATGTATTGGTTTATCTCTAGTGACAAGTTCTAAAAATTAACCAGGATATTTAGCATCTTGGTTTCCATATTTGTAATATGAGGGGGTAGAACTTAAAAAGGAAGTCATTTCCAGCTCTAGATTTCAAAGAGTTGTAGTTTCAAAATGGTTTTTGGCATTCATAAATGTGACTCTAACTGTAATTCTATTTCCCTCCAAGAGAGTTTACTGAAAACATCCCAGATGGTTATTCATGTGTAAAGTATTCTGATGTTTAATGAAGTTCAGTCAGAAGCAAGAAGCTGAATATATGGATGGGGGGGAAGAGATGACAAACCCAAAAGTAATTAAAAAATCCGAGTAGGATTAAACCCTCAGAAACCAACATAAGGATTCTGTTGTAGTGGGAGAAACTGTACCTAGAAAACAAGGTGTGTGAGTGTCAACACTAACTTATGATACTTTGTGTGTGTGTGTGTGTGTGTGTGTGTTTTAGTGCTGCTAACTACCTGCCAACAGCGATAATATTACACTATGTAGAACATCAATAATTTTCTTATGAGAAAACAGCTATCAGGCCCTGCTTAGCTGCTAACCTCTGCATACTTTCTCATATCCACATGTAGTAGAGGAGACTTCATCAACTTTGGGTTCATCTCTCCCCAGTTCCCAGGATCAATCACCATCTGAAAAAGGAGGATCTAACAAGCTGCATGCCAATCCTCCTGAGACTCAGCATTAAGTCATTCTTTATGCTTTGTTCCACTTTAGACCATATACCTAGGTGTTACGTTGGTTCCTTTTCCTGGGAGTCCTGTTCTAGTAGCTTATCCCAATCTCTTCCTATGAGTAGGGACCCTCTCTGTGCTCTCTCTAAAGATTTGAGCCTTTATCCTACAACCCTGCACTTTAAGATGGGCTTTCCAAGTGCACCTACTACATGCAAGTGGGGCTTGTCATCTGTCTCCATCTTCTCAACATAGAATCAGTAGCCCCCAGGGCTGAGGAATCTCCCTCTAACTACTCATAACTCTGGCCCTCTTTTACTATATTAATACTACAGACTTAACGTATCATCATTAATAACATGTAAAATTTATTAAGCTCTTCTACATGCTCAGCATTGTGCTAAGTGATTTTATATGGGTTACCTCATTTAATAACACCATATCCCTTCAGGTACCTCCTAGTCTGAATCAGTCATGGCAGTTCCATCCCTCTCGCCAGGGATTGGCACAAATAACCTAATTTTGGCCACTGAGGGGAAGTCCACTGAGAGGTTCCTGGAGGTATAGAAAGAAATGTAACCCCACCTCTTCTTTTGAACATTGTCCTGTCTGGATACGGTAGCTGGAACTGATTCTGGTCTGAGGACACAACCATCATCGAGGATGATGGGGCAGAACAATGGAAAGAACTGGGTCCTTGATGACACTGTTGAGCTGATGAATCAATTCTGGAATCCTGAAGTTCTTGGCATACGAGATTTTTCATTTCCGTAACCAATCTGAATTGAGTTTCTGTTAGTTGCAGCTAAAAGCAACTCATTTACTTATGTAACAAAACTGAGAAGCAGTATCCCAAGAGTCCATATCAATAGACCACATTACTAAAACTCATTAAGTTCCGATGTAGAAACAACTATTAAATGGAGGCTTTTCTTTCTCTAGAAATATACCATGATTTGCCATTCAACAAATTAACACAATAGGTAAGGTGTTATTTTAACTGATAATACCTGATATCATGGCTGATAAGAATGTTGATCAAATGCCCCTGGTGATACTAAAACCATCCTGTCTATAGAAAACAGCAGATTGTAAATAATAATTTGTAAAGCCAAAAGGAAGTATTATATGTCTCAATTCTGTAGATAAAGCACAATTGTTACAGCTCCGTATGTCAGAGTTGGAAGTTAATGTTCCAATATTCTCATCTCTGAACTAGTACTCAGATTTGGAGGGCATGTCAATAGAAACATTTGACAGAAATTCAGAAGGAAAACCAATGGGGCCAAAGTACCCAGGAGAGATAAAAACAGCTCTGAGGAAAACTGGGAAAGATCCCTCTCATTATCTAGAAATTTCTAGATATTCAAAGGTCCCTCCAGGAAACTGGACAGCTGCATGTAAACGAATGAAACTAGACTACTTTCTAACACCATACACAAAAATAAACTCAAAATGGATTAAAGACCTAAACATGAGACCTGAAAGCATAAAAATCCTAGAAGAGAACATAGCCAGTAATTTCTTTGACATCAGTCATAGTAACATTTCTCGAGATACGTCTCCTAAGGCAAGGGAAACAAAAGCAAAAACTATTGGTACTACACCAAAATAAAAAGCTTTGGTACATCAAAGGAAACCATTAATAAAACAAAAAGATAACCTACTGAATGGGAGAAGATATTTGCAAATGATATATCTCATAAGGGGTTAATATCCAAAATATATAAATAACTTATACAACTTAACACCAAAAAAACCAACAATTCAATTAAAAAACGGGCAAAGGAAACTGGTGCCGCCACTCTGGAAAACAGTATGGAGGTTCCTCAAAAAGTTAAAAATAGAACTCTATGATCCAGCAAGCACACTACTAGGTATTTACCCAAAGAATGCAAAAATACTAATTCAAAGGGATCCATGCAGCATTTTCTACAATAGCCAAATTATGGAAACAGCAAGTATCCATCGATTGATGAATGAATAAAGAAGATATGGTGTGTGTGTGTGTGTGTGTGTGTGTGTAATAAAATATTACTTAGCCATAAAAAAGAATGAAATCTTGCCATTTGCAATGACATGATGGAGCTAGAGAGTATAATGTTAAGCAAAATAAGTCATTCAGAGAAAGACAAATTCCATACAATTTCACTCACATATGGAATTTAAGAAACAAAATAAATTAACAAAGGGGAAAAAAAGAGAGAGAGAGGCCAACCAAGAAACATACTCTTAACTATAGAGAACAAACTGATGGTTACCAGAGGGAAGGTGAGTTAAATAGGTGATGGGGATTAAGGAGTGCACTTGTGAGGGGCACTGGGTGATGTATTTCTAGGGCCTACATTAGTGCCAGGTATGTTATAGTGTTGAATCACTATATATATAGTACACTTGAAACTAATATTACACTGTATGTTAACTAACTGGAATTTAAGTAAAAACTTAAATTAAAAAAATAAATAAATAAAAAATGGGCAGAGGACCTGAATAGATATTTTTCCAAAGAAGACATACAGATGGCTAACAGATGCATTAAAAGGTGTTCAACATCATTCATCATCAGGGAAATGCAAGTCAAAACCACAATGAGATATCACCTCACACTTGTTAGAATGGTTAAAATCAAGGAGATAAGAAATAACAAGTGTTGGTGAGGATGTGGAGAAAAAGGGACCCTGTGCACTGTTGGTGGGAATGCAAACTGATGCAGTCACTGTGGAAAATAAGACGGATGTTCCTCAAAAAACTAAAAATAGAACTACCATATGATCCAATAATTTCACTATTGGGTATTTACCCAGGGAAAATTAAAATTTAACTCAAAAAGATATATGCACCCCTACGTTTACTGTAGGATTATTTATAATAGCCAAGGCATGGAAGCAGCCTAAGTGTCCATCAATAGACTAATGGATAAGGAAAACGTGGTAAACACACACACACACACACACTGGAATATTACATGCCATAAAAAAGGATGAGATTGTGCTATCTGAGACAACATGGATGGACCCAGAGAGAATTGTGTTAAGTGAAATAAGACTGAAAAAGACAAATACCTATGATTCCACTCATAAATGGAATCTAAAAATATGAACTGAAAAAAAAAGCAGAATCAGAACTATAAATGCAGAGAACAAACTGATGGTTGCAGAGCAGAGGGGAATAGGGAATTGGGCAAAATGGGTGAAAGGAAGAGGGAAATACAGGCCTCCAGTTATGGAACAAGTAAATCACAGGAATAAAAAGCAGAGCATAAGGAGTACGGTCAATGATACTGTAACAGTGAGGTAATGGGACAGAGCGTAACTATACTAGTGGTGAACATAGTATAATGTATAAACTTGTCAAATCAGTAAGTTGTACACATGAAACCAATGCAACATTGTGTGTCAACTATACTTAAAAAACAAAAAGACAAACATAAAACAGACAAAAATCCAGAGGCCCCTCCATAAAGATGCCACAACAAGACAGTTTCCTGGAAGAAGACTGAAAGTAACATTTAGCTTTTTAAATGAAAAACAAGGCAGGAGGCTCTGCTGGTCTTGTCACTCTCCTAACAGATAATGTACTAATTCAAGTGGCCCATTTCCTCGTTGACAATAATGACACAATACATGTACTGAGTGTCTAAGAGCCACTGACATTCTGCCTGCAGAGAAGTAGAAATATGCTTTGTCACCAAATACCAAATAAAAATAAGTGTCAGCTGCTAAATTTGCAAAATTTAGTATGTTAAAAACTAGGGAACTGACAAGGTTCTAAAATTTTAAAGTAATTTCCCCAAAAGTCAAGAAGCATAAAAATTTGCTGCACACACCACCCAAAATAAGCACCAGACATAGAACTTGAAGTGCTCATAATTTTCTGTAAATTCAGAGAAGCTGTATGCTGCCATTTATAAAGGCAAACAGGTGTAAAGTATGACAAATATTTTGTATGTCCAGTACACAATTAATACCTTGTAGACATTAAGCTGCCTTAAAAGCCTTCCAAGAGACCCCTGGGCCCATCCCAACTGCAGGCTCTGGCTGGGTGAGATATGCCTTCTGTGCACTCCCATGTTTCCCAGGGCATTCTACTAACAAAAGATCTGGCCACAAGAGACTCTCCATATGTTTACTGAATGAATAGCTGAAAAATTCTGCACGTTACACATAATTTCTAGAACTGTTATAATAAACTTATGCCTCACTTACAAATTTCCACTTTGTCTCGCCAAGGCATAGTCACAAGGTCGGGTGACCTCTTCTAGATAGCTCTTACAGCATTTCAATGGTAAGCAGATTCATCTTTACTTCTAAAGACCTTCAAGTGAGAAAACTATCCTTGGTCTATTTGTCACAATAATCATTAACTGCCAGTCTTCTCTTTACCATCCTTAATAATTTCATTCATTTATCCAGTTATTCAATAAATATCTATTCAACATTCTTTTTTTAATTTTATTTTATTATGTTATATTAATCACCATATATTACATCATTAGTTTTTGATGTAGTGTTCCATGATTCATTGTTTGCATATAACACCCAGTGCTCCATTCAATACGTGCCCTCTTTAATACCCATCACCAGGATAACCCATTCCCCCACCCCCCCCCCCCTAGAACCCTCAGTTTGTTTCTCAGAGTCCATAGTCTCTCATGGTTTGTCTATTCAACATTCTTAACACACCTGGCACTACTGTGGGCCCTAGAAATACATCAGTGAAGAGAGAAGATCCTTGTGTATATTCTTGTGGGGAAATGAAGAGATAGCCAGTAAATAATAGAAAAATATTAGGTAGTAGTAGGTACAATAGAGAGACTTAATTCAGGGGATGTGACATACAGGCATACCTCATTTTATGGTACTTTATTGCGCTTTGCATCTACTCCATTTTTTTTTAAATAAATTGAAGGCTTGTGTCAACTCTGCATTGAGCAAAGTTATTAATGCCATTTTACCAATAGCATGTGATCATTTTGTGTCTCAGGGTCACATTTTTGTAATTCCTGCAATACTTCAAACTTTTTCATTCTTTGTTATGGTGATCTGTGATCTTTGATGTCACTACTCTAATTGTTTTGGGGAGCCACGAACTATACTACATAAGATGACAATCTTAATCGATAAATGCTGTATGTATTCTGACTGTTCCACTGACCAGCTGTTTCCCCATCTTTCCCCCTCTCCTCAGGCATCCCTACTCTCTGAGACACAATATTGAAATTAGACCAATTAATAACCCTACAAGGGCCTCTAAGTGTTCAAGTGAAAGGCAGAGTCTGACTTTAAATCAAAAGCTAGAAATGATTAAGCTCAGTGAAGAAGGCATGTCAAAAGCCAAGTTAGACAGAAAGCTAGGCATTTTGCACCAAACAGCTAAGTTGTGAACACAAAGAAAAAGTTCTTGAAGGAAATCAAAAGTGTTACTCCAGTGAACACACAAATGAAAAGAAAGCAGAACAGCCTTATTGCTGATATGGAGAAAGTGTGAGTGGCCTGGAAAAAAGACCAAACCAGCCACTACATTCCCTCAAGCCAAAGCCTAATTCAGAGGCCCTAGCTCTCTTCAATTCTATGAAGGCTAAGAGGGGTAAGGAAGCTGCAGAAGAAAATTTTGAAGCAGCAGATGTTGGTTCATGAAGTTTAAGGAAAGAAGCCATCTCTAAAACATAGAAGTGCAAGGTGAAGCAGCAAGTGCTGATGGAGAAGCTGCAGCAAGTTCTCCAGAAGACCTAGCTATGAGAATTAATGAAGGTGGCTACACTAAACAACAGATTTTTCAGTGTAGATGCAACAGCCTTCTACTGGAAGAAGATGCTATCTAGGACTTTCTTAGCTAGAGAGGAGAAGTCAATGCCTGGCTTCAAAGCCTCAAAGGACAATCTGACTCTGTTGTTAGGGGCTAATGCAGCCCCCCCACCTTAAAATCATCATTTTAAGTCAAAGCCAATGCTTATGCACCATTCTGAAAATCCTAGGGTTCTTAAGAATTATGATAAATCTATTAATGCTTTATTAATGGAACAATAAAGCCTAGATGAGGGCATATCTGTTTAACACAAGGTTTACTGAATATTTTAAGCCCACTATTGACACCTACAGCTCAGAAAAAAAGATTCCTTTAAAAATTTTTACTTATGGACAATGCACCTGGTCATCCAAGAGCTCTGATGGAGGAGATGGACAATGAGATTAATATTGTTTACATGCCTGCTAATACAACATCCACTCTGTAGCCCATGGATCTACACGTAACTTTGACTTTCAGGTCTTATTATTTAAGAAATACATTTTGTAAGGCTATATGTGCCAAAGATAGTGATCCCTCTGATGGATCTGGGCAAAGTATATTGAAAACCTTTGGGAAAAGATTCATTATTTTAAATGTCATTAAGAACATTTGTGATTCATGGAAAGAGGTTAAAATATCAACATAAACAAGAATTTGGAAAATGTTGGTTCTAACTCTCATGGATTGACTTTGAGAGGTTCAAGACATCAGTAAAGGAAGTAACCACAGATGTGGTGGAAACAGCAAGTGAACTAGAATTAGAAGTGAAGCCTGAACATGTGACTGAATGGCTGAAATTTCATGATAAAACTTGTATGGATGAGGAACTGCTTCTTAAGAGAGAGCAAAGAAAGTGGTTTCTTGAGATGAAATCTACTCCTGGTGTAGGTGTTCTGAAGATTGTTGAAATGACAACAAAGGATATACAATGTTACATAAACTTAATTGGTAAAGCAGTGTCAGGGTTTGAGAGGACTGACTCCAATTTTGAATGAAGTTCTGTCGGTAAAAGGCTATTAAACAGTATGACATGCTACAGAGAAATTGTTGATGAAAGGAAGAGCCAATCAATGTGGAAAACGTCATTGTTGTCTTATTTTAAGAAATTACCACAGCCACCTCAACCTTCAGCAACCACCACCCTCATCAGTCAGCAGCCATCAACATTGAGGCAAGACCTCCCAGCAAAAGGACTCACTGAAAGTTCAGAAGATGGTTAGCATTATTTTCTTAGCAATACTGTATTTTTCAATTACAGTATACATATTGTTTTTTACACATAATGCTATTGTGCACTTAATAGACTACACTATAGTATAAAATAACTTTCATATGTTCTGGGAACCAAAAAATTCACTTGGCTTACTTCATTGTTGTAATGTGGAACTGAACATGCCAAACCATATCTCTGAGGTGTGCCTTGAAAATGAGGGCTCGAATGGGAGGTCAGGAATAGCCTTTCGGAACACGTGACATATGTATGAGTCGACTGAAAGAACCAACCGTGTTGCCATCAGCGAGAAGAATGTTCCAACAACAGCCAGTGCAAATGTCTTAAGGTGGGAACAAGATTAATTTGTTCAAGGAACAGAAAGATAGCCAGTGTGGGACTAAATGAACAGGGCAAGTGTTATGAGATGAATTGTCTCCCCTCCAAATTCATATGTTGAAGGCCTAACCCCCAGTATTTTGGAATGTGATTGAATTTGGATATAAGGCCTTTAAAGAGGTAACTAAGTTAAAATGAGGCCATTAGCATGGGTCCTAATCCAATATGACTGGCATCCTTATGAAAAGAGATTAGGACAGAGACAGGCACTAAGGGAAGACCATGCAAAAACATAAGGGGAAGGTGGCCATCTGCAAACCAGAGGGAGGCTTCAGGAGAAACAACCATCTCAGATGTCTGGGCTCCAGAATTATAAGAAAATAAATTTCTATTGTTCAAGCCACCCAGTGTGTGGTACTTTGCTATGGCAGCTCTAGAAAATGAATACAGCAAGGTACTAGATGAAGCTGGGGATATAGGCAGAGGACAGACCAGAAAAGACTTAGTAAACTAGCATCAGGGGTTCGGGTTGTAAGTGTTATCAGAAGCCACTGGGAATTTGAAGGAGGAGAGTGACATAATCTAATTTACAAAGATAATTTTGGCTAGCTGCTTTGTGGAAAACGTACTGGAAGGCAGGGATGGAAGCAGAGAATTTAGCTAAGAGGCATTTGCAGTAGTCCAAGCAAAAGATAATGGTGGCTTAGACAAAGGTGATGATAGTGGAGACAAAGAAAAGAAACCTGGCAGAATTTGGGATGTGTTTTGAAGGAGAGTTGGCAGGACTTGGTGGTGGATTAGATGTGGGAGTGAAGGAAAGAAAACAATCAAGAATGACTTAGATTTTTGACTTGAGCAATTGGGTGGATTGATAGCACTAATTCCTGATACAGAAAAGGCAGAGGAAAGGAACAAATCTAGGGAGAAAATTCAAAAGTTCTGTTTTAGCCAAACAATGTGAAATGCCTTCTAGATATTCTCGATATGGAGAGATCACCACATTTGAATATATTAACCTAGCCTTCTGGGGGTGTAGTCAGAACTGGAAGTAAGACATAAAACCAAGGGAAATTAGAACTATTTCAAACTGTGTTTTGCAGGAAGTGATGTGAGAAATCTGGCCTTGACAATTCCTCTTAACAACTGTATTCCAAGAAATAGATTCCTGGAGATATTTTTGAGGCATTCCTGTTGCATAGTATGGTGGCTGGTTTCAACAATGGAAGGAATAATCCCCCTTTGGCAGGAAAAGACTACTTAATGCACATGCATTATGATTGCACAGATACCACCAGGATAAAAGGTCTGGAAAAAAATAAATGGATTGTAATGAACTTTCTGGATGTAATAGGTACGTTAAGGCTTTAAGCGCTACTTACTGTCAAATGCCTGTGTGTTTTCTTGTTAGATTCAGTTTTGTGGAAGCTATAAAACATAGTAGTATAAAATTTCATTCTTTCATAAACCATGCATTTTGAAATTGTGATCACTTTGAACAGGAGACAGGGTGAAGTTCATTAAGCAGAGTTAGCCAGGCTATAGGAAGAACAACTTTCAAACACATTTTAGATAAATTAGTCCAAAATAATTTGTACCAAAGCACCATAGGACTAAATGGATGCTTGCTGTGCTAATTAAAACATGCTTACTCACTTATTCAAGTAGGTTTGCTAAGATCTCAATTTAGAAACCCTTCATTAGTATATCCTGAATGACTGTTGTGTGTGCTAAAAATGAATAAGGTTGCATATCTTTTAAAAATATTATACTTACTAATTTTTTACCAATTGAGACGTTCTTCACAACCGGTACAAGATGGTACTTTTTTAACTGTACCACATCGCCCAGTGTTTGAACACAATATTTAGGATGGTTTTTGAAATGCTGGGATTATTTTTTGGGGGGAATACTGCCTTTTTTTTTCTCTCTCTCTCTCTAGTCCTAGACTTTTTTGTGTGTTGTGATTGCAGCCTTCATTAGAGATGGTTGTGACAGGCTGTGGTCACTGTTATTAGAGGATATAGTATTTCATTCTGAGAAGCTGCCTTCTGATTCCAGGCTGCAGCATAGCAAGTGATTTTGTAAATATTTACCCTTTGTCATATGTTCAAGCCTTTGCTTCTCCTAGAGCTTATTTAAAATATGGTAGTGAAAAACCACCAGCTGAATATTTGTATGCTTATAAATATTAAATACAGGCTCATTTCCAACCACAGCTGTATAAAATGGCTAGTTTCAAGAAATTGTTCTTGTTTTTGACAGCTGTCCAAATTCTAACATAGTGGTAACAAAAATAGTGAGTAATTTCTCTTCTCTGTTATCGAATCTGGGTATCCTCAGGTGGACAGAGACTGGAACAGTTCGATAATATTTTCCTAATAGAAACATTCCAGTCAACGTTTTACCAAGGAAAACTAATTATTGTCTAGCTGGTGTGTTTTGCCTTTCCCAAATTGTTTTAGAAAAATATGGTAACATTCTTGTCCTTACAGTTTTCTCTCTCTCTCTCTCTCTTTTTTAAAGTTTATTTCTGTTTCCAATTTATCACTAAGTATTAACTAACTTTCAACTAAAACATTTATCTGAGGAAGCAACCAGTCCCTTCTATAACATGGAAGACACTTTGTAGCTGGCTTTGAGTAATTCTCAAAGTACAATAACCTTAATGTCATCTAGATTCTCTTCTTATGAGGCAGTGCATGATGAAATTAGATTCTCCTAAATGTTATTGCCCCTATTTATTGTCTTTTTCCTTGAACCAGGACTGGGCTGGCTAAGTTCCATTGTCTCTCAACCAGATTTACTATGGATCAGACGCATTCCATTTCACAACAGGAATGTGCTTATTATAAAATGCACAAAGCTTATAGTCTAACAAAGCACACAATCTGTTGGCAAAAACCACTTCATTTAACAGTGGGGATAGTTTGTAAAATTTCTGAATGTATCTGAACTAAATTTAGTATCATATAAGTTAACACTCAAATCTTGAAATAAATACCAAGTGAACACAGTAATGTTTATGCTAAACACAGAGCTGAATGCATTTTAGTATTACACAAATATACTTCCTAAGCATTTCCTATTAACATATAGTTAGCCAGATTTTCTTTGCTTCAGTTTCTCTTGGATAGTACCTCAGGAACTTTGAAAAGTAGATTAACTCAGGTCTTCAGAGCACAATTTAACATACTGTCTCTTTAGTGATTAATGTCATTTAGTTTTTGTGCAGTGAAATGAAGTGTATCCTTATAAATACCCAGGGAGAAACTAAGAGGTATCTCTAAGAAGAAGAAGAATATGGATAAATTTAGCTGTTAAAAAACTAGATTGCAACATTTTTTAAAAAGTATGACTGTTAACAAAGATTCAAAGGAAATGTGCACAAATAAAAAGAGCTATGGTTGGTCAGTGGATAATAATTGTTGTGTCACTGATGGAAAAAGTTGAGAAATACCTGAACGTTTAAAACTTCATCTACTACCTACAACTATAGTAACCACTCCCAAGGCAGATCTATGCACAGAAGACATGGCTTGTTAATGCATGCTTTCTACTATTCTAAACATTCAAATACTGATATGTCTCTGGGTAAGGAAGAATGGACCACTTGTAGCCACATTGTAAGAGTCTTTTTCACTTCCGTTACCAGCCTCTGGTTCACCTGTGTTCATTCCATTCAGGCTTTCACTGTGGGGATCCCCTTACTTCTGTGGGCTATACCCTTGGACTGGACTTGAAACAGCCCCAGCCCAGCTTTTGCTCCTGCATTTCTAGTCCACGCAAACACTTCCACAAACTCTGGTAGTGTGTCTGTCCCCGACAAAGTGGCACTCTTCTGGCTCTGTATCTAAGCCATTAGTCACCCAGTTTCTTGCTCTTCAGATCTCCTAGACTAGTGCCCAGGGCATTTCCCATCTGCAGGGAATATTTATCAACTCTCTGAGAGGTCTCTGTAAAACCCACTCTCCCTAGACTTGAGATGAAAAAGGCAGCACATCCCACTCCATACATTCAATGCAGAAAAATTAGAAAGTACAGATCAGTAAAAATAAAACCATTAAAAACTTTGTAATTCCAATACCATTTATAGACCACTACTAATAATCTGTCACATAAACTTCCAGAATTTCCTACTGTGTTTATGGAAATGTTTTTCTGCTCACGCTGTTATTACTTTACACTGTAAGTACCCACATTCCGTATTTAAATAAAAGATGGGGCACTGTTATAAGGTAATTTAAGAATGAATTCACACTTTAAATGGAGATTGCTTTACAATGGACTTCTTGAAAAATTATCTTCTGCAAACAGTCTTTTGTTGTAAGACAGTGCCAGGTATAATTAGTAAAGCTCCTTGTATTGAATTTCAGAATACTTCAATAATTTCATCCCCAAAGATTCAGATTTTTATAGTGGTAACACAGCTTTATAAAACATTTAAATATTGAAAGAAATACTTCAGGACTGATCAGATATGTGTTAAAATTTGAGGATACAAATCTATGTCACAACTCATAGAGGTTTTTTTTTTCTCTAAATGTATATGAATCAGATAGGAGAAAGGAAAAAAAAGGAAATATTTAGCTGCCAAAAAATAATCTGTTCTGAGACATTAGTGAAGATTTTCTTCTGCGATGCTATGAACTTTAAGTCTTGAACCAATTGCTGGGAAAGTAACTGTACTACTGCAAAATAATTATTAAATTTTAGACCAGAAAGAGGTCCTCTGTTCTTTGTGGATATGCAGAGCAGACCCAGAATGCACCTAGTGAATCCAGGTCCTCAGTATGTTGAAGACACCTGATATCCCATAACACCCAGCGAGGCTGCCAACTCCTTGTCCACACGGACTACATGCCATGGAACCCATTTTATGTCTCAAAAGGATTTAAAATTCATGAAGCTTTTGAAAGCTCAACTGTCACATTCAACTCATTCCAAAGTGTATGGGAAAAAGAGCAGAGCAGACATTTCAACTGAAGCTATTATTGTGCTTGAATAACCATATTCCATTAAATTGCTAATAAACCTACTAGAAGATGTTGATCACATCAACCATACAGTTGCATTCCTTTCCTTTACACCAACTTGCTCAATTTCGTTTTATGCAGTATTACTCTTTCTGTGCCCTTTATTCCAAGGTTGCCCAGGATTCAAAGCACTTATTCAGTAAGTTTGTAATCCAGTTTAGTGTGCTATTAACAGAATTCTTTAGAGAAGATCATGGAAAAAGAAAAACTTATTTTTGGGTCAGTGACCAATTTTAAAGGAAACACATACTAAACCAGTTTAAAGGAAAAGGTCAGGATCTATGAGGTATTAAGGAAAGAAGAAAAAGAAAAAACATTCATTTCCACAATTTTCCGACATTCCTTAAAAATAAAAACAAGCCTAAGTATGGAATGGCAAGACCTGGTTCCCCGTACTGTGGTGAACAATACTGCCATTCATAGGAAGTTAGAAAGCAGGGGTTTTTCCTCAACACTAGGGAAGTTTTGGCTTCCCTTCCCTTTATTTATTCCAAGGTCCAAAATTGAACGCTATAAATCTTGAGTTAGTCTCTAAGAACAAATAATAATATAAAATATATTAGATGCTTTCAAGTTTGCTTCTTACTAGCATAACTAATTAACTCTCTCTCCATTACAAATGGCATATTAGGCCACTGTGGTGTTAGTATTAAATACTGAAAATAGACAAAGCTGAATGTAGATCCTTTAGAATTAGGCATTTTTAAAGAACTAATACAACGATCTCAGTAAGTCTATCTGATGACTGAGTTAAATAGTTTAGCCTTCACTTAAAGATTAATTGAAAATATATGATGGAAAAAAATCAAAGTTAAGGGAACAAATGTTGTAATTTTAAAATTCTTTTATTAAACAGGAAACAATTTGTTTCCTGTAATTTTTTTTCTATTCGGTATATATATCTAGGAGCCTTAGAAGAAAGGATATGTATCCCCAAGCACAGGGTACCTAATATTTGTCTCTAACTAGTTATCCAATGGATAGAGTTGGGGTATCATTTCTTTCCATAAGGCAACTGGCCAGTATCAGAAGGTTTGAGCTTTTTTCACTAGTAAAGTCAAGCTGAATAAAAGTAAACTTTATTTTCTGGATTATTTTATGATTATGAAAGTATTTGTATCTATCTTTTTACTTTTTTTTTTTTAAAGATTTATTTATTTGAGAGAGAGAGAGTGCTTGCAAGAGCGGGGGCAGGCAGAGGGAGAGAGAGAATCTTGAAGCAGACTCCCACTGAGTGCAGAGCCCAGACATGTCGAGGGGCTCTCAGGGCTGGATCCCAGGACCCAGAGATCATGACCTAAGCTGAAATCAAGAGTCGGACACTTAACCTACTGAGCCACCCTCTATCTTTTTAGAGTGACCAAGATTAGGTGTAGTGAAAGAGTTTTTCCTGCAGATTCCTCTCTCAAACACCTTAGTGAGAACACATAAAAACCAATTCTACATTATACACAAAGCTGTGGTATAGGAATTAAATGTTAAAGCGGCAATATCATTCAACAGAAATAAAGATGAGTATAAAGCTGTGAAATTACAGTAATTTCACAACCCATCAGAAACAGCAAAACACACCATTACTTTAACAAATATTTATTGATCACCTAATAGATGTCAAAGCTAGATGCAGATATATGTGTGATAAATTTCTGAACTGGAGAATTAAATGAAAAGAAACTAGCACATGATATAACTCATGGAATCATGGAATATTAAAATCAGAAGAGATCGGGACTCCTGGGTGGCTCAGTCGATTAGGTGTCTGCCTTCCACTCAAGTCATGATCCCAGAGTCCTGGGATCAAGTCCCACATCAGGCTCCTTGCTTGGCAGGGAGCCTGCTTCTCCTTCTGTCTGCCGCTCCCCCTGCTGTGCTCTGTCCCTTTCTCTAAGTAAATAAATAAAATCTTAAAAAAAAAATCAGAAGAGATCTTAGCAGCCATTAGCGATCAGGGAACCAAGTCCCATTAGCTTTATGTAACTTTGCTCAGTCACAGGGGCTAAAGCAGGACTTAGAACCCAAGGCCCATATTTACACTATAACAAGATTCCTGACTCAGTAAAAATATATATTTTTTACAGATTTTATTTATTTATTTGCCAGAGAGAAAGAGAGAGCACAAGCAGGGGGAGCGGCAGGCAGAGGGAGAGGCAGACTCCCTGCTGAGCAGGGAGCCTGATGTGGGACTCTATCCCAGGACCCTGGGATCATGACCCGAGCTGAAGGCAGACGCTTAACTGACTGAGCCACCCAGGCGTCCCAGTCAAAATGTTTTTAAGACAAAAAACCAATGTTAAGACTACTAATATAAAATTATTTCTACTTAAAACAGCTTTAAAATAATATATAATTATATATACATAAAAACTTAAATTACCTTCTTGGACTCAAGTACAAATTACCAGATTTCATTTATAAAGTTTTCATATTAACTGGAATTTCACTTTTCATAGCATGAAATGAGGAAGCATCTGCCATCTGATGAAACCAAAGATCACAGAATAGATGTGGCTTGGCACTGGAAGACAAGAGTGAGGACCATGGCCCTCTGTGACATTACCCAGGCAGGCACATTTTTGGACGTTTCCACACAATGCACAGTTAGTAGCCCAGGTGTCTTTCAACTGTTTTTCAACTGATAAGAAAAAATTTTAAATCAAAGCTATTCACAATGTTTGCCAGATTTTCCCTAAATGGTTCCTTTGCAAGGCAAAACATAATTCCCTCTCCGCCAATATACACACACACAATACATACCCACCCATGTACAATAAGGCTTTTGAGTAATCTGAGAATTGAAGATTTGGCTTCCTAAATAAGTTGAAAACCTCACTTCTTCTTCATTAATATCTAAAGCCCTATCCACATGAAAAATTGGAAAATATATGGTATAAACGACGACACAGTTTTTGTATTTGATTCCTCATCTGATAGCTGAACACTTTGAAAATATATCTAAAGTGAATAGTAAACATGTGTCATATGAAGAAAGTTTTTGACATGAATATGAGATAATAAAGTAATTTTGGCTGATTTTTACAGGTGACTTATTGGAATCCATTCTATTATTTCAGCCATATTCCACATATTGCATTTTACAAAGGACATAAGTGAAAAACGATTTTGTTCAATACATATGGGTGGGTGTCAAATTTTGCAAAGCAGAAAGGGATAGAAGAAGTTAACTAGGGTGAAGAAAATCTCCCCTATTAAAGGCAAGATTATAGAGGAGATATAAGGTATTAAGAGGGAGTCCTTTGGTATCTTCTCCTTAAAGCTCCTCCTTCATAAGCTTTCCCCCAAATGTGCCACATGCAAATCTTAGCTTTGTTTAGGTGCTTAGCATGTCTCTATTAATAAAAATTTCTAGTAACCTAATGGGAAGAGGATTGCATTCTGCTCTAGAAGGCTTATCAAAAAACAGCAAATTAACACCCTGCCTACGGAGATTGGGCTTCTTTTTAACAAGTGAAAATCCTGGCAAATGAAATACCCTATTCTTACAGATGAAGTAAGCATCCAGACAACTGTTTTGTGACATCACTAAGCCCAGCATAACAGGAGAAGGCTCCATACATTTGCCAGAAACCCTGCAGAAAATTTATGGTGACAAGTAAATAGAAAAGACACTAGAATAATGCACAGTTGAAATTCTAAATTAAAAAAAAAAAAAAACTTCCAGGGGTGCCTGGGTCACTCAGTCGTTAAGCGTCTGCCTTCGGCTCAGGTCGTGATCCCAGGGTCCTGGGATTGAGCCCTGCATCGGGCTCCCTGCTCCGCGGGAAGCCTGCTTCTCCCTCTCCCTCCGCCTGCTGCTCCCCCTGCTTATGGTCTCTCTCTGTCTAATAAATAAAATCTTAAAAAAAAAATCTCCAGAGGCAAATTTCAAAAAGCTTTACCTTTACCATGTCTACATTTCTAATGTGCTTTAAATGCAAAAATATGTCTTAGGGACACACAGGTACTTAAAAATGTGATGAACATCACTGATTGCTCCATTATCTGTGAATAAATTATTTCCCCTATGGTTTTATCTGTGACAAATCTTACTTTTAGTCTCAACACAATCATTCAATGGTAAGAGCTATAAGGGGCCTTATAGAGCATTACCTAATAATCCCTTGTTTTCACAGATGAAAAACTGAGGTCCGGCTGAATCTCTTGTTCAAAGTTACCGGCTGGCTAAATGTTCAGAGCTGTATCTCCTGTCGCCCAGATCAATGGGCAGTGCTCTCTCCTCACGTCCTTGGTACCATCCTCCCACCAATAACGGTCACAATAGCTATAATCAAAGATGGTGCCATTCTAATGTTCCTCCTGGATGACTTCATATTCAAGCTTCCTAACAAATCCATGACGTATGTACTATTTTCACCACCATTCTCCACAAAAGTAAACTGAGGCACTGAGAGCTTAAGTAACTTTTGCAAGAGTCTGCCTCCAGAGCCACACCACACCCTCATTCTTAACCATTACATTACTGTTGACTTATCTCGTTGGAGGGCATTTTTGTACTCTATATTCAACGTGCTTTAAATTGAACTCATCTTTCTCTAAAACCTGCTCAAATCCTTACTTTTGAACTCTGTTAAAGTCATCCTTGCCTCTTAGTCATTAAGCCTGAAACCTTGGAGTATTCTTTGGCTCCTCCCTAATTCCTCCCCCTTCTCCACATTTCTACCATTGGAAAGGCTCTTGAACCCACATACATGGCAATTTCCTAAAGGTGGCCTCATTCCCTGCTGTCTGAACAATTACAAAGCCTCCTTACTGGTCTCTTCTTAATGGTCTTTTCTTCTTCAAGTCATCATACACACTGTAGCCAGAGCAATTCTCCTAAAACAACAGAAATCATATTGATTTAAAAACTGAGGCTTAGTGGGGACTGGTTAGCTCAGTTGGTGGAGCATGTGACTCTTGATCTCAGGGTCATGAGTTTGGGCCCCATGTTGGGCATAGAACTTACATGAAAACAACAACAACAATAAAACCTCCCCAAGAAAACCTAAGCTTACCTAACATTCATATTAGAAATTTTCTTCTAAATGTATAAAGTTTTTGTTTTTCACAAATTACTCCTTGAAACCTTATTCAGTTGTGTGAAGGTGATATTATTTTCCCTATTTCAAAGATGATGAACCAGGCCCCACGACATTAAGTAATATGCAGTAGACAATTTTTAAAACTACAAATTGTTATATATAAATTATTTTATTTTCCTATAACTGAACATACTTTCTAGAGACAGAAAACAATCCAGATAAATGTACTTAAATCTAGGAATTTCTCAATCGTTTAAAAGTTAAACTAAGTTAAATTCAGGTCCTTCCTTTTCTTCTCCACCTCTTTCTTTCTAGGTGACATTCACACTGTGCATTTACAGAGAATTCTGTGCTGGAATATTCCAGGATATACAATCATCTCATCATGGTCCTAGATTCTTGGTAACTGGCACTGTCATAGCTGATATGGTCATACTCTCACTGGTCACTGATGACATTGTTCATGTTGACTTCTCTAGCCATATATTCTGGTTCTGACTGTAAGATCCCTAAGCACTATTGACTCTCTCCTTTGTCTGCCTAGCTCGTGCACGTGCACACACACACATATTTTGAGATCTCTCCATTCTGGCTGGTAGGAATACGAACCATTCCCATCTATTTTAAGGTCCAGGATTTTTTTGGCCTATTTTCTACTGGTCCTCTCTCCAGACTTAATTAGTTGCTTTTATGCATGCACAGACAAATTTATAGCCAAAGCCTGAAGGAACAATTCTGTAGATGTCTAGGATGCTCTCTTCATGAAGTACCCTCACCTCCTGTATTCTATCCTGAAATTCTTGACCTCCCCAAACTCATTTTTGTCCTCTGAACTCAGCAAGACCACTGAGCTCTGTTCTGTTCCCCTTCTCTCCTATGTGAAAGAAACGGAGAGCCTGGAAACAGACTCCAGACAGTGAGTTGGGGCAAGTGTAGATCACGCTTCATCTGCGTCCTTTCCCTCAGGGATCACAGTCCCATACTTCCTCTTCTACACTGTCTGAAAACCAAGGTTTCACATAATTGGTCCGGTTTTCTAACTGTTCACAACAAAAGGGAAATTCCTGTAGGCTTTCATGGCTAGAAGTAAAAGGGTCAAGTCCATACACTCAAACGTTGTAACTTTATTTTCCTAACGACCTCTGTGACAACATTCTACAATTTCTACTAATTCAAGTGATTGTTTTTTTCTCATTAAAACAGTGAGGGCCAACATACTTCCCCTTTAACAAATAAATGGATGGTCTAGAAAACACTTCTGTAAGAACAAGTATGATTCTTGATGATTTTGGTGACAATGGTATGAAAGGGAGCAGACAGTAAGTGTGTTAAAAACTCCTTGAGGATTTAAATTATTAAATTAATTAAATTATTTAAATGTTATTTAAAATGCTATGCCCCGATATAGCTATTAACTCTAATAGAGCTTGGAAGCTAATTAAGAAGGCCATTTGTAACTATACAACACTGTGCTTCTGGACTGTGTTTAGGAGATAAACCTGTAGCAAAGAGATTAATAAGAAAATTTAGCCATTATATTAAAATTAACAGAGACCCAGAAGCACAATTCATAATTGCTGCTGTTTCTTCTCCTCTGCAATATGTATTTAAGCCCTGTATAAGAGAGCCTCGGCAGACCAGAGTGCCTTTGCTGAAAGAGTCAAAACCATCGGCATAGAGCAGGGCAGCTGAAAACACTGATCCACAGCTATACCCAGGGAGCTTTCCTAACTTGAAGCAAAAACAAATTCAGAATGGTTTGGGAAAAAATACTGAATTTTAGGCCTGGTGAAGAAAACCAGGAACATATTAGAAGAAAATAAATAATAAATAGATATTAAATATAATTTTAATGACGGTTATTCTTTAATAATTTGCTTTTAGGAGCACTATCTCATTTTAAAACACTTAAAAAAAGATTTTATTTATTTATTTTATAGAGAGATAGAGAGAGCACGAACAGGGGGAGGGGCAGAGGAGATGGAGAGAGAGAATCTCCAGCAGACTCCCAGCTGAGCACAGAGCCTGGCATGGAGCTCGATCTCTGGACCCTGAGATCATGACCTGAGCTGAAATCAAGAGTCAGACACTTAATCTACTGAGCCACCCAGATGCCCCTTAAGACACACTTTAAAAGAATATTATCAAGTTGGAAAATGTGCCATTTTCTTCTTCAAATCATTTTACCCTGGGAAACTCATATGTTTGGATTGCAAGGCCTTACCTGATACAGTTTAGCCAGCAGTCAGGCCAGCGTCTCAAGGAGGTGGGCCAGGAGAGTCATTGAGTTCATAAACACTGGAATCTGCCAGATTTCATTTTGAGCATAAAATCAGCCATTTAATAGGTGTGTGACCCTGAGATAATCCTCAACCTCTCCAAATGTTGGTCCCTTAACTTAACCTGTCCAACTTTTAGATCTTTTTTTAAGTGGAGATTATAATAGTAACTATCTCCTAGGGTTCAAGGGATGATCAAATGAAATAATGCATGTAAAAGCTTTAGGACAAAGCCTAGAACACAGCAAACAATTTTAGCTATTGTTACTGTTGCTACTACTGTTAAGAAAAAAAAACCCAAACTGCCTCTTAGACACTAGCTTTGTAAATACAAGTTATATAAAGAGTAAATGTCATAAACTATGAGGCTATAGAAATAATCTGAATGGTTGAATGAAAAGTAATTATCTAATTTTACCCCATCTTTACTGTTTTCCCTAAGAAATGAAACTGTAAGGATGGTGGAAGGGAACAACATATTTAATTTGTCTCACTTTACCCCTCCCTGCCCCCCCATTTCTAAATGTGTTGTCCAGAATCATTTGGTCCCTTAGTAAACTATAAAATTACATTTTATATTAAAACTCATGAAAATCTCACTCTAATAATCCGTAGGCATCTCCTCTTTAACTTAGCTGGATGTGGCATTCAGGAAGGTCCTGCTTAGACGTACTACCACTCTAGGACAATCAATAGCTCTCTGAAAAAAATGACAAAAAACAAGAAAGTGTCACCTTTGCTGTGGTCCTGATGAAGCTATTTTTTATCTGCTTTCAATGTGGAATATTTGGTCTCCTGACTGACAGATGGCTTCTCTGTTAAGGTCCCAGGATTCACTAAAAAGAGTTGAGATAACCCCTGAAAGGTTGTACAGAAAAATGCTTAAGTTCACAAGCTTTGGAATTGAACAACTCCATTCAAATCCTTGTTCTGAGAGTTGCTGATTGATTGGTCAGGTTACTTACACTCTGAGCCTTGGTTTGTTACTTATACACTGAGCCTCGTTTTCCACATTTATAAAATGGACATTAGAAGTGGCTTTTACCTGACAGGGTTGTTGTGAAGAATAAAATGGTATATGGAAAGCACTTAGCATGGTGCCCTACTCACAGTACATGTTCACTGAATATTACTTACTTACTATCTGTTAAATTTTAGCCTGGGAATCCAGATAATCCACACAAAAAGCTCAGGACATGGACTATGTGCCACTTTCCTCACTACCGATTAATTCATCCACTGAACAGATGTGTGCTGAGTGGCTGATGCTGTGAGGCCCTGCGTTCAATGCTTTCCTTCATTGAAATCCTTTGTCATGAGGGGCTTTCCCAGAGACTGTGAGGGCAGCATCTCTGCTCTCGTACTAATGGCTACATCACCGTGGGACCTGGCGCAAGACCTACCACATAGGAGATGCTAACAAGTTAGGTTGTTTTTTCTTTTTGAATGAATATATAAGTAAGGGATGAGTGAATGAATGACATGATACAAGGATGATTAAAATGAACTCTTTGATCTCAGAGAACTTGTGTTCTAGCTAAAGTTGGAATTAGCCCTCCAAAAGGAAAATGAAAGCAGGGAGAACTTAAGGAGGGTACTTCAGGTAGTAGGATCACCATGAGTAAAATACTGAAAATTTCTTTCTTTATAAGATTTTTATTAACTTATTTGAGAGAGAGAGAGCACAAGCAGGGGCAGGGGGAGCAGAGGGAAAAGCAGAGGGAGAGGGAGAAGCAGACCCTCTGCTGAGCAGAGAGCCCAACATGGGGCTTGATCCCGTCAGACCCTGAGATCATGACCTGAGCCTCAGGCAGATGCTTAACCAACTGAGCCACCTAGGCGCCCCCCCTTTTTTTAAATACTGAAAATTTCTATTGTAGTTACGCTAGTATAGTCCAGTAATAATGGCAAAAGAATGTGTAATCAAACTTGACATTTCTAAAAGACCTTTTAACTTTCAACAAAAAAACCCCACAGAAATATATTTATTACTTATCATAGAAAAAAGAAACTCTAGTCAATTTTATATCCGAAGTCAAAGGAGAAAAGAGAATATACCATCACATACTGTTCTATGTCCAGTCAAGCCTAATCCTGTCTCAGTGTCCTTGCCTTATTTGCCAGTGGTTAGGAGTACCAATTACTACCCACTCCTCTTCTCCATCCTATGGCTAATTAGGAAGAGACAAAGGACGAATGGGGATCAGATAGCAGCTTTATCCAGGGTCCCCTGGTAAGGATCTAATTGGAGAACTGGCAAGGTTTCCTACCTACCTTCCAGTCAGAACTGAACACAACCTGATCCATGAGCTGGGCTGATGTCATTTTAAAACCCAATCACACCATTCTTCACCCCACCCACCTGTCTCAAGACATTCCACAAGGAAATAGGAAACACAGGGGAATGCTTGGCTGAGCAAAGAGATAAAGGGGGAACCCACTTCCTACTTTAAGCAAAATGACCTGTGAATCTACTAAACTATGTGGCTGACCAACATGACTAGCAACTTACTGCCATGGATCAGAGGACCAGAATGTTTCAGTGCAATGGATTCCTTTAAGAAAACATGAGGAAAAGAAAGAGTCCCTGCATCCCCTACTCCACGTGCAACTTTTTATTTGGGAGAGAGAGGATGTTATACCGTATTTGGATGAAATAGATTCTTGTTCTTCTGCTATAGATAGCAGAAAGCCAAGCTTCCTGATTTGGTTTATTTTATTGCTAACTAAGAATGGCCTGATAAAACAAACTTACAGCCTATAATAACCAAAAAAGCAAAAAACCAAACCAAACCAAAACAAAAACCAAAACAAAAAACTCCAGAAACAAAACCAAAACCAAAACAAAGTACTGTAACTCAAATATCCTAAAACCAAACTGATTCCATTGTTTATATATCTTATAAGTATAATCTACATAGGGTAGGGTATATAAAATACAAGGCAGAATCAATCAAAAGTACTATAACTCAAATATCCTAAAACCAAACTGATTCCATTGTTTATATATCTTATAAGTATAATCTACATAGGGTAGGGTATATAAAATACAAGGCAGAATCAATCAAAAGTACTGTAACTCAAATATCCTAAAACCAAACTGATTCCATTGTTTATATATCTTATAAATATAATCTATATAGGGTAGGGTATATAAAATAAAAGGCAGAATCAATCAAAATATGGAGAAAGGACGAAAATAAGAATAAGGGAGGAATTAAATTATTTAGTTGCCTGAGTGTGCAGTTTTCATCTTGGAGACAATGCAAGAAAACAGTATTACCCAACTTCAATACATGTTTAATCCATGTTTTTTTAAGATGTCATAAGGAGTGCAGATATAGGACCTCGAATTTTTTTGAGATTGTATCTATGTCAGCCCTGTTAAAGGAACAAAACTGTGGAGTTGTGAAGGTCCACTTTTGTTTGTTATTTTTGTTGTTGTTGTTGTTGTTGTTTGGTCCATGTACCTGAGTAGACCCGCAAATTTTTGCTTAGGAAAATCTTAGCTTTGTTTTGCTATGTCTGCTACTTTTTCATAACAAAATTTGAGCTAATTGGCACAATTTGTTAAAAACAATCAGGGAGGACTGCCTGAAGAACACACAGTCTACTCTTCCAGAAATTCTAAAATGTACACTTCAATTAAAAGAGTTCATCTACTGTAATACTGAATTCAATGAGTTGCACCTAGTACAGAAATGTGATAGATGATGGTATTTATGTCATCACACTACAGCCACATGGGGCTCCAAGAAGAACTTCTGAGCTTAGTGGTAAGAATATTGTTACTTCTTAGTAACTGATTTGCCTGTATCTTTGGGTCGTCACAGACTGACACCTACCAGGTCCACCTCTTACTGTTGGCAGTAGAAAGCTTAGAGTGGAATTTGTGACCCATCTGTAACAGTGGCTAGATCATGCCTATCATTAACCACATTCCTGGCTCTTCCTGATGGTAATTATTATTTTCTTCCTTTCTCCATATTTTGATTGATTCTGCCTTGTATTTTATATACCCTACCAAGCTGTCTTTTCTCCCTTCTGCAGCATGATGATGCATAAATGGAAAACATATAAAAATGTAAGCAGAGATATCATCCACACTCACAATGTGATTACACTCTTCAAAGACCTGGTAAGCAAATATCTGAGATTTCTAAAGCTTTATCTATACAATTCTAGAACAATGGGCTGAAAAGTGAACACTTGTAAGTACACTAGCTTGACACTCTTTCATCAGTAAATTCTGATGCTGTGTAGAAACTGCCTTTGAATATTAAGAGTAGCTATGATAATATACCGTGTTGATACAGTTTAACAATAAAATGACAGAAATGTTCCCTTTTTCCACAAGCCTAGAGCTCCTAAGAGAAGGGAGACTACTGTGAAAACTTGAAATTCATTAAAAGTGAAATCTTCCATTACTGACAACTTCTTTTTATTTGGATTTATTCACTTTCCAGGGGGCAGAAAAGAACAACTAAATATAACCAAAATATTAAAGACAGTTTTAACAGCATATACAGAAGAGCCTGGTTCATATTTACCTTAAAGAAAAAGGTTGCAATAAGGCTGAAATATAATTTTACTTTGAATTTTAAGAAAAGCAGATTTGAGCTATTTTAAAATTCCTTTCATTTAAGCATAGAATCAGATACTATTACATATAAAATTTTAAAAGAAGCACTATTACTATCTTATTTGAAAGAAAACTTTTTATAAACTGTTTTGCACCTAGTTCTTTTTTAATGTGCTCTGAAATTGTGGTTTTTAAAAAATTCACCTCCTGTTTCTCTTTTCCAGCCAGGGTTCAAGAGTGAATATTTTTTTCTCCTCAATTAGTCTTACACCTAATAACAAATGAGACTGCTTTCCAAGTTTTTTAGTAACAAAATATTTTAAAAAGACAGTATACATATGAATTTTCCCTGCACCGTTTTAGACTCAAATTTGTTATTTTCTTCTGAAATCTATAATTTGTTACAATTACCAAGATATAAAAAAAAGTGCTCTTCTGGATTTTCTGGTAAATACAGCTGACCTAAAGTTTCATTTCTAGAAAACACAATTAACCAATTAAAAATCTTAGAATTTTTGTTTTTGCTCCAAAAATATTAGTTTAACCTCAATAGATATCTGTTCTCTTAAAGACATCGGTGTGTGCGCCCATAGAGGAGTATCTGTTCCAAGAGATAAGAAGGGAATCTGTGTGTGTTGGCAGTGGGCTGGGACCCTCCCTAGGGCCTGCTAGGGTTTGATCTGGAGAGGAATGATAGCAAGTTTGAGGAAATTTTTCCCTTGGACATGGAAACTCCTGGGTTTACCAAATAGAATTACAGAAAAGAAGCAAAACAAAATGAAACAGTTATATCCAGGAAAAATCTGAGAAGAACCATTCAAAACGTGCAAGACACACTGTACTTAAAATGTACTTGAAGGTTCATTTCTTTAAGGGCCGCCTAAACATCCCCAAGCTCTACTATTCAGGAATCTTATTTCCAGGCACAGTGTCCTGGAGCATTTGCAATTTTTCAGTTGGAACTCTCAGCACTTTAAAAATAGTCTAAAGTCAGAAATTGAAATACTGATCTATTTTTCAACCCCCAAGTCGCTCCTTAGTCAATATAACACTGAACGTTTCTGAACAAAGGGATTCCTAAGGCTGGCTGTGGTTCAGGCATGTCCTAAACTTATTAAGGGGAAAATAAGTTATACACAAAAGAAAAAAAAATTATGTCTATCCTCGGTTGGAAAAAGATCTATTTTCCCCCTAATGCTGAATTATGTATTCAATCAGTTCAAATTTTATTTTGGACCATTAATCTGTAATTTAACAGAGCTGTTAAATGGATGTCTCAGTCTATTTTATGTCAGGTTGTTTACTAGAAAAATAATTCAATGGGCTGAACACATAAAATATAGTTTCCCTTGTGTGACTTCTTACAAGTGGATACATATACCCTTGGAAAAATTTACATGTTACATTTTAACAATGTAATTGCTGACAGTAAAACACTTCAGGTAATACAAGACAATTTCTATACCTTAAATCATGACTATATTCCTCCTGCGACCTTTAATAGGATAAGAAATCTTTCTATAACTAGTTTTTAACAGTAAATTTCTAGAATATTTTCAAGCCCACACAAAAGGTTTATGTAATTTTCCTTTAAGAATTGCATATTATATTTTGCAAATAAAGCTAGTCAGAGAAATGCAGAACAACATTACAATTCACAAATATTAAGAGAATTCAATGACCACCATTTCTAGGATCCACTCCTTAGAGAACGCCACCTGGTCCTAAAGATCCATTTTACATGAAACTTCTGCCTAAGGACTGCAGGTGACAAACCTTGCAAGACCACATTCTAGAAGGTACTACTAGGCTTCATTTGTCCTTACCATAGCTGACTGCCATCAAACTGCCATCCAAAACTGCTTTAGGGAAGCAGTTCCTCCGCAATCTTTTCAACAGATTCCCTGTTTTAACATCCACCTGTGTTACTGCAGAACAGTCTGACCCGGATTGTGCCATGGAGCAAATAATAACACTAACTGCAACTCCAGACAGAAAAAAATAGAAGTTAATTTTCCAGACTCTTGTGGGAATACAGAGCATGTCTGCTGAAACTGAATCCAAGAGTTCAATGATATTGTAGACTCAAGTATTTCTTTATATTCCACGAAATGGCTTTTCCGTTCTTGGTGTTTTATAACACACTACTGAGCCATGATTTAGAAAGTGAGGGAAATTCTCCCTCCCCCTCCCTCCCTCTCTCTCTCTCAAGTTGAATTGTATGAAAATTATAATTGCAAAGTGAAACTCTAACAGAAAAGCCACAAGAGTTGTTCCATGTAGTGCTTACTGAATGCCACTGCTGCGGATTTAAGTTAGTTTATGCTGATTTTCTTTATTTTCGGGGAACATCATTTTCTTTATGCATTAAACCTAAACTTCTCTCCTCTGGGTTTTGTTTTGCTTCATTTTTGCCAGGGAATAACCAACTCTACAATCTGCCCTTAGGACAGCCTGAGCATTATATCCTCACTCTGTCATTTACCTCTGTATTATCTTCTCCCGGCAAGGATGGACATGTTGTTTGGCTGATACTACTGTTAAGCTACGTTAGGCTTTCTCTTTTTATGCAGGGGCTACCAGATTCTCTATTAGTTCTATACAGCTGCCACTTTATATTATTCTGAGAGCAGAGATGCTAGCAATTCTCTTCAGTATAACTGAACGATAAGCCAAATGGGTTCATTTCCATTTGGTCTACAATCAAGCGTAATAACAAAGATTACCTAAAAGAAATAGAGTTAAAACTATCTAAGACTACAGAGGGAAACACTCAAACACTGAGGAAAAGATATTGTTTTTCCCGGACATTAAAAAACTTACTGTAAAAATAATGTACTTGGTTCTATAAAGGGCGTACGTCATCAAATTGTTAGTACAGACATTGAGTGATTTCCTCTAAACAAACACAGGTGTCAGGAAGCTTAAGCATATAAATAGGGTCAGTCTTTATTTTTCTGTAAACTTGCTTTAAAGTCTTAAAAAGTAATGTTCTGGATCAACAGAACAGGGCTGGTACCAAGGTGCAGTTCATTCCCTGCTCCGCATTTGGCTGGGGAAATACTTGGTCCATGGCTGAAACTAAAGTGCCCAAGTCCTGCTTTATAGCAGTGAATAGTAAACTGGAGGTGGCATGTTGGAAAGGAAGTCTTGAAAGAAGGTGGGGTCCATAACAAGAGGACCTCACAGAGAGAAGGGAGGCAAGAAGCCACGAATCACAAATGTTTTGTTTCTTTGCAAGAAAGAAGGCCAAGGTGTTAAGACTCTTCATGTGCTCTTATCCCAAGCTCCCCAACATGAGATGTTCTTATTCACTCATCCGAATACATCTCTGTTGAAATTAGAAGTAAAACAAATAGTAATGTTGCCAGCTGAAAACAAACAAGGTTTGGTTGTGAGCATTTAAGAGCATATTGGAATTAGCTTCCCACAGTTTTAGAGAAGCTGAGAACTGAGGACCCACTACACGACAGGGCTATGATATTTCCTTGTTTGAGTCCCATAACCACCTGGTGTGGTGTACATTGTTATGTTATTTTACAGGTGTGGAAGTGGGGGCCCAAAGGAGGCAACTTGCTCAAAGTCACACTACCTAGAACATCAAGCAGCCAGGATCATAACTCAGGCCTGTCCAACTTCAAAACCCACGTACTTAAGTCAAAAGCTTCATCTTTATGAGAGATTTATGCAATAGAATTTTATCCTGGGAAACTAAAGAATAGACTCAAATCCAATAAAATATCTTGCTTTTAAGTTTAGATTTGTTATGCCCTTTCTCTATTTAGATCTGTAGCCCAAACATCCTTTTCCTCTCATCAAATGAATCATTAACTTCTATGATAAATTATGGGATTCTCAATATATGTGAAATTATCACCAAGTCCAAAAAGAACATAAATAAAACAACTATTATATATTTTAAAACTTGAAATATCAGTAAGGATACATATAAAACATAATAAACTTAACACAGTCATAAGTAGTAAGCTGAAAAAAACTATATTCTGAGAGCACAAGCTGCGGCGGTTGGGGGGGTAGGCAGAGGGAGAGGGAGAAGCAGACTCTCCACTGAGCAGGGAGCCTGACGCAGGACCCTGACGACATGAGCCAAGGCGAATGCAGATGCTCAACCGACTGAGCCACCCAGGTGCCCCACTATATTCCATTTTTATGGCATTTTTAAAAATTTCTATATTAAAAATATTATATCAAAGCTTTATAATTACATGCTAAATTACAAAGTAATGTATGACTCAGAGAAATGAGGGAAATTAAAGTATATTTAATAAAATGAAAGAAAATCTTCATTTGAAACATAATAACACACGCACATTATTTTTCATTAAAAGAGTTTAGACCTTCTTAGTTGAGTGTTTGTTTTTGGTGTCTGCATCCATTTTTTAAATATTTCCATTTCCTCCACACACATAGATCTGAAGAATTATGAACAGGAAGTTTTCTCCTGTATTTTCCCTAGTAGAAAGTTCTCCGGCTGCATACTGACTTACCCATTGCCCCAAATGTTAAAGTCCAGGACAAAGTTTTAATTACTGATTTAGGAAAGATGAGACATTTACAAATTTAATACATTTTGTCCTTTTTTCAGACCATGTAGAATGAAGCCTCAGTATGCTTGAAAAATCTCTTAGCAACTGAGAGCAGGGCCGGCCAACAATGGATGATTCATTGATTTAGCTTGAGTGTGCAGGAATGTCTGCCAAAAGGTCTGCACAGACTCACATTGCTAGACACTATGGTAAAACGTACTCTGACCTCTTTTAAAACTCTATCAGAGCGGAAAGCTAAACTTGCAGCTTTCCAGCAATTCACTGGCATCTGGAAATATGCTTGAATTACAATATCTTGCTTTGAAAACAATCAATAGACTTTCTTAGATTATAATTTTCACCTAATTTAGACAATAGCTACCACTAATTAGGGATTTCCAAGGGGACGCCACTGTGTTTTTAAGCACTAAAAATAATGGTTGCCCATTCAATTTAAATCTGAAAGGAGGCTTTTTGAAATCTGAAACTGAAAGAACTGATTGTTAGCTTTTTGTAATATTGACCCGAGGATTATGCAAGATTACCTTAAACAATAACTTGCACATTTAAAATCGGTAAACAGTATGCAACAGGTACCCAGTTTCTGTCAGTATATGTGTATAGGCAGAGATTATACCGAAGAGATTTTACCGAAGCATCCTATTTATGCTTACATAAAATTCAAAAGACCTAAATTCTTTTGCTTACATCTGTCATTTCTCTCCTCCAACATCCTTTTTAGGGGTAAGTATTATTTCTCCTCTTTAGAGTTGGAAGATGAAGCATATGGAATTTAAATTGTTTGCTTGAGTTCATAGCTATTCAAAGGCAGGTCCCGGTTTACAATATGGATTTTTATAGTTTAAAATTCAGTATTAGATTCACCGTACTACTTCAGCCATCACAACTTCAGCAGCAATAATAAAAATCATTCATCCATGGGCGCCAGGGTGGCTCAGTCAGTTAGGCGTCCGACTCTGTTTTGGCTCAGGTCATGATCTCAGAGTCGTGAGATGGAGCCCCACGTGGGGCTCTGGGCTGGGCGTGGAGTCTGCTTGAGGATTCTCTCTCTCTCCCTCTGCCCCCTCCACCTTCTCTAAATAATAATAATAATAACAATAATAATAATAATTCATGAAATCAAATTCTTTTTTCCCCAGTGTTGGACAAAGACCTACTTTCTAGTTTCTTTTGCTCTTGACAAACATAAGCACAGAACAAGGAATTTTCTGCCTTGAAAGACTTCTGCTTTTGGCTACCTTACTTCATCCTCCCCCTTCTTCTTTTCCCCCCCTTTCTCTCCTGCTCCCTCTCTTTTCCTTGCATTTCTTTTTTTTGCAGGGGTGTGTGTGGTAAAATATTCAGACAATAAAGATTAACTGAAAGATTCCACCCACCCTTCCTTCTGGTCCCTCCCTCAGAAGTAACCACCGTTATCAATTTGGAGTATTTTTTTTCATACTGTTGTCTGGGTATCTGCATAATTACACAATGCATATAAAATAAGACATATAATTTTGATTTGTGGATTATCTTCTCTGTTTAATATCACACTGTTCAATAAATTACTTTTTTTCAAAGCACTTCTTAGAAATGTTTCCATATTTATGCATCTACTTCATTTTATTTATTTTTATTTTCTTTTATTTAAATATTTTATTTATTTGACACAGAGACAGAGAGAGAGCACAAGTAGGCAGAGTGGCAGGCAGAGGGAGAGGGAGAAGCAGGCTCTTGCTGAGCAGGGAGCCTGACGCGGGGCTCGATCCAGGACCCGGGGATCATGACCTGAGCCGAAGGCAGATGCTTAACTGACTGAGCCACCCAGGCGCCCCCATCTACTTCATTTTAAAAATTGCTAAAAAGTATCTCATAATATATACCTTCCTTTCTGAATGGGGTGAATTACACACCTCCACTAAAAATGTAGTTGTTCTTCCAGCATAAGCTAGATGGACAAACAGAATGAAAGAGAAATATATGAAAAAGTACAAACAAGTAAGGATATTTAATTTTTTACTTAATTCACTGATCACAATTCTATACATCTGACAGCAGCAGAAGCAATGAATGGGCTTACTACACTGAACAGTTTGGACTAACCAGTAAAAACTGAGTAGTAAAGTGGAAAGGATGGGGGATCTTGCAAGAAAGGGGCCATGTCAACTTGGGGATCACACAACAGGTGTAAGAGCTTTATGGGGCAAACTTCAATAAAATAAGCATGGTCCCTGCCCTCCCAGGGCTAATAACCTAACTTTTATTACTTTCCAACTTTATCTCCTGTTTTGCATTCCCATAGTCACTGTGAGTCCAGACTCTCAACATGTCCAGCACCAACTACTATAGGAGCCCTAAGAGGTTTCCCTGAATCCGGTGTTTTGAAAGTCTAATCTACACAGAGATACCGCCAAACAGCAAGATCTGATCACATCACTGCCCCAATGAGACTCCTTCATTATTTGCCACTGAACTACAATATAGGATGAAGCATGACATCTCAGCTTGGTATCCATAGTGTTAAGTTCTCAGTGTTTCTCCTGCCACTTAAAGTTCTAGTCATGTCAAACATCCTACTGGTGTATAGAGATCCTCTGTCATACCTTTATAAAGCTTTTTCACATACTGCCTAAACTACCCTCTACCTTTCCCCATCTGGAACGCTGACTCATCATTCTAGACTCACCTCAAACATCATTATCTTTTGTGAAGGGCTACTGAACTCCACAGCAGGTATTTAGTTCTGTGCTCCCAGAGCAGTCTGCATTCACCTCTACAATGGCATTTCATGCTGTAATAGCATTATTGGAATGCACGGATGAGCCTTCAACCCTGTTTATAGGAAATGCTACTCATTGGTTAAAACAAATTTTGAGGATCCTATGCTAAAGTTTTTACCAAAACTCAAGCTATCAGTCATAACTCATTGCTTCACTAGTCTTCATTCCCTACTTGAATTGTTGTGCTAAAAGTTAACGAGGGAGGTTCAATGCCTATTTAATCATAATGATTCTCCTTACATATATACCAGCAGAGACTATGAAAAGATAGATCTGAAAAAAATTCCTTAAAATTAATGTTTATCTCCTTTTGAGAAAAGGGAAAGTGAGATTTATATTGAATATTTTTAGTTTAGGTACTAAATATGATTTAGTTTAGAATGCATAAGTTGAATATATTTTAAAAGATAATTTTGCAGTGATAGCCATGGCTTATTCCCAAGAATATTTTGATTCTCAATTTTACTTACCTTTATCTCACAAATAATGAAGTCTTTGCTTCTCTGATGGAACACCAAAGCAAGTAAAGCAATGAGAAATATCCCCCTGCTTCGGGTGTAACAACCTTGGGGAATATGGACCAAAGCAAGGAGCAGACATTCTGATGAGTGAGGGAGATATTATAATAGTGTAGAGTCACCATCAAAGTGGGGTTAGGCTGTTGTAGACATCACCTATGGGGCTGAGATGATATCTTGAGATCCAACTCTATTCAACTATGTTTTTCATAGGTCCTCTGACTGAGTGTCTGGCCAGGACCAGGGCCAGTCCAGTCTTGGTCCAGCCCACAAGTTATTATAACATCACAAAAACCACTGCATTGCTTGGGAAAATATTCAGCCACCGCCATCCATGAAACAGAACAATAGCAGTCTGACAGAGAGACAGAAGTCTAAGAAAGAGCAATAAATTGTTATAAATTAACTGAATTAAATTTTCACACAAGTACTTTTAGAATAGAATTATTGCTTAAAGAAAGGTATGCTTGTAGGCTTCAGTTTTTGTTGTTATTTTGGCGTGGCTTTAAAAATAGTTAACTTTCACAAAGAAGAGGAGCTAAAACAAAGAATCATGAATTAAACATCTGGCACGATTGCAATAATAAGCCGAGAATAAGATTTTTAAAAACAAACTACAAGTATTGAGGTCAAATAGGACAAAGAAAAGACTTGACATCACTGGAAAAGCAATTAGAAAGATAATGGACCTGCCTTAAGTAAAATGCTTCTTTGCCTGACAAAGTAAATGTGGACCCCAAAAGGGAGGGATTGGTGTGGTGCTGATTATCACATCGTGCTATCACTGATCTTTCATTTCTGGATCCCAGCCTTTAGCAAAATGGCTGCTCGCTGTATTTCTGTCTAGATCCAGATGCCAAGACAACAGACAATTAATTCTATTGGGCCCTAAACATAAAGAGTATGAAAGAGACATCTGCAGTTCTTGATATCTGCCATGATGACAACTGCTGAGCCACTTGAGGGTAAACGCTCTGTTTCACTCATTTTGAGGCTCCCCATGGAGATGGCTGCTGAGGATTTCTTAGAAGTCTTATTCTGGTCATGCTGGCTTCTGCTCTGAAAGGGAGGAATCTTAAGAAATCAGAGAAAGATCAGCTGACACCTCTGTCCTCAGCACTGTAGAAGCCAATCAATAACTGGAAAAGGAATTAGAAAGGGATGAAAGCAGAACTTCTACCCCACCCAGGCCTGGAGGAATGTTCTGCCCTGATACCATCAGGGCTTCTTCTAAATTATCAGGCCAATGTAGAACATACTTGTGGAATTTGGGAGACAAAGAGGCACTGGACTGATTTTTTAATTCCTACATGTACCAAATTCTAGGCATAGTGCCAGTGGTAGGAAATAGAATATATATATTTTAAAAAAGCAATTTAAAACATTTCGTTTTAGGCCTAGATAGACTCTCATTTATTATAGACTGTCTTTATAATTCAACTTTATCTGATGACAATAATTTACTGAGTGTGGTATCTACTATACCATGCTAGATACTCTAATGCTATTTGTTAAATGATACAAAAGAACACAAAGGTCATCCATCTGCTGTTGGAACACAATTATGAGATGTAGCTCAACATCCCCCTTGGGTTTTCTCCCAAACTCCCTCTCCCACCTTTGTCATGTTTAGGCATCTACTGATGATCCCTCTGCCATCAGCTGGAGGGAGAGGAAGTAAATGGGGAGGACTTTCTCTCCATTCTTGGATTGGTTCCCTAGGGAATGATGAAACAAGCCTCTTAATAAGAAGAACACAAATAGTGAATATGTATAAAACAATTTGAGGAAAGGTGACCTTATAAATGTATTCTGGAATATACAGTTGGAGTAAGATGTAAAATAAGTTCATCACTGTGAATGCTTTGGTAGAAAAATAAAATTAAAGATTTTTTTAAAAAACCTATAATATTACATAATGGAATCCACATATCACCTTGCTGAATGATTATTACCACTACTGAGCTACAGTTATTTTTTAAAGGATCAAGGAAATTTAGTGCCTTTTAAACAACTGACCTGAATCTCTGATAACCAGGAAGTAAAGGAAATTCACTTATAGTTTTACCATATAAGGACATCGGACCTCAGGCCTATGAACCTGTGCCTTTGCACATATTTTTTTGCAGCTGCTGATACACTTCAGAGCCAAAGCTCAGCTTTGAAAGTTTGGATTCCTGTGTGTTGTGATAATCAGCTGGGGTTTGGAAATGCCTTCAAAAATCTAATGCTCTGGCACTTTAACAAGGCTTCTGAAAAAACAATTTAACATCTGGAATCAAGTATTTTGTGGAAGTCCAAGACCAACAGAGCAAAGAACATTTCTTTTAGTAACAGTTAAAATGTGGTACTTTCCTCTCCTTCATCAAATAAATGGGTTTATTTTATAAAGATTCTGGGGTGGTTTATAAGAAGTCAAATATGGAATAGAAACAAGGTGTAGAAAATTGGATGCTCTAGATATGTATCACTGGAAGTCTTTCCTGAATGTGCATCTATGTACTTTCATATCATTTCCTCTTCCAAAACTCAATTCTGAAAAAGAAACAAACTATAAAGTAAAGCCTCCTTCATTTAGCCTTACCTAAGAGACTCTGAGTGAGGATCAGTGGAGAATCTAGAGAATTCATCTTTCACCTTTTCCTATGTGCTTCAGAAGAAGGCAAAGACAATGACTGAGCATGTGTATTTCTTAAAAGTCTCTGGACAGCCAGGTAACTCAGATCGAATGCAAAAAAGATTAGTTATTTCTACTGAATGTTCACTAAATTTCTACAGAGTTTCAGATATTGTTTAAAACACAATTAAAATGTGCCCCCCCAAAATGTGTTCCCTACTAAAATAATAATAGATGACAACTATTGAGTGCTTCACATGTGACAGTGGACCCTTGAATAACATGGGAGTTAGGCGCGCTGACCCACTCAGTGCAGTTGAAAACCTGCACACAATTTTTGACTCCCCCAAAACTTAACTACTATTAGCTTACTGTTAACCAGAAGCCATACTGATAATATAAACCGTTGGTTGATTAACACATATTTTGTATGTTGTAGTATATACTGTATTCCCACAATAAAGTAAGCTAGAGAAAAGAAAATGTTATTAAGAAAATCCTAAGGAAGATAAAAACATTTACAGTGCTGTACTGTAAATAATCCATGTACAAGTGGGCAAGCACAGTTCAAACCCATGTTGTTCAAGGATCAACTGTATTATCCTTTTCTTTTCATGATGAGTAATGAATACAGTGATACAGTGGAACTGGCATAGAGAAGAACAAATAGAACAATGAAATGGAAGGGTGCACCTAGGAAAAGACCCACACATATACATAAGGACAAGACTCATGACAAAGAGGACATTATAAAATTAGTAGGTAAAGGAGAAACCACTCATTAATAATGTCACAATGACTTAGTTCTCCATATGGGGGAAAAAATAGAAAGAAATTGGATCACTTCCTCATATTACATACAAGAATACATCTTAAATGGAAGTAAGGTCTTAAATTTGAAAGGCAAAACTCAAACGCTTTTAAAAACAATGTAAGAAAAAGGATCTGACTACATTAAAATTGAGAGCTTCTGTTCATCAAAAAATACCATAGAGTAAAAAGGCAAGACATAAACTTAGAGGCAATATTTGCAAAACATGTATCCAACAAAGGATGTTTCTAGAGCATATAAAGAATTCTTTTGAAAAAGGAAAACAACCCAATGGAAAAAATGGGCAATCAATAAGTATAGCAATTTCAAAGACGTGGAAGAGAGACCCTAACAGTGCCTGGCATATGGGAGGTACTCAAACAGTATTTGTTGAATGCATGAAAACACAATTAGCTCATAAACATACGAAAAGATATCCAACCTCATTGGTGATCAGGGAAATAAAAATGAAAATGACAATGGGATACCATTTCATACTCACTATACTAGAAAAAATTAAAATAAAATAATATCAAGTGTTGGAGGACATGTGATGAATGCAATAACACTTTTCATCCATTGCTCATGGGAACATAAATAGGAGCAATCACTTCGGGAAACATTTTGGCATTACTTAATATAGCTGAAAATACATGTACCTTACAATCCACATCTACCTGATAGGTAGGATCAGGTAGGATCTTGATCCTAGCCTAGGAGACATGTTTAAGACTAACTACAGGATTATTCATAATAACAGCAAGAAACTAGAAACAACTCAAGTGTAAATCAGCAGTAAAAATGGATAAATTTGATATATTCATATACTAGAATAGAGTACGTAGTAATGTTAAGCAAAAGAAATCACCCCAAAAATACAAAGTTGTGATTCTATTTATGTAAAGTTCAAAAAACAAAGACAAAAGTAAACACTGTATTATTTTGAAGGAAAATACATAGGTGATTATAAAGAAAAACAAGGGAATAGGTTAACATAAAATTCAGATGAGTAGTTACCTTTGTGGGGAAGATTATGATTGAGGAGGGGTACCCAGGGGCCATCTAAGTTTTGGTTTCTTAATCTGTATAATAAATATATAAGTGTTCATTTCCTTGTTTTTCTTTAAGCTGTTCAGTTATAACACCCTTCTGAATGTATAATGTAGTTTTCAATAATTTAAAAAAATCGTATGTGAGCTGCATTAAAAAAAAATTTTTGAGCTTCATATTTAAATAAATCAAATTCTACCTGAATCTTACCATAGGAATTACCTACTTAGATAAATTATAACATGAAAGACTTAGTAGAGAAAAGAAAATAATTCCCCAATGTCTCTATGTTGATGTTCATACTTTTGAATTTTGAGTTTACTTATATTAGGACACATTTGTATAAAATTTACCTCAAGGTATGAAGAAACAATAGATCTTTTCTGAATTTTTTATTTTAAGAAAGTTACTCATTTTATCACGGTCTTTGTATGACCATGACTTTGTTTTCCTTCTACAAATAGTATCTGGTTAGCTTGATTATCTGCAGGGAAATGCTCATGAAGTTAGTAACATATTTCCACATGATATTTATTTTAAAAACTGGTATTTCTCATTTCTGCAAAAGAAATTCAAGTTTAGAATGGCATGGTCAGATCTGGATGGATCAGACAAATAAACTGATGTTTTTAAATTTTTCTTTTTTAAGTAATTTTTCTACACCCAGCATGGAGCTCGAACTCACAACCCTGAGATCAAGAGTCGCATGCTCTACTGACAGAGCCAGCCAGGCGCCCCTAAACTACTGTTTTAAACCAAGGTTCTCTTAGAAACTTTCACTGGGTAGTGTTCCTACATGTAAGACCACGCAGGATAACACTGGATTTTATTTTATTTTCTAGAAGACAATTTTTGTGGATGAAATCTACCAACTGAGAAATGATCAAATTACCAGGTGAGAAAATCTGATTTTAATGTACGAACTGTCTGCACTTGGGGATGAAATCGGAGGCCTCTCTAGCCAAGCTGGCTGGGTTGGAAGGCTGAGTGGAGCACAGCGTGCAGCCAAGAGCTGGCTCTAGCCAAGGACAGCTGCCTTCTGGCAGGGATGGGTCAGTCCTCTGCTGGGTGAGTTGGGAGGGGAGGCAAGGGGAGCCAGGCCTGTGGTCAAGAGCCCCATTCACAGAGAGGCAAGTGGGCTCAACATGCTTGCGTTCTAGGAATTTTAGTCCCCATCCCTACATCATGCCAGTCTGATTCCCAACATCACCACTTCAGACACTCCAAATGTTGACAGGCCCCCTCCTGAACACTTTTACAATTTAGGTGACTGACGAGTACAATCGTATTTTCTGAGAGTTTAAGCCAACAGGGTCCTTTGAAGAAAACCAAGGTTAGACTGTGAATCCCATCTCATTCTAGAGCTCTTACAGCCTTAAAACTGTTCCTCTTTATCAACATAACTCTTCTTGTAACCGACAGCATCTTCCGGCAGAATTATCCAGCACAAAAAGAGTGAAACAATCCGTCATCTCTTCCCAAATGGCATCTATTTAACTTATTTGCACTATAAAAACCATAACTCTCATGAACTGAAGAACAACTTTAGGAGACCAACTGCAACGTGTACAAAATAATTGCAAAATACTCCAATTTGAAAACTAAAAACAAAACAAAAAAAATTCATGCCAAGCTGAGATTCTTCCAGAGATGGTCTCAAACAATAGTCTTAGAAATTTAACTATTAAGTGTATTTACAGACCACATGCCATTCTACTAATGATTGCATATAATGGTTGCTTTGCGGAAAGACTGTAGGAAATGGTGGCTGAAGATAAGCTTTCAAAGAGTTTGATTAGAATGAGCATAATGACCAAATCTACAGAACTCTTTGAAAACACTGGTGTAAGAGGCTGAAACAGCGGCTTCACCTCTTTGAACCTCATTTGTTATGAAGCTTGCTGCTGCTGCAGGCAGATAAGATCCAAGACCAAACACAAAAACATAGTTGATTCAGCAAGAGGCTTATCTCAGCAACTGGACCTACTCTGTTAAAAAAAAATTGGCCCAAAAAAAAAAAAATTGGCCCAAGTAAAGTATTTTCCCTTTTTTGCCCAAACAGTTCAAGGTCTCCCTTCAGTGTACAAAAAAGGGAAAACATGAAAGGTTAATTTTTCTTCTGTCCCTTAAAAAAGGACCAATAAACCTCAGTAAAACAAGAAATTTATGTTCTTTAAAAAACAAATTTCTTTTTAGATCGTTTTCATTACACAATGTGACATATCTGGGGTTTATAATTTACAGAAACAGAAAGTGAAAGACCATTAGCTTGGTCTAGAATGGGGGAACTTGATGCTGTAAAAGCTGGTGGAACACAACTTATGAACTAAATACCAGGGGAAGCCCTCACATTTCATAGGGATTGAATATCTCATTTACATATTTCAGTTAAATCCCTGAGTTTTCCGAGGAGTCAACAAAAATTTTTATCTTTCAGGTTCTTACTCAGGCAGGCTGGAAAATGTAGCTTTTATTTGGATGTTGGAAAAGCCCTTCTCGGTTCAGAAATGTTTCTGCTGCCACTTTCAACACAATTCCTACATTTCCTCGGCTTTCCTGGCCCATTTGGGGTGCTTCCTGGTTCAGGAAGTCAGAAGCACCAGCATTGATATATCACGCTGTGCTTCCTACCCCATAACCAAGGTCAGAGGTGGGTAAAAGTGTAGAGTATACATCATAGGCCAGGATAGGAGAAGCCAATAAGATCTCCCCAACTTGGCTACGTCTTCCCTGACTGCTCACATGTAGCTGGGTCAATGCCTGCTTAAACAAGAGGGAAAGTGGCTTTGCTACCTCTGTCTGAAATAGGCTGGTCACTGATCCAGCCCAACCTTCCCCTCCGGAGGAAACCAGTAAGGCAGGATCTATAATCAACTGATGGAAAATTTTACTTGGAAGACATAAATTGACACATGGCAAACATGATACATTTTCTTAGGAAAAAGCCATTAAAGTTTGCAGCCTACCACAACTCCAGGGAAAACCATTCACACTGAATTTTATATGAATGGTGTTTCCTGGAGTTATACAACGTAGTGACCCTTTGGACAGCAGCAAGCAAGAAAGTCTGGGAAACATTTAAAAAAAACAAATTTTGTTTTTAGGTCGATTTTAGACTTACAGAAAAAAAAATTGTGAAGCGAATACAGACATTTCACATGTATCCCTGCAACCAGTTTCCCCTATAATTAATATTTTACATTAGTGTGGTACATTTGTTACCATAGATTGGTACCTTGCTAAGGAACCAGTACTGAGAGTTTTATTTACTAAAGTTTGTACTTTATTCTGATGATCTTAGTTTTAGCCTAAAACCTTTTTTCTGTTTCAGCATCCCATCCAGGATACCACACTGCAATCGGTCACCATGTCTTCCTTGGTAACTCTTGGCCGTGATAGTTTTTTAGACTTTCCTTAACTTTTTAAAGAGTGCTGGTCAGGTATTTTGTAGAATGTCCCTCAACTTGATTTGTCTGATGCTTTTTTCATGATTAGACTGGGTTTATGGTTCTGGGGGAGGAAGACTGCTGAGGGAAAGTGCTACATTATATCAAGAGTACACACTATCAACATGACTTATCACTGTTGGTGTTGACCTTCATCACCTGGCTCAGGGTTTGTCAGGCCTCTCCCCTGTTAGAGTTACTTTTTTCTCCCCTATTGCAGATTGTACCTTTGGAAGAAAGTCAGTTTGTGCACTTAACACTTAAAGTACGGGGAGTTTTGCTCTAACTCCTGGAGGGCAGAGTATCTACATAAATTATTCCGAATTCTTCTGCCTGGGAGACTTGTCTTTTCTCCCACAAGTATTTATTCAATCACTTATTTACTTCAGTATGGACTCAAGGATATTTATTTTATACTTTGGGTTATAATCCCACAGTGCTTTATTTTGTTGCTCAAATTGTTCCATCTTTAGCCATTGGAGCTCTTTCAACTGCCTAGTGTGTCCCTTTGACATACTCTAACATCATGTGCATTTTTAAAAGTAATTCCTTACTTTCTGGCACTAAGAGACGCTCCAGATTCATCTTGTATATTTTCTGATCTAGTGCTAAAATCAGATCTTTCTCCAAGGAGTCCTGGTTCCTTTTATTGGAGAATAGCATAAGAAACGAAGATCTGGGCACTAAGTATGCTTGTTACTGCTGGGGTGTTGTTATTTCCTGGCCTTCTCAGCTAAAGAGCAAAAAATGTATTTGCATATATTAACCCCTGTACATACACACATCTATAAATATTTCTACGTGCAACCATCTGTATTTCTATTAAGCTAAACATGAATTCAAACTGACGTCTCCAACTCTAATCTACTGCCACAGGGATCATTCTAGCTTTTGCTTACCAATAAACTCTCACTCCAACAATGAGAAACCCAGCTTCTACCATCTGCCATCCATTTACTTAATTGCTCAATTCCAGTACAGAAATATCAGAATTGTTAACCCGCGTCTCCAAGGGAAACAATATTGTCTGCTATATTTCGGTGTCTATGTACTATTTCTTTTTCTTTTAATCTTACAGGTTCCAATCACTTCCAAAGTTATGTAGGTCAGCAGCAGCTCTCTCCCACCCCCTTCAGTGAGGTTGTTTCATACCTTGTAATAGATATATATATATTTTTAAATCATGTTCTGTTTTCCATCCTGGGACTCCCAATCTCCTAAATGATTTTTTTAAAAGTCTGCACACATTAAAGTTTACTTTTTGTGTTGCAATATTCTAAGGGTTTTGACAAATGCATAGTGTATGTGTCCATAATTACAGTGTCATACAGAATGGTTTCACTGCCCCACAAAATCCCCCTGCGCATCATGGATTCAACCCTCCCCCTTTCTCCCTGAACCCCTGGCAACCACAGCTTTTCACTGTCATGGCTTTACCTTTTCCAGAATGTCATATAATTGGAACCATACAGTAGTATTATGTAGCCCTTTCAGACTGGCTTTTTTCACTTACCAATATAGCCTGAAGATTCATCCAAGTCTTTTCATGGCTTGATAGCTCATGTCTTCTTACTGTGGATTTACATTCCTTTATATGAATCCATCATATAAAGGTCCTAATAAGGACAAATTGGTTGCTTTGACTTTGGGGTGATTATGAATAAAGCTGTGATGAACATTTACATGCAGATTGTTGTGTGGACATACGTGTTTTCAAGTCAGTTGAGTAAATATGTAGGAATATGACTGCTGGATTATATGGTAAAATTATGTTTAGATTTGAAAGAAACTGCCAAAGTGGCTGTGCTATTTTACAATCTTATTAGCAATACATAAATGTTTCTGTTGTTCTATATTCTTGGCAGCAATTGGTATTGTCAGTTTTTTGGACTTTAGCATTCTAATAGGTGGGTAGTGGTATCTCATTTTAATTTATAATTCCTAATGACAAATGACATTGAACATCTTTTCATATGTTTATTTGCCATCTGTTAATCTTCTTTAGTATGGAGTCTTTTCAGACCTTTTGCCCACTTTTTAGCCAGGTTGTTTGTTTTCTTATTGTTGAGTTTTAAGAGTTCTTTGTGTATTTTGGACAGAAGTCCTTTATCATATATGTTTTGCAAATACTTTCTCCCATGTGTGGCTTATCTTTCATTTTCTTAATAGTTTCCTTCACAAAGCAAGTTTTTAATTTTAATAAAGTGTATTTATCACATTTTTCTTTCATGAATCACGCTTGCGGTGTCATATTTAAAAACTTGTCGCCACTTATATTTTCTCTTATATTTTCCTCAAGAAGTTTTAGAGTTTTACATTTTATAGTTTGAGTTAATATTTCTGAAAAATGTAAGGCCTATGTCTAGGTTCATTTTTTTTGCTTGTGGACGTCCTATTGTTCCTATACCATTTATTGAAAAAATTATCCTTTCTCCATTAAATAGTGCTATGTACTGAATTGCATCTCCCCAAAATTCATACACTGAAGCTCTAACCCCCAATGTGGTAGTATCCGGAGGTGGGGTTTTTGAGAGATACTTAGTTGTAAGTGAGATTATGGGAGTTAGGGCCCTCATGTTGGGAATTATTGCCGTCATCAGAAGAGATACCAGAGACCTCACATTCTCTCTCTCTCCACACATGCACTCCAACAAAAGGCCATGTGAGCACAGTGAGAAGGTGGCCATCTGCAAGCCAGAAAGAGAGCCCTCACCAGAACTACCCAAGTTGGCACCTTGATCTCAGACTTACAGTTCTAGAACTGTAAGAAAATAGATGTCTGTTGTTTAAGCCACCTAATCTATGGTATTTTGTCATGGCCCATTAAGACAAATTAAGACAAATAACTTTTGCTCTTTTGTCAAAGATCAGTGGACCACATTTGTGTGGACCTATTTCTAGGCTTCCTACTTGGTTCTATTGATCTATGTGTCTTTTCTTTCATGAATACCATGCTGTACTGATTACTATAGCCTTATAATAAGTCTGGAAATCACGTATTGTGAGTCCTCCAACTTTGTTCTTCTTATTCAGTATTCTGTTGGTTATTCTAGGTTTCTTGCCTTTCCATTCACTCTTTAGAATCAGTTTGTTGATACCTATAAAATAGTTTGCTGGGATTTTGATTGGGAATGCATCAAGTATTTAGGGCAAGTAGGGAATAATTAATATCTTAACAATTTGGGTCTTCCAATCCATGAACATGAAATCTCTCATTTAGGTCTTCTTTCATTTCTTTCACCAGAATTTTGTAGTTTTCTACATATAGATCCTATACATATTTTGTAAAATTTATATGTAGGTTTATCTTCCTTCCTTTCATTGTTTTCTTTCTTTTTTTGGTTATTATAAATTTTTTTTAAAATTTCAAATTCAAATTGTTCATTACTGGTATTTGGGCAAGCAATTAACTTCTGTACTTTAACATTATGACCAAGATTTTGCTATACTTTATTAGTTCCAGGAGTTTTAATTTTTGTCTCAGTCAATTCTTTGGGATTTTCCTATGTAGATAATTATAATTGTATCATCTGCAAATAAAAACAGTGTTATTTCTTCCTTCTCAATCTGTGTATTTTTTATCTCCTCTTCTTGTCTTATTGAACTTACTAGGACTTTTGGTACAATGATGAATAGCAGTGGTGAGAGAGAACATCTTTGCCTTATTCCTGATCTTAGGGGAAAACAGTGCTACCATTAAGTATATGTTAGCAGTAGAATTCATTTTGTTTTGTAGGTGTTCTTTATTAAGTTGAGAAAGTTCCTCTCTATTCCTAGTTTTTGTTCAGAGCTGTCATCATGAATGAGTATTGGATTCTGTCAAATGCATTTTCTGCATATATTGATATGATCATATGATTTTCCTTCTTTAACTTGTTCATGTGGTAGATTATACTGAGTGATTTCCAAATGCTGAATCGGCACTGCATACCTGAAATAAATGCCACTTGATCATGCTGTATAATTCTTTTTCTACATTGTTGGATTCAATTTGCTAAAATTTTGTTGAGAATTTTTATATCTTTGTTCATGAGAGATATTGGCCTGTAGAGTTCCCTCCTAACGGTTTTACTTGGTTTTGGTCTTAAGGTAATACTGGCCTCATAAAGTGTTTCCTCTGCTTCTATCTTCTGGAAGAGACTATGGAGAATTGGTGTCATTTTTTCCTTAAATGTTGAGTAGAATTCACCAATTAAACTAACTGGGCCTGGTGTTTTATTACTTTGTTTTTAAAGGTTAATAATTACACTGAGATCAAGATGGAAAAGAGACTGTGAAACTAATGAGACTAGGGTACAGTATGGATGATGCAAACTGATATTCTCCACACATATGATATCTGTCAACACATTATACAGATATAAATATAGAAAAGAAGATCTTTATAGATGAAGATATAGTCTAGTGAGCATAATTTAAAAAAAATCCATTTCTTTTTCTTTCTGTCCTTAGCCAGCATCTCCTTTTTCTCAAATATAAAAATGAGTACCATTATCTCTCTCCTAAGTTCACATGGGTGTATAATTAGAAAATGCCAATTTTTTTGAGTTCCTAAAGGACTTAACATAGACATAAATACCACCTCCTTAAAGGAAATTTCTAAACTCTGATATTAAAGCATTTAAATATTTCTATACTTTCCAAATTTTCTCCAATGAATATGAATTAATTAGTTTTATAATTAGAAAAAAATTATAAGATAAACAGAAATCCACCATTGGCTATCATTTCTAGTTTATCGATGTAAAACAAGAAGCAAGTGTAAATACACAAGGAAGAGGTAAGAACTGCATTAGTTATACAAACAATAATGAAAATTATCACATTCAGCCTATGGTCACAGGCAATTTGAAACATTTACTTATGCTCTGCTAAAAAGTTTTTAATATTTCAATTATGGAGATCATACAATATAATTTTTAACTTAAGCATTTCTTTACAGTTCATTTCCAGGTGAGCTGTCAAGTCACATTAAGTACTGGGTGAAGTTAGGCATTACATTTCGCACTGCAATTCTTTCACTGTGAAGCCAAAATCTCACAATATGTTTTAAATTTGTTCTTTTCAAAGGTAATGCATCATTTCTTTCCTTGTCTTATTTTTCTTTCTAGATTTTCATTGGTTCATCTTTGCAAGCTGGCAACCTTCTAATAATTCAGTTTTTCCTAAGTATTTTATTCTGACTAACCTGAATTTGCAATCCTGCCTACCACCCCATCCCCAACCAACAACCTCCCACTTTAAGCTTCTGTGGCTAGCCACACCATCTCTCAGACATTTATATTTCTTTGATGGATAAACCAGAGCTAGACTTTTCCTAGTTTGTAATGAGTGCCTCAGCCAACACAAACAAAACATCACACATTTAATTAGAGAGTGCATTTTCAAGCAGTAGTATCAGAATACTCAGTTAAACAACTGTTTTCCAAGCCTGATCACCATCAAAAAATACATAACAGTTCTATATCAAATCTAGGATTTTACATCAATTAAATGCTTCTTTGCAAGAACCTAAATCCAAGGATAAGAAAAGTTATTATGATTTTCCAAGTTTAAAACCTCCCCCCTAAAGCACATACACTTAATATAGTTGGTGGGTTGTTTCAATACAAGGATAGCTTGTGGTCTTAAAGAACTCTGGATAAAGCTAAATTCAAATCTTGCATCCACCTTGTTTTAGCTGAGTGATCTTAGTCAAGAACAATTACCCAATTATCCCAGTTTCTCTACTGGAAAAACAGAGATTCATTCATTCTAAACATTCAGAAACTTTCATTCATTCAAAAAATATTTATGGAGTGTCCATTTCGTGTTAGGCACTATTCTAACTGCTGGAGATATAACAGTGAACAAAACAGATTAAGAGAAATCTTGCCCTAGTTGATTTTACATTATATTTATCACTAGTAGGAATAATTTCAGTACCTCTATCATAGGATTGCTGTGAGAATTAAATTAGTTATTACAGATCTAACAGTGTCTGGCACACAGCAAGAGCTCATTAAATGTTAACTGCCACCATCATCATCAACATCATCAGAGGATACTTATTTTTCATAAGTATTTTACCCATCCCTTGTCTCCTCAGAACCCAGGAATAATAAATTGAAATTAGGATTCCATGGGATATCAGTGAGCCTCAGTTTCCTCATCTGTAAAATGGTGATAATACTTGCCCTCTCTGCTCCACAGTGTTGGTATAAAAATCAAATGAGACAATTCATATGAAAGGGCTTCATAAACTATCAAGTGCTATGCCAATTAAAGATGTCATTATATAGCTCCTGGAATAAGTCCATGCAATCTGAAGTCCCTGAATATATGTTTACTGAATTAAATGTCAATTTATTGCCTAAGCAATTGCACAGCCACTGTTCAAGCAATCGCCAAAATGCTTGAGACCCAAGATAATAAACACTTACAAGTTGGTAACTAGCTACTGGTTTACTCAAACAACTTCTGCTAAGTTAATACTGGCTATCAATAAGTTACCTGATATCTCAAAGGTGCTGAAGAACATTACATTTTCTTTGCACACCCACTCAGGCTAAAATTTCTAAACCTTCCTATTAGCTTATGGATGATCTTAGTTCAAGTTCCTTATCTTACAGCTGAGGCAAATAAGGCTCAGAGAAGTTAAATAACTTTCTCAGGATCATAGCTAGTTAGTGTGGGCACCAGTTTCCATTTCACACTTAACCAAAGACAAGTACATCCTAGGTGTGTTCACAAATAAAACAGAATACAGGCCTCCGATTCTTATTTAAACCCTACACAGTTCTGTAGTGTATAAAGAGTTCATCATTCTTGTGGTTTTGTTTTTCTTCTTTAAAGTGGAAGGGACAATGGGAAGCAAGTTAGGAAAGAGGGTATTCTGTATTATGGCATGTTAGAAAATCTGATCATTTTCTGAAATTTTTTATCTGAAGCTTTAGATTTCTAGCTATCAAGGAGTCTGCTCAGAAGAAAGAAGCTAGTTGTGGAACTTTGTTTGGGGTTTTTATTCCAATTGGTTCTTATGGTAACTTGGATTCAAAGATGACTTTTATAGTTGTGAGACCTCTCTATAGAAATGGCATGTGTAAAATGTTTGTCTTGCCAGCCCCTGCAGGGCCAGTTCAAAGGGACAGACAGGAATAGTCATCTATTTCCTTACATGATTGGTAAACTGGGCATGCCTACATGACTGTCTGTTGTCAACTGCTCTTGGAAAACAAACAAACACGGTGAAATATCTTGTTTCTCTCTAAGGATGTTATGGAAGCAAGAGTGAGAAAAAGTGGAAGGGATAAAAAAGGTCATAACAGGGGTGGGTCCCTGATATTTGAGCATATTTTTTTTCTCTTTTTGCACCCTTCCCACCTCATAAACATTTATGTATTTCCTAACGAACTGTCCTCCCAAATATCCTAGGCGAGGGAGGCGGTTGGAAAGGCTCTCCTTCAGGTGTCATATGTCTCCCCCAACACTGAGATCTGAACATGAGTCCAAGAAGTATAATCTGAGGTACCGAGGCCCAACCCTTACAACATTTCTTGGCACCAACCCATATATCAGTCTCATTTGTTATGGAAGGTTATAGACTACTTGGCAGTCAGGTGTTAAACAGCTGAGTCCCGTATTGTCTACCCATATTAAGAACCCAAGTCGTTTGTGTCACCCAAGACTCTTCAAGGTATCCATGTGCCTTTCCAGACTTTTGAGAATCAAAGCTCAGGAGAGGGATATTATTGCCTGTGCAGATGTTTGCTCGGAGACAAACACTATTCAAGAAGGGTAAGGTTGTTGCCAGGTCAGTGAACGGATATCTGAGAAGGCAGTGAGAATGGTCTGTTCCCCACCAGCTTCCTGCAGCAAACTCAAGACAAGTAACCCCAGACAACACAAACAGACGGCAGCTTGCCTGTTTACTCCTGCTTGCCTGGATAGCAAAGAAAATGGTGCTTTATTCAGGATGCTGGAGCAGAGGCTCAAGATAGCCAGACTGAGTACCACCAAACAGGGAACTCCTCGATGGCATGACCTCTCCTCCATCTCCCATTTTCTTTTCCCTAGGGGCTAACACAGTGCAGCATATAAAGCAGACCCTCAGCTAACTTATACTAAACTAGTGAGAAGACTCCCCAGTATCCCTCCCAAAGCTAGGATTCTGAGATGTCTAAGAAACACTAGAACACAGAGATAATGTAAATTCTATTGGTATAGTGGCTTCTAAATATAGTCAAATCTATTTTATTTTTGCATGGATTACTCATGGGCCGATTTTTATTGCCAGTGGATTCTACCCTGACTGGAATGATAAAAGAACACCATATCCCTTTATGGCACAATTGAATTATATTCAGGAAATGTGGTTATTTTAATATTATTGTAAACCAAACATAATTAAGAATGTGAATCTTCCCTGGAAAGTATCACATGATGCACTCCAGAAGCAAATACAAATGAATTTTAGTTTACTTGATGATTTGGCTTACCTCTTCCACCTTCTATTAGTTAATTCAAATGGTTAGTATTAAAGGCATCTATAAAATCAACAGAATTTTTCAGTTTTCATTCTGGTATTTTAGCATCTTGAAGGCACAGTGTGGTGAAAGCAAATTAGGGGCATGAACTCATCAAGACTTGGGCTGATTCCCACAAACCCAAACCAGCAAAACAAACAATACTTCAGACCTTATAATTCCCCATTCAGTTTTGGCTTAAACTTACTGGTTCAGAGAAGATGACTGCAAACCATGGAATCCACTCTGTGACATTGATATTTACACTGTGTGATACAAATCCGTGTAAAAAAAACCCAGTTTGGGGCCACGCTTCCAGGCTGTGTGTGTTTGTATATGTACAGGATTCAATTTAGTTTTTGTTTTTAAGTTCCAATATGTGCCACTTAGTGATTTTCATGGAATGGCTGAGGTACCAAGAAGAGTTTCAATTAGGAGGTAAAACATTGAAGACCTGGCAGGGGACCTGAGCTAACAGAGGAGCAATGTGGGTTTGAGCTTGGCTGAGGGGATGAGAGAGGGCTTTCTTCTTTACCTCTGCATATGAAACTACCTCCCCTCAATGACTTCTGAAAAACACATTAGGTATTTGGTTGACATTTGTAGAGATTCCTGTCCTTAATGCTAAACAACAATGATAACTGCAACAATATATATCTAGCATTCAGACTGTGAACATAATTAGAATTTGAATTAACTAATTAATTAATTAATACACAGAATTATAAGGAGTTTCACAGGTATTGTCGATTCAACAACTAGGAAAGCACATAATATGCATAAAACTTGTACTAAAATCTTAAGCTAAAAAAATTAAGCAAATTTTAAAAAATCTCATTCTATATTTTATACCATTCTTTCATAAAAATACCATTAAAATCACCCATGTTCTTGCATTAAAACAAGAAAGAAGGGAAGAAAGAAAGAAAGAAAGAAAGAAAGAAAGAAAGAAAGAAAGAAAGAAAAGAAAAGAAAAGAAAAGAGAAGAGAAGAAAATGAAGAAAGGAGGAAGGCAGGGAGGAAAGAAAGAAAAGCATATCGTTTAGAGAGGAAGAAGTAAAACTGTTTTTTCAGATGACATGATCACGTACATAGAAAGTCCACAAAAAAATCCTAATAAGTGAATTTAGCAAGGTTGCAGATATAAGATGTAAGACTGCAGAATGCAATTAATCAACTGTATTTCTATATACAGCAGTCCCCCTTAATCCATGGGGGATATGTTCCAAGATCCCCAGTGGATGTCTGAAACCTTGGATATATTGAACCCTACATATGTTATGTTTTTTCCTATACACACATGCCTATAATAAAGTTTAACTTATAAATTAGGCACAGTAAAAGTAACAAATAATAAAACAATTATAGCAATATACTGTAATAAAAGTTATGTGAATATGGTCTCTGCCTCTTCAAAATCTCAAAATTTCCCTCTTTCTCTCTCAAAATATCTTATGCTGTGCTTATTCTTCTTCTTGTGATGATGTGAGATGATAAAATGCTTATATGATGAGATGAAGTGAGGTGAATGATGCAGGCAGTGTGATATAGCATTAGGTTACTACTGACCTGATGATGATATGTCAGAAGGAGGATCATCTGCTTCTGAACCATGGTTGACTGTGGGTAACTGAAACCATGCAAAGCAAAACCATGGATAAAGAGGTGACTACTGTACTGGCAATAAACAAATGGAAAATAAATTTTAAAAAACAATACCACTTATAATAGCACTAAAAAAATCAACTAGTTAAGGAGACTATAAAACTACAAAATATTGCAGAAAGGCATTAAATAAGATCTAAATATACATTTGGGTCTTCTTTGTATGATTTAATATTGTTAAGATGTCATTTCTCCCAAAATTGATTTACAGTTTCAATATCATAAACACATTGTGTAAAAGGTAAATGAAAAAAAAATTGTGAAATTTTTTCAAAGGTACTCAAGCATACTATGAATATAATGGAATATTACTCAGAAATAAAAATGAATGACCTACTAATACTGGCACCAACATTAAGGAATTTCTAAAGGTTATGTTGAGCAAAATAAGCCCATACAAAACCTCCTACCCGGCAGTAATTAAGCAGTGCCCTCATCCTTCCCTTGCCAGAGTAATGTCAGAGGAAGTCAGCTAAAATAGAAGATTTAACAAAATCCAGAGTCTTATAACATAATACCTAAAAGGTTCAGGTTTCAATTCAAAATCACCCATCATCCCCAGGATAAGGAAAAGCACAATTTGAATTATGTTCAACAGATACCAACAATCAAAAGATACCAACATTGAGATGACAGAGATCTTAGAATTATATGGCAAAGATTTTAAAGTAGTCATCACAAAATACTTCAATGAGAAATTACAAACATGCTGGAAACAAATGAAAAAATTGAAAGTTGCAGCAAAGAGCAGAAGATACAAAGAACCAACTGAACCTGTGGGACTATAAAAAAAGTTGTAATATTCATGTCATCACAATCCCAGATGGAGAGAAGGAAGAAAGTAAGGTTGAGAAAGCACTCAAAGAAATAATGGCTGAAAACTTCCCAAAGGTGGCAAAAGTATAAACCTACAGATATAAAAAGCTGAATGAATTCCAAACAAGATAAACTAAAAAAAAAAAAAAAAATCCACACCAAGACACATCACAGTCAAGCTTCTGAAAACTACAGCGAAATGACAAGTTATCTATAGAGGGAAAACAATTTGAAAGACAGTGGATTTTTTATCGGAAACTATGGAGACTGGAAGAAAATGGCACATTTTTCAACTGCTGAATAAAAAATTGTCAATCCAGAGCCCAAATTTGATGAATTTTCCATGAAAATGTCCCTCAGGAATGGAGAGAAAATAAGACATTCCCAGATAAATGAAAAATAAGAGTATTTGTCACCAGCAGACCTACCCTAAAAAATAGTTAAACCAAGTTCTCTAAGTAAAAAGGAAATAATAAAAGAAGGAATCTTGAAACATTAGGAAAGAAGAAAGAGCAACAGATAATACAAATATGAGTAAATTCAATACCATTCTTTTCTCGAGTATTCTAAATAATGTTTGACATTTGAAGCAAAACTTATAATGTGATTTGATGTGATTCTAAATGTATGTAGAGGAAGTATTTAAGACAATTATAAATGCAGGAAGGTAAAAGGAAGTAAAGGATGATAAAGTTTCTATACCTCCCTCAAACTGATAAAATGTAAAAACCAATAGACTGTGATAAGTTATGTATATGTAATATACTACCTAGAGCACTCACTGTAAAAGCTATACAGAGACATACTCAAAAACACTAAACATAAATTAAAAACTCTAATAACTATTTGAGTAATCCACAGGAAGGCAGGAAAAAGAACACAGAGAAATGAAAAACAGAACAAACAGAAAACAAAAAATAAAATGGCTGACACATCTCTAAAATATCAATAATTACATTGACCACAACTGGTCTAAATAAACCAATTAAAAGTCAAAGATTGGCAAAGTGGATTAAAAATGTAACACAACTATATGCTGTCCACTAAAAGCTCACTTCAAACATAATGGTATAGGTAGGTTCAAAATGAAAGGGAGGAAAAAGATATATCATGCAAACCTTAGTCAAAAGAAAATAGGAGTAGCTATATTAATGTCAGATAAAGTAGACTTCAGACCAAAGAAAACTACCAGAGACAGAAAGAGATACTAAAAAATGGTAGAAAGGTCCATCCAGAAGACATGGCAATCTGAATGGCCATGCATCAAACCACAGAGCAGCAAAATATGTGAAACAAAAACTGATAGAACTGAAAAGGGAAACTGACAAATCAACAGTTATAGTTGGAAACTCAGCATCTCCCTCTCAGGAATTGATAGAACAACTAGACATAAAATAGCAAGGATATAGAAGAACACACCACCATCAACCAACAGCATCTAATTGACATTTATAGAATACCCAACAATGGCAGAATACCCATTCTTCTCAAGTGCCCACAGAACCTATACTAAGACATGTTTAACTTAGTATACTGTGGGCCAAAAAGTAAACCTCATCAAATTTGAAAGAACTGAAAATATATAGTGTGTTCTCTGACCACAATGGACTCAAACCTAAAACTAACAACAGAAAGATAACAGGAAAAGTTTCAAACCCTTGGAAATGAAACGACACACTTCTAAACAGTCAATGGGTCAAAGAGGAAGTCTCAGGAGAAAGTGAAAAATACACTGAAATAGAACAAAAATGAAAATACAAAATATCGAAAGTTGTAGGATAGAGCTAAAGCAGTGCTAAAGAATGCTTTTCTTTCTTAGATCAGGAACAAAGCAAGGATATTCACTGTCACAACACACTCTTATTTAACACAGTACTATAGAAGTTTTTAAAGTTTTCATTTATCGGGCGCCTGGGTGGCTCAGTTGGTTAAGTGACTGCCTTCGGCTCAGGTCATGATCCTGGAGTCCCGGGATCAAGTCCCACATCGGGCTCTCTGCTCAGCAGGGAGTCTGCTTCTCCCTCTGACCCTCTTCCCTCTCGTGCCTTCTATCTCTCATTCTCTCTCTCTCTGAAATAAATAAATAAAATCTTTAAAAAAAAATAAAGTTTTCATTTATCTAGAATAAATGCATACAAACATACACAACACAGACACACACCCCTAAAAGTAATAAAATTATCTTAAAAAGCAAATAAATGTTCATCTTGTCTCAGATGTCAACACTTCTGGTAAGTCTTCCTGGATCCACCTATTTTAGACAGTATTTCTCTTAGTCATAATTCTTATCACTGTTACATTTGTCTGTTTATTTTTTTCCTACCCTTAGTCCCAGTACACTATGGTGGAGTGTCTAGCACACTGACCTCATGTAGGTCCTTTATCGTAAGAGTTGGCTGGATAACACAACCTAAGTCAAAAGGGAATTGTCATCAGAACCTCAATTACCATGAACTTTTTGGAGAAAATCCATCTCACTGCCACTGATTTGAGAGGCAGTGGATAAACTTTGAATCTTGATTTTCACTGTTTCTACCTGGGTACCAATCTGGGAATCTCTGCTCTCTCCTTTCTTTCTTTGATAGCTTTTGTGTGAGGTGGTAGCAGTGCCCTTCACCCTCCAGGTTCCTAATTTTTAAATGCATTTCTTGCTTAATGTTATGAGAGAGAGTTGGTCATGACAGTTGGTCTTTCCGTTTCTCATAGTTTATCATCTCATTGAGTTCTACACAAGCCCCTACTGCTCCCCCCCACCCCCACAAAAAGCTTGCTCATAAAATAGACTGTTGAACACAAGAAAATGGGAGGCAGTCTGGTTCCTTCCTCCTGCTCCACAGTCTCAATTCAGGGCTGGCCATCAATTCCAATGCTTCCCGTGAGTTCAATTCAATTATAAAAAGATATTCATTATGTGGCAATACAATGTCAATGAGCCCTACGAGGCTTATTTGACCCAGATGCAAACCGAAACTCTACAAGCACTCAGATGTCTATTTGGATTCTCTTCTTACCATACATGGTGCTTTGCTGTGCATGAAAGAAATGATTTATCTCTGCCATACCACTGGAAAGAAGCAGCATCCTCTGGTAATGGAGAGTTTTCTGAATTTTAATAAGGTAATGGGAGGGGATAAAAGAATGGCAAACAATGGTTGTAGTAAAGTATTAGGCTAAAAGCTAGAGCTGCAGGGTCAAAAAGCCCAGTTTAGGGACCCAGGTGGCTCAGTCATGTCTGACTCTTGGTTTCAGCTCAGGTCATGATCTCAAGGTTGTGAGATCGAGCCCCACGTCAGGCTCTGCACTCAGCACAGTCTGCTTCAGATTCCTTTTTTTTTTTTTTTTTAAGATTTTTATTTATTTATTTGACACAGAGAGAGAGAGAGAGTACAAGCAGGGGGAGCAGCAGGCTTCCTGATGAGCAAGGAGCCTGATGCAGGACTCCATCCCAGGACCCTGGGATCATGGCCCGAGCCGAAGGCAGACGCCTAACCGACTGAGCCACCCAGGAGCCCCACTGCTTAAGAGTCTCTCCCTCTCCCTCCAGCTCTCTCTCTCTCTTTCTCTCAAATAAATAAAATCTTAAAAAAAAAAAAACCCAGTTTGGAATCAAGTTTTCACCATGTACTAGTGTGCAATCTCGGGCAAATTACTTAATCTCTTGAAGCATTGTTTTTGCTGCTTGTAAAATGTGAATATTAACAACTGTCTCCAAGGATTGAGATAAGACCTCTCAAGTCACTGGCATACAGTAAACACTCCCTAGATGGCATTAGTGATTGTCATAGTCAACTGTCTGAACTTTGCCTTATAACCTGGCATTGTAGTAATGTACCAGGATCCCTGGTGCAGGTTACAGCATCCTTCTGGAGAGCAGAGATTGGAGACACAGTTACTTATGGAAGTAAGATTAAGTAGCATAAGACCCCGCTGCTCATGTATGATGAAGTAAACTCAAAATTAGGAATTAAGGGCCATGTCTATACTCCCCAAATCTAGTGCCATATTTTAAAATCAGAAAATGTACTAGGCTGGTGCCTTTATAGACCAGTATGCAATATATAAGATGATTAGAAACAAGGTACAGAGTCTTTGGCCTTCCCACTGTAAATCCTGCAGATTATTTTAGCTTCAAGAACACAATGAAAATATGAGATTTGGGAAATAAGGCAGAGGACATTCCAGACAAAACCATAATAATTTATTTTACTAGCACATAAAATAATATTCCCTATTACCTCTCAAAGATGTAAGAGGCTTTTAGTATTTAAATTTTATTTTCTAAAAGTGCATTTTCATAAACTTGAGAAAAATATGCAAGATTTTTAAAAATACCAAGGTGCTATATTTTATTTTCTAGCACATGAAAATCACCAAGACAGCCAAAGGAGAAAAATCCTGCTTTGTCCTTACCACCACCGTACTCTTCCTAGGAAGGTGAACCTGCCTCTTTTCTATGCCATCAAACAGGTATTTGCCATACCAGAGCTAGTAACTTCTATTAATGCCTTTCAAGTGGATTTAGTATTTCAGAGAACACAAGAGTGCAGTGTACTCAAGTGGATAATGAAGGTTTGGGCAGACACATTTTGGGAAAGCTGTGCTCTATCATTAATAGAAATGATGAGAAGGTGATCACGTATGGTTGGTGCTGGGAAAACAGGTGCCATGGCAACAATGGCACACTGTGAACCTTGGTGAGAGCTGGCTCAGGAACCAGCTGGCGCTGACACTGTAGGAGTTCTGCTGCCAGTGTTGGTAATGGTGCTGAGCGTCTCTCCAGGCTGCACTGTCTCAGGGGTGAACCGATCATCTAGATAAGTATTATGATGGAGATGAGGAGGGGTGTGGAGTGGGAGAACTTGAAAATTCTGGGTTTGGGAGAGCGAGCATGGAAGCTCTCCAGCAATACAGGGCTATTACTGGTAAGAAGAGAGGCTCTTGCCATTTGCAATGATGTGGATGGAACTGGAGGGTATTATGCTGAGCGAAATAAGACAATCAGAGAAAGACATGTATCACATGACCTCACTGATATGAGGAATTCTTAATCTCAGGAAACAAACTGAGGGTTGCTGGAGTGGTGGGGGGTGGGAGGGACGGGGTGGCTGGGTGATAGACATTGGGGAGGGTATGTGCTATGGTGAGCACTGTGAATTGTGTAAGACTGATGAATCACAGATCTGTACCTCTGAAACAAATAATACATTATATGTTAAAAACAAAAAAAGAGAAAATAGTAGGAGGGGAAGAATGAAGAGGGGGAAAGCGGAGGGGGAGACGAACCATGAGAAACTATGGACTCTGAAAAACAAACTGAGGGTTCTAGAGGGGACAGGGGTGGGGGGATGGATTAGCCTGGTGATGGGTATTGAGGAGGGCACGTTCTGCATGGAGCACTGGGTGTTATACACAAACAATGAATCATGGAACACTACATCAAAAACTAATGATGTAAGGTACGGTGATATAACATAACAACAACAACAACAAAAGAATGGGGGGGGAAGAAGAGAGGCTCTGAAAAGGGATGAAGATCACAACTGTGGAGAGATGGATGTTGCTGACAGCTTGTCCTTCTTGCACATGTGTGCCCAGGGCTAGCCCTATTGCCTGAAGCTGAGACAGGAGTATATCTACTCCAAAGAGGCTCATGGTACCATGATAAACAAGTGCACAAATTCTTTGACATTCCTCCAGCCAAAGGTAAAACCCAATTCCCCTTCCCTTGACTATGGGCCAGACTTAGTGGCTTGCTTCTCATTAAAAAACGGTGGTATTGCATGATTTCTGAGACTTGATTAGAAAAGTCAATACAGCTTCCATCTGGCTTTCTCTCTCCTTTTCTCTCTCTCTGACTCTGTCTCTTAGGTGTCCTGAGCCAACATACAGGAACCCCAGCAACTCTGACATCACCATACTGGAGGGACCACAAGCAAATTCACATAAAGATGGGGAGAGAGGCCTGTGGAGCCTCAGCTGTGGTAGTCTCCAGCTATTTGAGTCTTTCCAGTACCAACTGCCAGAATTGTAAATAATTATTTTTTGAGCCACACCAGCTGACACCAAGCAAAGCAGCGACAAGCTATCCCCACTAAGTTCTGCCCAAATTGCAGATTCATGAACAAATTAAATTCTGTCATTGCTTTAAGCCACTAAGTTTTGGAATAATTTTTTATGCAGCATGAAAGAACCAGAACAAGGATTGGGATGATGGCAGAAGGTTTTCAAAAGGCCCTTAGCTTTTGAGGTATGACATATAATATCCAGAGAGCTCTGCTGAGCAGCCAAGGGTAGGCCAAAATATAACTTCTTATGAGAAACTAGTGGAGAAGGTGAGTACCAAGTTCTAGAATAGGATGATAATGAAAAGGGTGGGGTTTTTGTTGTTGTTGTTGTTGTTTTAAGTAGGCTCCACGCCCAGCATGGAACCCAACTAGGGGCTTGAACTCACCACCCTGAGATCAAGACCTGAGCTGAGATAAAGAGTTGGGTGCTTAGCCAACTGTGCCACCCAGGCACCCCAAAAAGGATAGGTTTTGGATTCAAGACAGACCAAATCTGAATCTAAACAACTCCAATCTTCACTAATTTTGTGATCTTGGTCAAGTTACTTCACTTTAACTTGTCCATCTGGAAAACTATGAAAACAGAATCAAATTCATAGAGTTATTAGAAGGATTAATTGAACTGACAGTAAGTACATAATGGTGACTGTTATCACCATTAATTAATGGTGACTATTATTATTATTATTTATGCAGTTTTCCAATCATTGCATTCAACCATAATTAGCAGTGGTGGAATACTAATGTTCTAGCTGATGCTGGTTATCAATGCATTCTAAACAGACAATTCCACCAATTAATTGAGAATTTTCCACTCTATCCTCTATAATATTCTCATCACTGTGCCAGAACCATGGAAACTGTAGAAGGTGTAGACTTTCACCCTGGGAAGCCAACAATCTAAACATCCCAGACTGGAGTTGCAAGTTTTCAACAAGTGACTTCAGCTTCCCAAGCGTCCGATGCAGTTATGACCTCCAAGCCTTCCTGCCAATGGGCTGCAATGTTGTGGAAAAGGCTTTTATCACAATCTCCGGCTGCTACAGAGATTTATTCATATTATACATATCATGAATATGTAGCAATCAATATATTACATATTATGCTCTTTTCTATTTTCTTATATCTAATATTTAATATCAAATATTAATATATAATTTCTGAAACTCTCTGCTCTTTAAAACAAATTTCAATTGCCTAATTACTAAACACTAAAAAGTGCTTTCCATGTAAAATTTAGAAGCAATTTAATATACAGTTCAACTAATACTCATTGAGCAACTATTAGGACCTGGTATAATCTGGTGAAAATGATTAAACTAAAATTTAAATCTAGTGGAGTAATCTAGGATCTCATAAGAATAATAAGATAATTTTTTGTTAATGAATGAAGTTCAATAATTAATTTTCCTATGTTAAGTAATATTAACTTTTAAACAATGATCAAAAAGCAAATTCTAGTATTAATTCATAATACTAATAAGACTACAGCATTTTAAATTGTTCAGAGAGCAGCCGTTGATATGATGTCTCATAGCTCTACATAGAGCAGTTTATATTTTACTGAAAAAAATGCACAGTTTTAATTAAAGAACTGGATAATTGGGGTACCTGAGTGGCTCAGTCGGTTTAGCATCTGCCTTTGGCTCAGGTCATGATCTCAGGGTCCTGGGATCGAGCCCCGCATCCGGCTCAGTGGGAAACCTGCTTCTCCCTCTCCCCCACTTGTGTTCCCTCTCTCGCTGTCTCTTTCTGTCAAATAAATAAATAAAATCTTAAAAAAAAAAAAGAGCTGGATAATTATCCAGGTTGAAACAAAACAAAAGCTATCATGGGCTTTAAAAACCTTTAGTTTCACATAAATTTTGCCCAGCTTATTAAGATTTTTTCTTTCCATTACTTTTGACAGTATTGAATATTGATATCTGATGTTTATGAGCATTAAGTAACCTGAAAAGAAACAGAAAATATTGTGGATTTGAGGTATTTTAAATATCTAATAATTTTTTTCTAATCAAGAGCATGCTTTTTCTTTAAGGCAAAGTTTGATTTTTTTTTTTTTTTAATCCCTGAAAATCTGCAATTTTCTTTACAGGTCCAAACAACTCCATCCTCTTTGGCTATTAGCCTCTCTCTTCTTCAACTTTCCCATATCCCTCTAAAATTGATGTGCAATACCTAAATTGTACTGTGAGCTTATAAAGGGGTCCAACCAGTGGTGAGGAGCAGCGAAGGATCACTATACAGTCCTACGAATCGTCTTCTGGAACTTGGAAGTTTCTTTTTCATCTTTGGCCTTACACAGTAATACTCTCAATAACTCTTGTCTTTGAAGGGGCTGAAGAATGTTATGTAAAACTATTCAAGCTTCAACTTTTCATAGGTCAGAAATACCCAGGGGCTTTGGTTTTTAATGTAACTTCCTTAGATAAAAACCAGTTTCCTTTTTCCAATCCGGGAAGTGGATGTCTGTAATACAACATAAATTACACAGTTTCTGATTTTACTGTCTAGACACCATCAACCCCATTAACACTACCTTCTCTGTCAAAAGTCTGGGCAGGGCCCAAAAAAAACTGATGTTCAACTAAGCTCGGAAATATATTCCTTCCAACTAAAGCTGGCAGGACTCTGGTGAGCACATTTGAAGCCAACAAAAAAGTAGGGTTGGAAAATTAAGAATGGTTTAAAAAAAGAAAAAGAGGGCAAGTACAAAACCCCTTCACAAATTAACAAGGCTCAATGGCATCAAGTACTTGAAATGTTTCCATCTCCACCTCAACTTCCAAATAAAGTAGAATATCAGCTTTGCAGATAAATGCAGACGTTTTTATAGTCTCCCCATTCTCAAGAGAGGTTCTGCTATCTGACAAACAGATAATGAGAGAATTAAAGTGCCTGCTCAAGAGGATAGCTCTGCTCACCTGAATTTTTACAGTTCCTCTTCTCTGAGCTCAAAGTTATCCTACAGTACACACAGGAATATTAGAGTTTGGAAAGAGAAGGCAAGAAATCAGATGCTTGTTCAGGGATAGAGAGTTACAGAACTGTATGAGGACTGAAAATTCATTACCCTTCTTGGATCACCCAACTACTTTCCTCTGAACCAGTTGAGGAAATGCTATATTATCCTAATAATAACAGGAGTGAAAAACAGTAATGGCAGCTATCATTCATTGAATAACTACTATGTGTTAGGCTCTATACCAGACGTTTCACATTTACTATCCTCACAATAACATAGCTTTCAACTCTATGACATGTTTGCTACAGAGCAGAAAGGAGAAGGTCTGTCTTGAATCAAATATCCAGGAGGATTATTTTCTGAATTTTCAGAAGGTTGATTTTGATGATATGTTTATATATAGCACTTTCACAATAAAAAGATTTTTCACATTTTTAAAAATTTCATCTTCACAAAAGCTTTAAGCAGCAGGAATCATTATCCCTATTTTACATATGAGAAAACCAAAGTTCAGGGAGACTGTGACCAAAGTCACACATTCATAAAGAACAAGTCAAGGCTTAAACACAGGTGCCTTGATTCCAACTCCTATGTTCTTCCCACTCCACCCAAGCTGCCACCTATTATATGGCCCCACAGAATGGGTTCCAAGAATATTGCACATGTTAAGCTGTATAGAACACTGTCTACTCAATGCAATGAACATTAGTTGAGCCCCTAAAGTGTACCACTTACTGTGCTCAGGGCTGGAGGCTCAGAAGTGAAAAAAAAGAGAAAGTGGTGACGTAGGAAAGAGTTCATAGTTTAGTGAGGGACAACATCATGAGTGTATGTGCTAGCCAAAGTACAGGGGCCACAGAGTCTGCGAAAGCTTCAAGGAAGGAGGACATCTGAGCCAGCTTTAGTAGAATGAGTTCAGAAGTTCAGGAGGCACTCTTTTTTAATCATCAAGATAGAAAGGTAAGGGGCACCTGGGGGGCTCAGTTGGTTAAGCATCTGTCTGCCTTTGGCCCAGGTTGGGCTCCCTGCTCAGGGGGAGTCTGCTGCTCCTTCTCCCTCTCCCTCTGCCCTCTTCCGGCTCATGCTCACTCTCTCTCTCTCAAATAAATAAATAATCTTTAAAAAAAGAAAGAAAGGTAAAAGATTACTATTCATGCAATGTAAGTGCTGTGCCCAAGACCAAATATTTAGGAAGCTTGATATATGTGGCTTTGCAAGCCAAACCACAGGACATCAAATTAGGAGAGATGGTTAATGTTAGAAGCAAGTGAAGATGCGCAAAAGAATAAAGAGGGTTCTTCCCTCTTCCTTCCCTCCCTCCTTCCTGAAGGGTATATACTCAGTGAAAAGATCAGGTTATATTTTAAAGCCAAATAAATCATTCCAAACAGTTAAATGTCATCTGCAACTCTGTCCATTTGTTACAATGGCAAACCAAAACATTACAGCCCAGTAAAGATGTCTGGAATGTCCAGATGCTTGTTGTCTGGTGCATTTCTAATTGGGGCTAGTTAGAAGTTGAGATACTCATGCTGAGCTCTATTGCCCCAGAGACTGCTTATGAACTTTCCTACTGGAGTGTTTTCAGACTTTTTTTTTAAAGATTTTATTTATTTATTTGAGAGAGAGAGAGAGAGTACACATGAGAGAGCATGAGTGGGGGGAGGGGCAGAAGGAGAGGGAGAAACAGACTTCCCACTGAGCAGGAGCCCAAAGTGGGGCTTGATCCCGGGACCCCGAAATCATGACCTGAGCTAGACACTTAATGGACTGAGCCACCGAGGTGCCCCCTTATTAAAGTGCTTTCAGAAAGAGGGAAAGCCTGAAAATCAGGCTTGTTCAGTGGTTCAACTCCATTTCGAGTCCACCTTTTGTCCTATTCTTTGACAATCTCACTTAAAAGACATCAAGGTGGAACTCCCACCTATGGGAGACCCCATCTCTCTCTCTCTACATCTCCTTCAAACCTCCCAACACCACCCCCAATCATCTGATTTATGGCCTAGCATCATGGAGATGTATTGTTTCTGGGTGCAAAGTGAAGATCTCATTTCTAGCCAGTTCTTCCCTCTTTTTCTTCCTTCTTCTCTCTTCCCATTTGCTCTTTTCCTTCTCAGTCACCACTCTCCTTGCAGCAATAGCTTTTTATGTCTTAGTTTTCACCTGGAGGTAGGAGAGAAGGGTTATAGGATAGGCCACCTTTCATCAGGAGAGAAAAGGAGGCCATCATCCCTGAATTTCAAAACTCGAAGGGACAAAAGACCACACTGTGGTCTCCTCACCCAGAGCTTTTTTTTGTTTTTCTTTCACTACAGTTCAGCATTCAGATTCACTTATAGCAGGAGGTAGCTAGTCAGATGTGAGACTCCAACCGCTGCCTGTCTCTCCATGCTGGAATCTGTCCTGTCTACAGACTCTGCAGCTCTGAGCAGACCTACACTGGTCTTTCTGAAACACAGCTGAATGAGCCATTACTGGGCGCCTGACACATATCCAGTCTATTCACAGGCTGGCCAACTACCTATGACTTGGTTGCCTGGCTCAAAAAATTAGAATGGGCCCATGAGACTCCCCGTTTGGGAATTGGAAACAGGGAAAATGGAAGTCTGAGTCACATTGATATGGTAAGTTAAGGGGATACGAGGTAAATTCTAGACCACAAGGAAGCCGAAGTTATTCGGAAACGGAGTAAGATAAAGCAGATCCACAGAGAAAAGAGAGAGCATGAGGAAAAGAGAGATTCCATGTTCCAAACGGTTTTCTGGTTTCCATTTGAGTATATTCTTACAATTTCCTTTTTTTTCTTGCAGCAGACATGGATAGGTCTCTGTTGTTTTTCCACAATCTACAATAATCTGACTAGAATACAAAATCATTGACCCAGTAAGATGATTGCTAGTCTTAGCCTGTAAGTAGATCAGATAGCTCCCTATCTAGTTCCAAAGCTTGCCAAAGGTTCAAATTGAGTTACCAGGAATTGTAAGTTTAGTCAGTCTGAGTTACGCAAAATGTTAACCAAAAGTTACACTGGCCTTTGCTGTCTGAATTTTGACAGGCTAATCCTCAATGGAAACACTGGAAAGATTTCTCTTCTGCAAAACTACCCTCTTCCTTCACAGTCAATCATCAAAACAAGCCAGCTCTGCCCCTGTATTTATCATTTTCTCTAACCCAAGGAAGTCATGGAGACTTTGTGCAGTGCTGTGTTCGGCAGTAAATATCAACCAGTTATGATTGGGAGCCAGACTCTTCATCATCCTTTCTTGTGAGAACATCAAGATCTATTAGTTTGAAGTTGTTATCCTGGATCATCAATCAGAGTTCATGTTTTTAGCATTGCTAATCCTGCTTTTTAATTCTCTCCATCACCTCTTTTCTAAAAGATAAAGAATGTCAGGAATTATTAAGAGTGAGACATTCTGAGGATCTGGTTTATTTCAGAGTTCTACAAAGGATCCACTTCCTCCTCACACCACCGCCTTTGTTTACAAGTGAATGTCTATCGCTCTCCTTCAGGGCCAATATTCACATGAAAAACATCTACATAAATGAGTGGTGTCATAATCTGAAGAAATGTGCTGTGCATCAACAGTGGCTCTAAGTTCCCACTACGGTTCAGGACACTCCAATGACTCAAATGACCTTTCTGCTAAAGGATTTGCATCACTTCCTTTGTTCTAGTTTTGCACTATATGGAATTACAATAAAGTGAATAATTTTTCTTCTACAGAAATCAACAAAAAACACCGGAAATCTACAAAAACAGTTTGACAGTTGAGATAACCACACTTTAATCTGCTTAAACACATTAAGATTACTTTTCTACCAGCAAATACCATTTTACTAAATCGTACTAAAGTCAGTTTAGTGAGAGTTCCAAGAACAGACTGATTTATTTAATTGAGACAGAAAAATAGCATTTAACTGATAGCTAATTACTATAGGAGGTGGGAAGGGAGAAGGAAAATTAAGGGTGTGCCCTAGTCAAGTCATTTTATTCCAAACTTCCTAATAGGTTGAACCTAACAGATACTTTAAAAACATAAGAGCATGTGTTGGATTTGAGGTTCAGTCAGCAGAATGGTCCACCAGGGCAAGGCCAGTGACCAGGGATGGTTCTAACTGTGGGCAGAAGGAAGATGAAGAGTCAGAACTGGCAGTGGCATCAGCGACTCCAGCAAAAGGGAACAGGCTGATGGGTCCATCCCAGCATAAGGCAGGCTAGTATTTGGCCTGACATTTACCAGGCAGATATATGAGAAGGCTGGCACAACATGGCACCAGAGAGTTTGGTGGTAAGCTTAAGGAAGTCTCCCATACATACAGGACTCTAGAGGTCAGTCTTGAGGTCTTCCACTGGGGATCCAGGCAGGTTATCAGCAAAGGAGATCAAGATATAAATGCAGTTAATGGAACCAGGGCACAACTTGAACATCTGAAATGAACAAGGGTCGTGTCAGAACAAGGCCAACAGCAGAAATGATGAGGCTGACCCACTACTGACTATTGACTATTGACGTATTCACTAAGGGGTCTTCTAAATTCCTCTGCTAATAGCCAGGCTGCTCCAAGAGCTTGGAACAGGATCAAGGCAGCTGATGAGAATGATGGATTTAAAGTGCTAACATACAATAAATACATGATAAACGATATTATGCTGTGGTTTGTTGTAGGGGACAGAATTAACCAGGAGAAGGTAGGTTGCCCTGGAAGGGGGGTCTATAAACCTGAAAACTAGACCCAGGCACACAGGGACAGATAGGTAGAAATCCAAGCAGGTAGACAGAATGAATAGCCAGAAAGCGTGATGGCAGAAACAAGTGGGAGGTGAGGTTGAGGGTTAGGAAAGAGGTGTGGTGGTGGTGGAGAGATGAACACTGCAGGGTCCAGAAGTCAGAAGAGACCAGAGATAAGTCCCCATGGGGCTAGAGTACAGGGGCAGGACTCTAGTCCTCTACAGAAGGGAGAAAAAATATTCATAAGAACAAAATCAGAGCTGTCCAAAGAGGATCAACAGTGTGGGAAATGTATGCATTTTCTTGAATATAGATAACACTGGTCCCAAATACAAAACTAGAGAGAGAGGAAGGGTAAGGAGTCAATGGCATAACCAAGCCATCACAGAAGTTAAGTGTCTTAGTTATGTGGTTAAGGGACACTGGAGGGCGCCTGGGTGGCTCAGTTGGTTAAGTGACTGCCTTCGGCTCAGGTCATGATCCTGGAGTCCCGGGATCGAGTCCCACATCGGGCTCCCTGCTCGGCGGGGAGTCTGCTTCTCCCTCTGACCCTCTTCCCTCTCATGCTCTCTATCTCTCATTCTCTCTCTCTAATAAATAAATAAATAAAATCTTTAAAAAAAAAAAAAGGGACACTGGAACCTAAAGCCAGACATGTCGTCCTACCCTCCCTCCTCTAGGGTACAAAGACAGTGAGATCTAGGCATGCTTCTATGTGTGTCCGGCTCCCTCAACCAAAGCTCTGGTGTACAGGAATTAGACAGGTTTGCAGCTTGCTAGTATTACGGTTTGTATTATGGCTTGTATTATAGTTTATACTGTTGGCCTGGGGTCTGTGTTACCAAATGAGACACATACAGAGTTAGGGTAACATCTATGTTGAAAATAGTGACAATTTCTTTCTTTCATGTATTACTCACGTAATTTTTCCTTTGATTTGGCTCCGGGAAGACTGAGCAAGAGTTAGTGTGGGTGTATGGATGGAATTAACCCTTGTTTTTTACTCCAGAGAGCCAGAGAAGTTTCCTTCCTTGAGCTGGAGCCATCCTAGGATTCCTGTTCGGACTCTTCCTCAGCATGCCCTTCTGTGTTTATAAGTTAAGGTCAAGGTTCTCCATGGGTTGCTTAACTAATTGGCAAGGAACCCTGCCAACAAATACCAAGCTCAGACTAAATGCATGGCTGGAGATGCTTGCCAGCTTCTCTGTGATTCTCCTTTTTATGGAAGGTTTTTGGGCTAACCTCAGGGATGAGGAGTAGAGAGATGGGTAGCTGCTGAGTTGAAACGATGTCTTCAGCCAGAGAAGACTTTGTCTTCTTCTCAATGTCCTCATTAATGGATTGGACAGCTGCTCTTTGGGGGCATCAAGCCTGTGACTTTGGTGTTTGCCTAACCCAAATTCTCTAATGGTTGGCACGGCTGTTTGTGCCTTTTGTGTGGTTTAGTGGCTAAATGCCCAGGTCTTGAAGTCAGAAAGACCAGGCTGTCCATCTCAGTTCTACTACTTAATAACTACTTAACCTTAAACAAGTCATGTAAACTCTCCTCAGTTTCCCCATTTGTAAAGTGGGGGGGGGGGCTATATGGCTGAGATGAAATAGGGTAAACAAAGCAGCAAACATAGTACAAAATAAGTGGTAGTCACATGTGCTCTTGAAGCATACCTAGCTCCCAAACTCTTTTATAGGGTGCATATTCTGATATAATTAGTCTCCTGGATCTAACTAAAGGGCTCTCCTCAGAAGTCCCATAAAATAGCTAATCTTTTAACATGTGGCAAAAAGTTAGCCACACTCAGTGCCACTGCTATAGATCCTGCTATCAAAGGTCTGACAACCAACTGAGATAGGCCAGGGTACTGCAAGAGCTGGTTCTAAGACTTATATAGAGGACTGCGGGACTGGGGATCCATCCCTAGGTATTGTGATGTTGTGGCAGGGAAGGCTGCGGTCCAATTCCTATAGGTGCTGAGTTTAGAGTTCACAGGTAGCCACTACATAATACCTACAACCCTGACTCACATTCATTTTTTTCATTTAAACCTCAACACAATAGAGGTTAACCAAGAGCAGCATTATCCCTAGTTTACAGATGGGAATCCTGAAGTCCACAGCAATCACCTGCCAGCCCTGAGCTACACTGCTTTTAAGTAAAGATTTTAGGACTTCCTAGTCCGGGTGCCCCTCAATGCCAACCTACCTCTTTACTGCCTGGGGGAAGCATCTCTGGTAACATCATATTAGACCAGTTATTTGTCATTTGATCAATGAACATTTACTGCCTACTTTTTTTTTCTTGCCTTTTTGTTTTTATTTTTTTATGTTATGTTAGTCACCATACAGTACTACTTCCTACTTTTTAATAAGAGGTCTACCTAAGAACTGATACTCAGGGCCCTTTCTGGCGAAGGTCTCTTATTTTTACAACCTTATGAAGTAAATCAACTTTTTCCCTTGCAGCACTTACTATTTTTAAATATGCATATATTTGTGATTGTTTATTTTATGTTTGTCTCCCCAGTTAGATTCCATCAGGGCAGGCATCATATTTGTTTACTTTATCAGTTTTACACACAGCAGGCACTCAAGAATAATTACATGGATAAAACTCATGCTATCTTTTCTTACAGAATAACAAAACTGTACCCAAAGTTTATTTGCCCAAGTTCACCTTGCTAATAAGTAGTAGATCTGGGTCTGTAGAGGTGACTGAAGCTTTAACAGCAACCTCTATCAGGTCTCCTCCCAAAGGGTCATTAGGGCTTAGTGGCCACAATGCAAGTGGCACTGGTCAGATCTTATCAGTCAAAGACATCTTCAAGAAAAGCCCATCATCTCTAGTCCATAAATAATAAAGTTGCTATTACCATTAGGTACAATCCATCATTTACCATAACAATGTTACAGTGTAATCACATTTGTATAAGGCATCACAGTACCCAGAACACTTTGATCTTCAGCATCCTTGGGAATCAGGAAGAAAGATATTTTACTGGAAACTAAACCTTGTGAATTGCCCACTATGATAGAACTGAAAAGTGAAACTAAGACTCAATTCCAGGTGTAATTTTACCTTGCAATGTAAGAAGAATTTTTTTAAAGTTAATTCTTAAGGAAAAAAGAGAGGACTCAAATAAATAAAATAAAAACAGGAGAGAAGTAATAATTGACATCGCAGAAATACAAAAGATTATAAGAGACTATTACAAAAAATTATATGCCATTAAATGAGACAACTTAGCAGAAATGCATAAATCTCTAGAAACATACACTCTTCTAAAACTGAATCAGAAAGAAATAGAAAATTTGAACATATCAATTACTAGTAACACAATTAAATTGGTAATAAAAAACTCCCAACAAACAGAAGTCCAGGACCCGATGGATTCACAAGTGAATTTTACCAAACATCTAAAGAAGAGTTAATACCAGTTTTCCTCTAATTATTCCAAAAAATGGAAAAGGAAAGCTTCTAAATATATTCTATGACACCAGCATTACCCTGATACCAAAACCAGATGAAGATGCTACACAAAAAGAAAACTACAGGCCAATATCCCTAAAGAACATGTATGTAAAAATCCTCAAGAAAATATCAAGAAACCACACTCAACAATACATTAAAAAAATCATTCACCATGATCAAGTGGGTGTTATTCCAGGGATGCAAGGATGGTTTAATATTTGCAAGTCAATCAACATAGTACATCACATCCACAAAATGAGGAATAATGATCACATGATCATTTCAATAGATGTAAATAAAGCATTTGACAAAATTCAACATCCATTCATGATAAAAACTCTCAAAAAAAGTGGTGGATTTAGAGGAAACACACCTCAACATAATTAAGGCCATATACAAAAAACCCACAGATAACATCATGCTCAATGGTAAAAAACTGAGAGCTTTTCTTCCAAGATCAGGAACAAGACAAAGATGTCCACTCTCACCATAGTACTAGAAGTACTGGAAGTCCTAGCCTCAGTAATCAGACAAGAAAAAGAAATAAAAGGCTTATTGGTAAGGAAGAATTTAAACTATCACTATTTGCAGCTGACATGATAATACACATAGAAAACCCTAAAGACTCCATGAAAAAACTATCAGAAGTAATACATGAATTCAGTAAAGTTGCAGGAGACAAAATTAATACACAGAAATTTGTTGCATTTCTATACACTAACAACAAAGTAGCAGAAAGAGAAATTAAGAAAACAATTCCATTTACAATGGTATTGAAAAGAATAAAATATCTAGGAATAAACTTAACCAAGGAGGTGAAAGACTTGTACTCTGAAAACTATAAAACGCTGAGGGAAGAGATTGCAGATGACACAAATGGAAAGATATTCCATGCTCACGGATTGGAAGAATTAATACAGTTAAAATGGCCATGCTACCCAGAGCAGTCTACTGACTCAATGAAATCCCTCTCAAAACACTAACAGCATTTTTAACAGAACTAGAATAAATAATCCTAAAATTTGCATGGACCACAGAAGTGGCCAAATAGCCAAGGAAATCTTGAGAAAGAAGAACAAAGCTGCAGGTATCACAATCCCAGATTTCAAGATCTAATACAAAGCTATAGTATTCAAAACACTGGCATAAAAATAGACATATACACAAAAGAACAGAATACAGAGCCCAGAAATAAACCTATGATTGTATGGTCAATTAATCTATGACAAAAGAGGAAAAAAAATTCAATGGTGAAAAGACAGTCTCTTCAACAAATGCTGCTGGAAAAACTGGACAGCTACATGCAAAATAATAAAACTGGACCACTTTCTTACACCATACACAAAACCAAATTCAATATGGATTAAAGACCTAAATGCAAGACCTGAAACATAAAACTCCTAGAAGAAAACATAGGCAGTAATTTCTTTAACATCAGTCTTAACAACGTTTTTATAGATATGTCTCCTGAGGTAAGGGGAAAAAAAGCAAAAATAAACTATTGCGGCTACACCAAAATAAAAGGTTTTGTATAGCAAAGGAAACCATCAACAACAACAAAAAAGGAATCTACTGAATGGGAAAAGATATTTGCAAATGATATATCTGATAAGGAATTAATATCCAAAATATAAAGAACTTATACAAATCAACACCATAAAAACAAATAATCTGATAAAAAAAAATGGGCAGAGGACCCAAACATTTTTCCAAAGAAGACACATAGATGGCCAACAGATCAATGAAAAGATGCTCAACATCACTAATCAGGGAAATGCATATCAAAACCACAATGAGATATTGCCTTATACTTGTCAGAATGGTAGTTGAAAAAAGGCCAAAAAATAACAAGTATCGACAGGGATGTGGAGAAAAAGGAACCCTTGTTGCATAGTTGGTAGGAATGTAAATTGGTGCAGCCACTGTGAAAAGTAGTATGGAGGTTCCTCAAAAATTAAAAATAGAATTACCATATTATCCAGTAATTCCACTACTGGCTATTTACCCAAAGAGAATGAAAATGATAATTCAAACATATGCACTCCTATGTTTATTGCAGGTTTACAACAGCCAAGACATAAAAGCAACCCAAGTGTCCATCAATAGATGGATAAAAAAGATGTGGTGCGTGTGTGTATACATGTATATATGTACATACATATATGTACACATACACACACATATATAATGGAATATTAGTCTGCCATTTATGAGAACACAGATCGTCCTAGAGGGTATTATGCTAAGTGAAATAAGTCAGACAAAGATAAATACATTATTTCACTTATATGTGGCATCTAAAAAACCAAAACAAATAATAAAAAAAAACCCAATGATGTAATATATGGTGATTAACATAACAATAAAAAATTAAAAAAAAAACCCAAAGCAGAAAGAGACCATAAATACAGAGAACAAACTGATGGTTGCCAGAAGGCGGAGAGTAGAGAGATAGACGCAAAATGGGTAAACAGGAGTGGGAGGTACAGGCTTCCACTCATGGAATGCATAAGTCATGGGGATAAAAGGTAGAGTATAGGGAATATAGTCAATAGAATCACAACACTATATGGTGACATATGGGTGCTATACTTGTGGTGAGCATTGCATAACATATAGACTTATTGAATCACTATGTTTTATACCTGATGCTAATGTAACACTGTGTACAACTATACTAAAATAAAAATAATAACAATATTGCAATAATGCTGTATCATGACTACACTTATTGTGGTGAGCACCGTATAATGGAATTTGTTGATTCATTATGTTGTGTTACCTAAAACTAATATAATGTTTGTTGTATGTTAACTATACTTCAATAAAAAATGGTAATAATAAAGAAAAAATTAAATAAAATAAAAAATTTAAAGTTCTTAAAATCAGAAAACATATGAAATATGTAAAGGTATCAGAAACATGAATTCAAATCTAAACAGCCATAAATGATAGGTTCAAGATCAAACAGTAAATTTAAAGGGAGGGATTCTCTAAGTATTCATTACTCAGAAGATCAGATAATGAAAAAGACTTATAGAAAGAATAGTATCTTTTGATTCATTTGAGGATGACTTACTCCTAAAAAAGTGAGGTGGAGAAAGCCAGTGCCCCCACAAGACCTGCTTGCACAGTAACACACACAGGTGCTGGGGGACTGGCCCAGGTGCCCACTGAGGCTCAAGCAGATGTTCTAATGGTCTACCCAACCTCCTGGTATGGTTCAGGTAGAGCCAGCATAGGAGTGCAAAATACAAGAGCCACAGATCCCAATTCCTAGGCAAAGTTTTAATGTCTGGGCAGGCTATAGGCAGCAAGCCCGAAGCCGAAGGGCTGGAGATCTTTAGTTTCCAGCGTGAGAAGTAGCAAGAGAAAAGCAGGGCTTTTCTCTTTAGTTTCCAGGGTGAGAAGTAGCAAGAGAAAAAAAGGGCTTGAATGACTGCTCTCTAGAAATACAAAAAGGAGATAACAAGAGAATAGGAGGGATTGATCACTGACAGGAGAGCTACTCTGTGCACACTACTACTAGGCACTTTAACGTGTTAATACATCTAGAAACATAACAAAGTTATAGATGGTCAAAACCACCCCAGTTTTTAGAGACAATGAAACTGAAGCACAACTTGCTCAAGACTACACAGCTAATAAGCAGTGGAACCATAATTTGAATTCATAGCTGTCCTTTTCCACTCCTGAAGGCAATGGAAAGGAAGGGAAAGCCCAGCTCAAGGAATGTCACAGGAATCGGTCTGCCTTCTGAGGCAGTTTAAAAGTATGTGTCTCTAGGTACCAGACTTTGTGTGAGAGGTATGTGTGCTGGGAATGACAATGATTGGGGCACCTGAGATGATCTGGCACTTTAAGTGATGACAGATTTAGGGAGTGGGGCAAGCTAAAGATGCAGGTGGGCAGATGAGTGGGGAGCAGGGGAAAAGCAGGATCAGTGGAAATGAGGCTGGGGGTCAACAAAACATAAATATGTATCAGGATCTAATGTGGCCCTTTTAATAACAGGTGTGCATTCTGAATACCTGTCATCCTGGCCTATCATAACACATCATCATAATTTGGTTTACAAATGAAGATATCATGTCTAAGTATATGGAAATACTCTACAGCATTTAAGTGAGGGAGTCCTTGATATTTGAAAATGCCTACTTACTGAGAAGAACCCCAAACCTACCACCTACACTGCTTTTCTTCTCTTCCTTTCCATCTCCTGCATTTTGCTGCATTTAGACTAGTGGCTCTACCTTCCTACTAGATAATAAAATGAGACAAACTGTCTATTTGCTCAATGAAAGTCAGTGCCTTTGACACATGTCAAAATTCTATTGTTGCCGCAAACAGCAAAGAATATCAATAAAAGCTAATGTTAGTACTTAGTTTAAGTTTTATCTTGGTTTCCTAGGTAAGTAGATTTCAATGACAATGACCCACAGCAAGAAAGACACCTTACATCACAATTCACAACACAGAAGGAACATGTATATGTGTGCATGGATATAAATGACCTGGCTATCTTATGGGTAATGCAGGTGCTCAGATATTTTCAATTCTACTTCATTTACAAGAAAGCAAACAAAAATTAGAGTGACCCACTAGGTGGACTTTATGATCTACTTATGAGTTGAAACTTGTAATCTGAAAATCACTATCCAGACCAGAATATGAGGAAGAATTCATGGTATTAAGGGAACTCCTCAGCAGGAGGAAAATAAAGAAGGGTAAGAAAGCTCCAGGAACTGTATATACTCTTTCTCCTCCATTGACAGCTCCAAAACAGGGTGAAATCAAGAGGAAGGAAGGGAGACATGGAGGTGATTACAGGCTGAAAGAGCCCAGTGAAAAAGCAGAATTCATTAAAAAAATATTTCTCCTGGCTAGTGGTCCACCAAAATAATGTAATTCAAGAATCCCTCTAATTAGTTTTGATGATCTGCATTACTACCAAGCATTATTCACAAGGAAGACATTGTTAGAAAACTGATTTTATCCAAACTTGATGCTGAATGTATATAAACTGTGTGTGTGTGTGTGTATGTGTGTGTGTGTGTTTAAAACAGTCCAAGGGACAGTAGCTGTTACATTTGCAGAATTTCCAGTCATTAGGCTGACCTCAGGGCAGGCGAGTGTTTCAGGGAGCGTGAATCGAATCATAATTGAGCCCTCAGCCATGTTGAGGCCAGTGGGCTATACCTTGTATGTTTTTCTGCACTTACTTTCAAAAAAATGTTCTAACCTAAATCCCTATTCCTTCTCCCCCTCACCAATAAGCTTCTCTCTGGGGACTAGTTTAGAAGCAATATTTGTCCTTAGTTTTCTTGCAAACCACTCAGAGGCTTCAGTTATCTGGCTCAGTGCTCACAAAGAAAAATGCTGTCATGGACATGACAAACGCATTACCCATTTTTTTCTCATGTAACATAGCTCCAAGATACACAATTCCAAGCCCCTTTCCTACAAACACACAATTTCTCCAGTCACAGCCACACTGTTTGCCTCTATTATTATTCCCTTACCAAAATCTTGAAAGCACTCCTTTAGAGGGAGACAAAAGAGCAGGTGTGAGAGTACACTCCACTCTTAGTACTAGGTTGCTCAGCTGTGCAAAGGGGGGTTACCACTGAAAATCAGATGCTCTGTTTCCCTGTAATCAGAGACTAACTTGTTACTAACCAGTCAAATGCACTTTGTCGGAATGAACCCCAACCTACATGTTAGTTCAAATGACTCATACTTAGTGAGCACTAACACGAACAAATATTGCTGAAATGGGTTACTTGGGGAAGAAAATTAAATTTCCTTTGGGCATTCTTCTGTAAAGGCTGGAGTTACACCTATTTAGTGTTGCAGAGTGTGAAGAAAAAATGGGGAAACCAGTGATTTTCAAGGTCCCTTCTAGGCCTTTAGGCAGTGGTCTGAGAATGACATGAACGTTATAATTATGTTTTAGGACATTCTGTGTTTTGACACATTCTGGGGTTCTATGAAGAAAAAAAAGTGTTCCGAGTTTCCATCCCCAAATGCAACGGAAATCCTAACATTGGACACTGAGGCTTCCTGGGGTCATTGCAGATCTCAGCTTCCGTCTGGAGGCTGCCGGTAGGAAAATGTAGGAGTCAACCCCTCTGGATGCAGTTTGTCAGTGGTTCATTTCTGTACTGCCACCACAGAATCTACTTGCAAAAAAATGAAAAAGATGCCAGTTCAAATGGAAACTATGCTTGCCTGTCTTAATCAATGTAACTTTCCCTCAACTGGTTTAGAATATCACCAAAGGAAGGGTAGAATCAGCTTCTAGCAAATGGTGGAGTTGACAGTGTTTCTCCTCCTCATGTTCCTCAATTAAGTTTCGCCCCCCGCCCCTGATGGACAGGGTTCCAAATAGCCACAAGGTTCCAGTTCCAACCTAGGCAAATGGAAATCAAGCATGACTTGATATACGTAGAGAAACAGTTAGGATTTTGGCCAGGATTCCCAGATCCCAACTGGACAACAGGCATGGTCCTCCAGAATTTTCATAAAGAAGCTGAGAGGTACAATCCAGTTGAAAGGAGATACAATGGGTTTGCACACTTTATTTTTTGGCAGTGACCTATAGTAAGAAACATATTTTTATATACATAATTAGTATACACAGAAACACAAATGTATATAAATGAAAAAAGTTTCATGACACTATATATTTCTTACCATGTTGCAGTACATTTTCTATTGATTCTGTCACATTAAAAATAAAAGGGCTGGTCACGACCCGCTAAATTGATTTCATGATTCCTCTCTGGTAGGTGGAGGGCAGTAGTTTAAAAACATGCACACACACAACTGTACAAAAAGCCTTGTCTTTTTTTATTTTTTTTAAAGATTTTATTTATTTATTTGACAGATCGAGACACAGCAAGAGAGGGAACACAAGCAGAGGGAGTGGGAGAGGGAGAAGCAGGCTTTCTGTGGAGCAGGGAGCCCGATGCGGGACTCGATCCCAGGACCCCGGGATCATGACCTAAGCCGAAGGCAGACACTTAACAACTGAGCCACCCAGGCGCCCCCAAAAAGCCTTGTCTTGAAGCTGTGCTATATTCATTGTTAAACTACTCACATATTTGGGGTGGCCTGGGATAGCCTGGAGACTAGTGGAGGCCTAAAGCTTCAGAGATGTTTAGTTTGAGAATAACATGAAAATGAAGAAATCACTACCCTTTGCAACTAGGGTCTCTCTGTCTCCTAACACTGTATTTTTTTGCAGAAAGGGAAGGTGGAAAACCTGGGCCCCTGATGAAGGACTAAGAGGGCCTGAAGAAAGTTAGAATACCAAAAGCAAGAGCAAAATGGTTTGAGTACCTCAAAATAAAGCACTAGATTTAAATTTCTCCATATAAAACTCTGGAATTGGAAAACATGTTTATATCAAAGTGACCTAAAATATGACCCAAAGCCAAACCGTAGTTATATTATTCTTTCTTTGTAAAATGATGGTTCCCTATGACCCAAAAAAATAACAATTAAGAGAATAAAATGGATGTGTTTTTCTTTCATTATTATCTTTTAACTGTACCAAGAGCATTAAATTAGCTAATTTCAGCTCTTTGAATAATTTCAGACAAAAAATGTCTAGGTTTGCCACAAGCCTATTTCCAAACTTTAAAAATAATTACATCAATATCTTACTGTTAACAATCTTAAATTGTACATAGCTAACTACAGAAAGGCTACATTTAAGTGGGTATCCTTTTTTTTCTCTATTCAGAAAAATAACTATACAGTTTTGGAAGACAAAAGTCAAAATTTTGAAAACAAAACTCAAATTTTAGCACCAGGAATGGAAATCAACACATACGTACGGAGGGCTTATAAGAAAGAACTGCCATGGGCAAGTCAAGACTTTTAGTCCTAAAAAACACAACTTCCAGTATATACTTCACATTCACTTGCTCTCCATTTCTTCAAGCCATTGATTCACATTTACCACAGAGACATCAACTGGCAGACACTGATGAAAGTCATGTGATGATAGACAGTATGTGGGTCTAGGGATGTTATACTCTTCCAATGGATTTTATCTAAGTTTTCTAAAAAAAAAATTACTTAAATATGTTATAAATGGTTGAGTAAGCTGAGCTTTTGAAATCAAGTTGGGAAATTCATCTTTATCTCATAATGGATTATCATTAGCAAGGCATGAGCTCATATGATTGGTTAGCTAAGTAGGACAAGCATAATGTTTCAAATTGAATAAAATCCAGTATTTTTTATTCATCAAGCCCTAATCCCATCTCACAAATGTAAGTTATCATCATTGCCCCATCATTTTTTCCACATCTCCTTACCCTTTTTTCCCCCACCCTCCATGTCCCATCCCAACATGACCTGAGATCCAGAAAGCATAGCATCTCCAAGCTGGAAAGAATATTAGATACTCATATCACTGCAAAAAATCAAAACCAGTGTCCCCTGACTTCTAGAATAGTGTTATACCCCTACCATGTTGCTTTTCACAGCATGTACAAAATTTAACCCATGAGTACAGATGTACGCTTACTTTAGGCTACACTTGATTTATATTAGTGTGAGATTCAGTAATGTCTACTGCCAAGATGGAAAGATTTGTGAATAAACACACATTTCAAGAGCAAAGAGGAAATCATTTTCTCTTACTTGCCATTGACATGGATAATGTTATATATAACTATATATTATATGATGCCAGGTTTACCTGATACATCCCAATGTGGCAAATCTGGGGTCAAAGAAGAAAAATTACTGCCCCTGCCAAATGGCATTCTAGCAACCTCAAGAAATAAGTCTCAGACTTAGAGTGGACAATTAGGAATAGGGTGTGCTAGGGAGTCAAATCACTTTAGGCCCCAAACAGGAAATACAGTTAAGGATGTAGTTCTCTTGGTGAACTCGGAACTAGGGAGCCAAAATCTCAGAGCTCTGAGGGGGCATAGGCAGCCTTTTTTCAATTCTGCAGCCTTTTCAACGTTAATGAAATTACTTTTACTGGACTATCACCCTCATCCTATTTCATAGCGCTGTCTGTGGAAGGCTGCCTCTCTTCCTTTCCTGGTTACTTCTAGCTCAATATTCTCTTCTTCTGAGAAGTCCTGATGTGGGTCAGACACACCTCCTGGATCTTCCATAGCACTAGATAGAACCCTGTTGTGAAACCTGTCCCCTTTGTTTGCAAGCATCTGCCACCAGTCTGCCTTCCTAGTGAATTGTGAGATCCTGAGGGCAGCAGTGTTATCTAATTCAGCTATGTCTCCCTAGCACCAAACATTGGGTCTGGTATGTTGTAGACAGTTGCTGAATGCACAAACATATAGGAGTGATACAACTATTATTCCTTTATCTTCTAAAGAATAATCATCTTTAATGTAATCATGGCACTCATAATTAGTACCATAAGCAAATTAGAAAACTTTAATGTTTCTTAAACAAAACAAGAACAAAGAAATCAAGGCAAAATATTTTTAATTAAGGCAAAGTTTCATTTACTTACACATATTCAAAGCAAGCAAAATGTTGATGTATTCATCTTCACAATAATGACAATTTAACCCTATAAGCCCATCCAGTTGCAAAAGCAGCTTAAAAGTTGTATTCTCTTTAATTTGCTAACATAAACTAAGTCAGGTTTGCTCACATTGATTTGTTGGGCAAAATTAAACCAACCCTGGAATAATGTGTACTTTCATCTTTGTACTCTGCTGTGCTGTTTTCTCTGATCACACTTGCTTGGATGACCTAAACATTTAGAAACAGGAGTCTAAAGTCTGGTTATTTATTCTCTCCATGTGATGTTACTGCTCCTTTAGCACTCAGCTTCAGGAAGACAATGTACATTATTAAACTGTTTGACAATAATGAAGGGAACTAGGATGGCATTACAGGCACACATTTTTAAATGGGATTTGTTGTTTGAGATTACTCCTGCTTGTCCATTTGGATGAAAAGTGCCTGCTTATGAAATGAGCCTGAGGACACTAACAGATTTAATACCTAATATCAGTTTAGGGAAAGCAATACAAGCTAACTTCAAAGGTCAGAGGAGCATTTTGATGGAACATCGGGGATTTAGCTTTGGTAAATAAATATTTATTGACTATTTGGGATGAACAACACACTGTGTTCTGCATAAGATATGAATGAAACTTTTCTTTCATTAAAATTTCAGTTATTTTACCTTTAATTGTGATACCCCTTGAGAGGGGAATGAACTCTACAATGTGTCCAAGTCTCCAGTTAGAAAATGAGGCTTTCTCAAGTGGTTACAGATTTTAATAGCAAATGCCCATAAAATAAGCAATAGCCAGCATCTCCAAATTCATACTGAGATTCATAAGAGGCCATGGATAATTTATATATAATTCAAAAACAATAGAAGGTAAATCTGTTTGTTCAAAAGTCTTAAGTAGACTTTTCTGTGTTGAGGTTTTATATTAATGGATGGATAACTACCATTACTATAATAAAACTAATTTTGAAGAAATCTGAGCTCAACAAGAATTTAAATACAAGCAAAAGCAATTTTCCAGCATATCTGAATTATAAGGGATCCATCTCTGCCTTCATAGTCTTATAATGATTCTCTAATGATCCTAGGAATCTCTGCAGAAAGCTCATTTTCAGCTAATAGTATCTAATAGAAGTCACTCCCTACTCATCATAATGTTCTTTATTTTCAAGTCTTTCAAGATCAACTGCATGGGAATAGATTGCATTATATAATAGATGCACTCCAGTTTCCAAGACACATCAATTTCCAAACATTTTTTGCCAAGGCCAAGTAGAGTGAAAAAGAAACATCCTGAAAGGGAGCAGTTGTTCTAACCAGTTGGAGGTGACGATTTATCAAGAGTCGTTAATCTGCTGCCATGTAAAGAGCCTCCAGCACATTTACTTTCCATCTTTGTGAGAGTAAGAGTAAGTTCTAATTATGGCTTAGGGCAGTTTTCTCACCTGATGTTAAAAAGAAGTTTGAGGAAATGCATGCATTTTAAAAAGCAATCATCCAGTCTGCTGGAAAAGAAGATACAATTCTGCACAAATTGTGCCTACGCAATTCTGGGGTTTCATATAAATGATCAGATTATTATTATTTAACTAAAATGAAAACAATCTACTCTCATTTATGAGAGGAGGGAAGTAAAACATTCACTTTGTTAATATCCAACTGAGATTTGCATATCGTTAGCTGTATAAAAAAGGATTCAGGTAGTTATTTTGTATGGATTTAGTGTTCTGTTATGATTAACCCCAACTGGCTACAAGCACTTCAAGGAAAAATGACCTTCACGTTTTCATGAAAACTTCAGTTCTGTCACTTATTAGCTGTGTGTCATTGGACAACTTAACTCTGGTTACCTGAGCTTCAGCTTCCTTCTTTTAAATAGAGCTGATAATGATACCACCTTTTGCAATTCACACACACACACACACACACACACACACACAACTTGGCACATGTTAGCTAGTCATTAGACATGGTCTTTATGCTCACCTTGCCTCTGGGATCAACAGGGTTATGCTTTTAGCCTAACCAAAGAATAAACCCAGGGCCAAAATATGTAGGTTCAAATAGTTAAATACCCTAATAAAAGGGGAATTTCTATCTAAATATGTATTGCTCATGCCTTCCATTTATGCCTCCATGTCCCTACTCAATGTCCAATTCCACTTTTCAGATTTGTTACCTTGTGCTATGCATTGTCTTCTTCCTCAAGAGGTCCCTAAAAATACAAATGGTCCAGGAAAGGATAATTAAAGCCATTACCACCTTCTGAGAATGAGTATGTGTGTTTTTTCTCCCAGACAGAATATCCCATATATTAATCCTTGGTAGCTGGGAAAGGATAAAATGACTCTGAAAGAGGGGCAAAAGGACACAGGATATACTTTACAATTTTGCTTGAGTAACTTCTACCAGTTAATCATTTATTAGGTACTAAAAACCTTCTGGAAGGAAAATCAGGAAAATGGTTTTAGTAGTTGCCTCTTCACTGCCTATCTATCCTCTTGTACCTTTTGAATATGGTACTGAAGAAATGTATAACCTATCCAAAAATTTTAATTTTTTTAAAACCCAATCCTCACACTCTGTCACTTGTCTTACTTTTTAGCTCTTAGATATTTGTTTACAGGATGTTGACATTGATAAGTTGACTTTTTTTTCTTCTAAAATTAAGCTGACTTCATTTAAAATATGACTGGTTCTCAAAGCTAATTTGTCTTTAAAGTATTAAACATTAAAATATTCATATTCGTGAAGACACAGAATTATGAGACAACACTATTTGCTGGCTCTGTACACACAGTTTTCTTCACTAAAACTTAAGCTTCCTGTAGACAGCACCTGTGTTTTATTAATCTCGGGAGGCCCCATTGTGGCTTTCACAGAAGGGTTACTTTCTTGAGTTCAGTTCTCAGTCCTTTCTTCCAAGGAAGAAAAGTCATTAAATATAACATGATGTTTTGATAAAGGAATTTTCAGGATTTTTATAAAAACAAGCAAAATAACAAGAGACAAGTAAAAGGAGAGGAAGAGGAAAAACAAAACATTTATAAATCACCTGCACTTGTAATGAAACTTTTGGGAATCTATTGAGAATGCCTGCAAAACACCAAATATGTCATAAGCAGGGAAAACTAAGGTTGATCTAAGGTCATGGACACATTTGTTCAACAAAACATTTGCTACATGATCCTTGTGTGCAAGGTCCTGGGAATAAAATGTTAAGAAATGCAGATGTGATCCTTGTCCTGACAGTTTTCATAATAGTGGGGGGATACAGAAAGGTAAAACAGGCCATTATTGTATGGTATGAAAGATACCATGGAAGGAAGTACAGAGAGTTACAAGTGCTCATAAAAGGAGGACCAATCCTATGCTTGGTTGTTTAGTATCACAGTGATTGGGACTAGAGATGTAGAGTGCTACAAACCTGAGTTCAAGTCCTGGTCCCACTGGTTCTACTCTATAACCTCGGCCAAGGTATTTAATCTCTCTAAGCCTCAGTTCTATCAACTTTAAAATAAGAATAATGATAGTACTGGGCGCCTGGGTGGCTCAGTTGGTTGAGCGACTGCCTTCGGCTCGGGTCATGGTCCTGGAGTCCCGGGATCGAGTCCCGCATCAGGCTCCCTGCTCGGCGAGGAGTCTGCTTCTCCCTCTGACCCTCTTCCCTCTCGTGCTCTCTATCTCTCATTCTCTCTCTCTCAAATAAATAAATAAAATCTTTAAAAAAAAAGAATAATGATAGTACTGAGCTTGAAGAGTTGATGTGGGTATTCAATGAAATCCATGTCATAAATCTGACACTATGTTGTTGTTGTTGTTTTTAAAGATTTTATTTATTTATTTGACAGAGAGAGACACAGCAAGAGAAAGCAGGGGGAGTGGGAGAGGGAGAAGCAGACTTCCCGCTGAGCAGGGAGCCCAATGTGGGGCTCGATCCCAGGACCCTGGGATCATGACCTGAGCTTAAGGCAGACACTTAATGACTGAGCCACCCAGGCGCCCTCTGACACTATGTTTTGCAAATGGCAAGCACCCAATAGAGATTAGCTAATAATATTAATGATAACAGTAAGCTGGGAAATGATGCATGAATAGAACAGGTAGGTAAAATGGAGAAGAAGAAAGAGGAAGAATGTCCCATACAAAGGAGAAATGTATGCCTAGAAAAGAATAGCACGGTGAGCTTTAGTGAAAGAACCTGGCTTGAGCCAAAGGGTTGGGAGGCACCCAGGGTAGAGTCAGAGATGCAACTGAAGCTGGAAAGGCAAGCAAAGTCCAGCTCAATGGGTTTACCAAGCTTAATGGAGGTTCTTCAAGAAGTTTCACAGGAGCAGGGACAGGATCAGATTTGAGTTTTAGAAAGACCAGCTTAGAGACTTGGACTCCACAGCATGGAGAATGGAATAGAGACTAAGGAGACAGAAGGCAAGGAGACCAGTGGCAATTATCTTAAGATAATGCCCTCGCTGTTGTGGAATTTCAGTTAGGGAGGCAGGTGTCACATGAAAAGTATATACAACAGTCCAGAGAGGACCTTGAAGTAATTATTATCAGCTTGTTAATATTAGCTAGTTAGCATTTCATTCATTCATTTATTCACTCAACAACTAAGCCAGTGAACTGGTGTTGTGAGAGATTTCAAAGAGTGTTAGTTACCCTGCTTAGCCCTGCTTTCTGGAAGTAACCCTATCCAACACAACTGCCCATATTTCTCTCTCTGGCTGAAAGATCTGTTAACTCTGCTGATTCAGATCATGTGTAATGGCAAAGGCATTTTTGGGAGACAACATGCACCTGTAGGATACTCAAGCTGGGAGGAAGTGCTACATAGCAGATTAGGACGGATCCTAAGGTGTGAAGTTGATTCCCCTTCACCGTGGGAAGGGGAAATTTCACTGTAACTACCTCAGTATATAGTAGACTTCTTACTGCTCAAAAAGAAGTAAGTCTTCCATGACCCACTGTTAAGTAAATAATAACAACCATCACTCATGAAATGGCTTACCCTATAAATTTCAGATAGATTAATAAATTTAGTACAACTTTATGAAATAGGTATTATGTCCACTTTTCAGGTGAGAAAGAGGAGGCAAGAGACACTCCCCAAGGTCACAGAATTAGATGCAGTCTGGTGTTCCTATACACTACACTATGTGGCTCTCCAGTAGAGAGCCACCAGATTGATATAAGAGTGAAGCCAAATTAAAATGTATGCCTCAAAAATCTGACAGGGAAGATCACTGCCCACTTACAATCAGGCAGGCCAAAATTTGGAAGGTTTTATTATAGGAATAAAATGAAATGGATGATTAAACATGTGACAGTCTCTTACAGGAAACTGAACTACCCTCATCAAAGGAGTACCATGTTGAAAGGGTTTTTGAAATCTCTTTTACACTTTAAAGGACAAACCTCGGTTGTGCCATATGGCCTAGGACACACTAGAAAGTCTTCAAATGGGGTTACACGCTTATCAGTTTAAAATAGAGTGGGCCATCTCAACAACTCAAAGGTGTGGCAAAGGAAATAAAAAGCAAAGAGAATGAGAACCTGTTACTCTTTTTGTTTTCTGCTGAGGTAGGGCGAATGAAAGCTGAATTAATTGTCTCAGTGAAAAATAAATGCAATATGCTTATTCTGCCCATGTATGGTTCTATCAACTAAGTAGTGGAGCATGTGTAGAATAAGCATATTTTAACTATAAGCTCTACGAGGCATTCCTGATGCCCACTGTATAAAGACAAAATAGGGGGGGAAATCCCTAACTGTCCAGATATGAAAGAAACCTCCGGCTTCTTGCAATGCCACTTGGTGCCAATAGAAATGGAGAGTCCTGAGCCTGGGCTTTTAGCCTGGTGATAAGGGGAACCAGGGCCAGATGGCATTTTAAAATCCATTCTCACTCTCTCCCCACTCACCTACCTTGGGTTTAAAGCCATCACACTCATTTTCACAAGCTGCAATATTTTAAAGTAGTCACTTTCCCTTGAGAACACAAAAAGCTCTAATTGCTCTAAGTTTAAAAACAGAGAGAGTAAAAATCATGGAATTTGTGAAACACCCATTTTTAATTAAACGCACAGACACACACCCCCAAACCCAACACCCTAGACCGAGGACAGCTTTTCACACCCAGCCTATTCATGAGCACGTAGTCACAGCTCACCAACAAACCACTCCCCTGACAGTCGTCCCTTTCTGCCGGACTCACTCGCTACCACTAAAAAGTAACTCGGGACGCCCTAGATCTGTGGGCACCGACGCGCGGCTAATTCATCTGGCCCGCGCTGCTCTGAGCCCTAGATAGGACTTGGGGGCTTCAATGCCACCAACCAGCGCTGCTCCCCCCCCCCCCCCAAGGAGGGGAAAACCCTCCCTGGCCCCGCTCCCGGGGAAACACTCAGAGTTGCATTGTCTTTACCACTATTTAATCTTTACAAATAAAAATGCCTGTGAGATGGATTCCCCACCCCACCCACCTGCGGGAGTCCGCACAACCACACTCAGTCGGGTTGTCTAGGAGGCACCCAAGCTGCGCCGACAATCAGGAGGCGTGAACAATGAACTTCTCTCTTTCTCTCTGACTCTCTCTCTCACACACACACCCTCTCCCCCAATTGAGAAGTTTTGAACTAGCCGGGGGCCAATTCCGCGATTCCGCCCGCAACTCAGGCGCGGGCGGCGAGGGAGGGCCCGGTGCGCGTCCCCGGCCGCGCCCCTCGCGTCGCCTGGCCGGCAGTTACCTCCTTCCTCCGGCTCGGCGCCCCGGGTCGGGTGATGAGGGCCGTCTCCTCGCACACCACAGCCACGTCTTCCACGAACATGCAGTCGGGGAGGCTCTCGTCGGCTGGCAGCTTCACCACCTGCAGCCCCAGCTTACTGCCCAGCACGCCCACGTAGAGCTGATGCTGCCGCTCGGCACGGGCGAAATCCACCTCGTCGCCCTTGGCGCGCCTCAATGCGTGCTGGCAGAGGGACTCGGGCAGCGCCCGCACCACGGCATGGGTGGCCCGGCCGAAGGCGGCGGGGTGGCCGAGCGCTGCCATGGCTCCGGGAGGCGGCGGGGAGGCGGCGGGGGCGCGACGGCCGGGTCCTCCCGCGGGCAGCGCGCGCCGAGCCTGCGAGCGCCCGGCGGCTCCCGTTGGCAGCAGATGAATGTGGTGCAGAAGGAGCCCGGCTCGCGCCCGGAGCCCTGCCCGAGCGACTGAGCATGCCCAGAGCTCCCGGCGCCGGCCCGCGCGCAACCCGCACGTCCACCCCGGCGCTTTCAGGTTTGCTGCGGCCGAGACGGGAGTTGTAGCGGCGAGCACCGCGCGAGGAGTGGGCCGAGGAAGCGAGGAGCGCCAGAGTTGTGCGCAGGTGGGGGACCTCGGTGGACCCGGACCTGAGGTTACCTGTATTCCGCGGCAGGTGCACGTGAAGAGCGTGCAATGGTTTGAGCAGAGTGACTGGAAGGCTTCTTGGTGGTCAAGAGGTTGCCCAGCACGTGGTACCACCCCCAGTTCCTAGCGTGAGAATCTGTTCTCCTACCCAGGTCTGCAAATGACCCCTCACCCCAGGTGAGACAAGAGATTATAAAAAGAATGTATTTCTTCCCGTCTGTGAGAAAGAGGAAGAGTCCAAAAACATACGTAGAGAGAACAGAGGTATAGAAACACAGTATTTCAAAGACAATCAGTTGTCATGAACACTGTGATTCTGGTGTGTTTGTGTCCAGGGCCCGCAGATGTAGGGAGGTAAAGACCAAACGTGTTTTCCCCACTCTAGACAAGCGCTCACCTTGCGCAGTGTCAGACAAACATAGCATCACAACTTCTCCGCACTAGGAAAAAAGGTTTCCAACCTTTTCCCTGTCATTCTCTTCACGCCTGTACAGACTCGGTGCAATTCCCGTGGTATGTGTTGAATGTTTCTTTTTCCCATACACATCAGGGAGTGCCTTTCCCTCCTTAATGGCACTATTTTTCTCCCCTCACATATCGCAGGTTAAATAATCCATGGGTTCTGTTTCTTTTGAGAAGATCCACTTCAAAAACCAAACCATAACTCCAAAATAATCTCAGGTAATAATCTTTCCTCAGATTCTGGAGCACATTTCTAAGTTAAAGATTGATTAGATCATGAAACATTAGATTTGAATGAGACCTTAGAAATCCTCTAGCTTCCCATCCAAAGGTCCTGAATTCCAGCTAAAACAAATATGACAGTCATAAGATCTTTACTTGAACATTTTAAACCTCTCTTACTTAAAAATCATATTCTACTCTTGAAGAGCTATAGTGGTTAAAATCTTCATTTTGGGCTTAAAACCCACTGGTCCAAATTCTGTCTTCTAGCATTACCTAACAAGCTCATATTCTTTCACAAGATTGCGTTCATGTTATCTGAAGACAGTTCTCATATCTAGGCTGCCTGACACCACCCTCCCACCCACCATCTTGACCCCTTCTAGGCCTTGAGCCTGAACCATCAAGAAGTAACTAGTGATTTGGTTTCCAACATTCTGATCATCTTCCTTTTGACATACACCAGTTTGCCTGTATCCCTTTAAATCATGGTATCCAGAATAGAAACAATTCTTCCTGTGTGTTATGACCAGCACAGACCGACAGCAGGACCCTTGTTCCAGATGCTAGGCTTCTAGTCACACCGCCTAAGACTGTATTCACTTTTTTGATGATCCAGTGCCAAGGCCTAGGCCACAGGCTTCTTGCCAGAATTCTGATCCCAGTTTTTAGGAAATGTGGGTTTCTAGGAGCAGATCTATCTGAGGATCCTGGAATGATTGTCCCAACTGAGCCAGAGAAGATGTGATTTCCGCCCCACCCCCACCCCCGCCCCGCTGCCTCGGTCTCAAAGGTAACTTGAATGTAAATGCTGGATGACATGGCATTTCTCAGCTTCAAAAGTGAGGGGTCTGACCCTGACACAGGAGAGTGGGGCCAAAATTAAAATAGCAAACCTTTAAGACCTACTTTGTTCTACTTCTGAGGCAAAACTCTCAGGGGACCCAGGCTGCCCTATCAGTACTAAGGTAGTGTCAGAAATCACTTAACGGTGACCTCTGGCAGGGATTCCCACTAATGCTACAGCTGAAAGCCAACCCATGTGCTGAGCTTGACCTGGCTAAAATATGGGACTTTGTTTCCCCCCTTTACCCAACATTAAGGTTCTATCCACCTCCAATTGGCCTCTACCTAGCGACCTTAATTCATGCTGGTACCCTTTTAGAGTCTAAATATTTTGCCTGCCACTCAGTGTACTGAGCCTAACTTTGAGTGGGGTCCTGTACCACTCTGGGCTCATGTCAGCCCAGCAGCCAATTAAAACTTGAAAGTTTTTTCTTAAAATTTCCATACTGAAATTGGGCCGTTGGTTTTTAAAAATTTAATCTTGTAGTTAGCCTTATTAAATGCTATCTGCTTCATTCCCACTTGCCTAGTTTTGATTCTGTCATCTTGTGCATTATTTATTACCTCTAGTTTTGTGTCATTTGAAATTTGATAAGCATACCTTCTGTCTCCTCTAAGCAGTTGTCAAAAAGCATTAGAATGTATAGGTCAGTGAAAAGAATAATAAGAACACCAACTCCAGTAAATTATAGTTTACATGGCTTCCTTGAGTTATCAAGGACTGTCTTTAGGAAAATAGATTTTATTGAGCCTAATACATTTATAAATTCATTTTTCCCACAAATATTTATTGAAAATTCCCAAGGCACAACACCGTATTACATACTTCAGAGACATACAAGAAGCATAAAACCTTCAAGAGTTTACAACCTCCCTGGGAAAACAAGACATCCAAAATTGAAGCTATGACAAGGGCACATGAAAGGCATAGACAACAAAGTGCTATAGGAATTGAGGGAAAGAGATATCACTGTGGCTGATGGGTGTGGAAGAGAGCTGCTTGGAGGTGAATGGACTTGGTTTAGGCCTTGAATAATTTTTAGGATGTGAATAATTGGAAGGAGAGAATGAGAATTCTAAGGAAAAGTTTGTGCAAAAGCCAGACACGTGTTCCAGGGATAATAGACCAATTCAGTGCACACATATATTGGTTGAGAAAACTCTAGCTGCTACCACAAACAACCCCAACAAATATAGTGGCATAAAATTGGTATAAGTTTATCTTTTGTTTGCTTAAAGTCTAACACAGATGGTCCTGATTGGTTCCTGACTCTTCTCCCAGAAATATGCAGGGATCCAGCCTTCTTCCATTTTGTGGCTCCAACACTTCAAAATATGGCACCCAAGCTCACCATGCTCACCTTCCTAAAGCTGAAAGAAAGGGAAAGAACATACAGCACCATGTGTGAGAGGCTTAATGGGCCAGGCCCAGAAATGATGCATGTCATCCCTGCTCACATTCCTCTGGCTGGAACTCAGTCCCACAGCTACAATAATCACAGGGAAGAGTTGAGAAATACTGTCTTCTGTGGGCCCAGGAAGAAGAGGCAACAGGTCACAGAGACAGCCAACAGGGTTCTGCCCTAGAGTACAATGGGAAAAACAGGAAATAAAGGTAGAAAGGTAGGTTAAGCTTTCCTCACTTGAACAATGAAGACACAAATGGCGTGGAGACTGAGTGTAGCCTCTAGAGCCAAACTCTGTGGGTGGAAGCATGGCTCTGCTGTTTTCTTGTATGATCTTAGACCTGTTTCTTAAGAGCTCTTTGCCTCAGTTTCATCCTCATCTGTAAAATGGGAAACGATGAATCCATTATCATAGGGTTACTATGAAGGTTAAGTTAGTAATACAAGGTACTTAGAAAAGTGCCCAGAATAGTACCTAGCAACTAGTTCAATAAATATTATCCATTGACAGGATGTGAACAGAAGGCTCTGAATGTGATTTCCTACCAAAGGTCAAACCACATATCCACATTCACCAAATTATCAGACTCATACAGGTATCCTAATGCTTTCTAACAGAACCTATGGCTTTCCTACACTGAGAGACCAAATCTCACCCACAGATGTAATCAAAGATTCAATACATATTTGTTAAACCCTTGCTACATGCTACATACTATGCTAGGCACTGGGGATGCAATCATGAATGACAATGTAGGGTTTATTTATTTATTTATTTAGAGCACACATGCATTGGGGCGGGGGGCAAAGAGAGAGGGAGAAGAATCCCAAGCAGGCTCCATGCTCAGCAGGGAGGCCAACGTGGGATTTGATCTCATGACCTAGAGATCATGACCTGAGCCAAAATCAAGAGTTGGATGCTTAACCAACTGAGCCACCCAGGTGCCCCAATAATGTAGGGTTTATTATGGTCAAATTGCTCTTTTGCTCTTCCACACATTTTAAGATCTTTACAACCAATTCCCTGTTTAAATTTCCTCCATTTGAAAGACCTAGAGCTGTTTCTATTCTCCTGGGTGGACACTGATACAAAGGCAACTTTTCTTTTCCATTGATAATATTGCTGGTACTTACATTGGAGTCAGTTTTAGATAGCAATTATTTCAGGATTAAAATAGACATTCCTGCCTTAGTCCTTTCTTACTCTATTTTTAGAAGATTAAATATTTACTTTCATTGGGGAATGGGTGTTTGGGGGTGGGGGTGGGAATCCTAAAATAGAATGAGGAGGTCAAGTCTGTCCTCATCCATCTCAGTGCTAGAAATACTGGATCAAGTAAGTACCATAGGTATGCATTCTGACAATAAGTCCTGAGTGTTTCCACATAACAATCATTAAATTTGATGCAAAAACAATTTATAGTGGAAGACACCCATTGTTACAGAGTTTCCTTGACATCCAAGGAGTAAATGATGTTTGGTTGAATGGGCAGGCAGTAGGTTTTAGACTAGAAGATGGTTTTGGGGTAGTCAGGGCTCTGGTTTCTAAAGTCAGGATGTGTAGCATCCTAACTTCAGTTTCTTCAACTTTCATATGGGAATTCATTCACTAAACAAATATTTATCAAGAACCTACAATGTATATGGTAGAGGAATATATATATAAGCAGTAACTAAGGCATGATAAACCTGACTTTGGCTCCTGGCCTTCCTACATTCTAGTTGTGTAACCTTGGTGTGCCCTAGACCCATGCTTCGCCATTTTCTGTCTTGCTTGAAGTCCAGGAGGACTGATCTTCATGGACTGCACCACCTGGGATCCCATTATTGTTGGCTTTGGCCAATGGGAGGTAATTGCCAGAGACTGGAGGGCAAGAGGGGGTTAAGAGGTCAACATATTTATTCCTCTCATTCCTTTCCCACTTTTTCATGGTTCTACAACATCCACACCCTTCTATAATCATAGCTTCTGTCTGGTGGCCCCTTTTGGGTGATTCCAGCTTCTGCCTGGGCTCTGATAACTACTTACATGGAAGTAATAAACAGCACACATTCCAAAACCCAGTTTTAAGTACATGACATTGAATATTTTTTAAAAGCAAGATGCCAAAGGGGTGCCTGGGTGGCTTAGTTGGTTAAGCGACTGTCTGGCTCAGCATCGGGCCACTCCCCCTGCTTGTGTTCCCTCTCACGCTGTGTCTCTCTCTATCAAATAAATAAATAAAATCTTTAAAAAAAGGCCAAAAAAAGGTCAATTCAGCATTTTCAGAAAGAGTGTTTGGCAATATTCAATGTATAAGGAGGCTGTGTTTAGGGCCATCCACTTTCTCTGGTTTCTCCAAGTGTTTCCTGGCATTGGAATGTTATCAGAGTAGCTGTAGAAGGTACTGGCAGATCCAACATAATAATCATCACAGGTGTGTTTATGTAAAGATGTCAATGAAAGCAGCAAAGTTAGAATTCCTAACCCCCATGTTCTGGAAGGAAGCAGCTGATTTGCTGCAGGTCAGCTGAACTGCTTAATGGTATTCCTCAAATTATCTACATCTGGGGGTGGCAATGGCTTCCTGTTTTTGCTAGTCTCTGGGTACCTCCACATCCCTTGCTCATTGTCTTTACCCTGCCCATACCTCTAAAAACCTCTTCAAAATTCGTAGTTGAGCATGCCATTTGTTTTTTCACCAGGGAGCTTACTTGAGTGACTCACTTAAATTTATATGTAAATGAGAGCTATATGTAAAGTGGGAGTTATAATACCTTAATCTCTAGGTTTTTTTGAGGCTGAAATGTGATAGCATGGACAAAGGTTCTTATTGTGCCTGGCACCATGAAGTCTTCCATTAATAACCCCTAATTTTAATAATGTTGTGCTCTTGTACCAGGCACTGTGATGAATACCAAAGTTTCCATCTGCCTTTGTGTAAAATGCCCATTTCCACCATGTAACACACCCAAGTCCTTCAAATGAGATAACGTATAAAGTCTTACCTCAGTAACGGGGATGCCATAAGCGCTCAATAAGTGCTCTTGGTTCTTCAAAGCTCAGCCTTTTCTTCTCCCTACCCCCACCCATACAAGGAATATTTCCCCTTTCTAGACCTCTGTACCCCTTTCTGTTCCTCTCTTATGCTGCTTATTATTTTCTCCTAGCATTGTAATAACCCATTGATGCCAGTGTCATCTACTTCATTACAACCACATTAGCAGCTAATGAGATAATCAAAGTATCCTGAACAGTACAGAATACGACATAAATGTATCGAGTTTGAACAAGTCGTGAAGTTCTATGATGACCTGCAAAGGTTACTGTGGCCCTGACATTTTAGAATTGTTTTTATTTTCAGTTTCTTAGAGCTTTTAACAACACTGTCTTTCCAGAACTATTTTGTATGGTTCTTTCTTACTTAAAGGTATGTTTGTGGGGCAGAAATAGATTGTGGGAAAAACCTTTTCAAATGTTAGGTAATCTAAATGTTGTAGAAAAGAAAAACCTTTCTCTGTAGTTGAAACTGGTGTGTGTGTGTGTGTGTGTGTACATGCTCCTGGGCTTTGATGAGCCCCCTTCATTTCTTTATGAAAAACAATGAACTGCCAGTGTTGTCATTCCAGGGAATTGTCATGTTTGCTCTTGTGGTAACAGTCCACACGGTTTTAGCATGGCGTTAGAGCACACATGCCCTAGGAATCCTCCTTCCTGCTTCCCCCTCTGCATCAGTGGTGCTGCTCTCCCCGGGCTGCTGCTTCTTCTTCTTCCCCTTCTCCTCCTCCTCCACTCCTCTTCCCCCTTTCCTTCCTCTATCCCACTGCTTTTATAGATTTTATTTATTTGCGAGAGAACGCGAGAGAGCGCATGATCGGGGGAGGGGGCGGTGGGAGAGGGAGAAGCAGGCTTCCCGCGGAGCAAGGAGCCTGACACAGGACTCCATCCCAGGACCCCGGGACCACGACCTGAGCCGAAGGCAGATGCTTAACCGACTGAGCCACCCAGGGGCCCCTTGTCCCACTGCTTTTAAAGAATTTTTTTTTAATTTATTTATTTGACAGAGAGAGAGAGAGCACAAGTAGGCAGAGTGGCAGGCAGAGGGAAAGGGAGAAGCAGGCTCTCCGCTGAGCAGGGAGCCCGATGGGAGGCTCCATCCCAGGACCCTGGGATCATGACCCGAGCCGAAGGCAGACACTTAACCAACTGAGCCACCCAGGTGCCCTGTCCCACTGCTTTTAAAATGGTAGTGTTTCCCAGAGCTATCTAGCCTCGTTCTCTTTTCTTCCAACTTTACATGTTTCCTCCTGTGGTGAACTAATCTAGGCCCATGACTCAAATACCTTCTCAACGCCCACAATGCCCAGACTTTCATTTCTGGTCTGGCAATCTCCCCAGTGCATCAGAGCTGCCTAGAAGACACCCCTGTTTGGCTGTCCCACAGAAACTCCAAAGTCAACATGCCCACAGGAACACATCCTGTTCCTCCCAGGATCCTTTTCCCCTTCCATTCACTCCCAGGATCCTTCTCTCCTTCCATTCCATTGAGAGCTGCTCAAGCCAGTAATCTGAACATTATCTTTAGCTTAGCTTTCTCCTTTGCTTCCACATTTAATCAATCATCACGTCCTGACAGATAATCTTCCTACAATGGCTCAAATCCATCCATGTCTCTCCAACTACTCCGCCACTACCTGGTCCAGAATATAATTACTGGTCTCCTGGATTATTGCAACAGCCCTCCTATCCAGAGTGGTATTTCTAAACTGCAAATCTGACCATGACACTCTCTTGCTTAAATCCTCCAGTGGCTTCTCCCATGCTCAGAATGCAGTCCAAATGTCTTATCATGGCCTGCAAGACACCCCTTCATATCCTCATTCTGGTCACTTCCCCATCGTCTGTCTTACATGGACCTCTGCACTTGGTGTTCTATCACCTGGGATGTGCTTGATCCCATCCCTGCTTGGGTAACTCCTAGGACTCCTTTAAGACTCAGTGAAAGCATCACCCCTTCTAAGAAGACTTCCCCAAGTGCCCTAAGCTGGATGTGGTGCACCTGTATCCATTTTCACTCCCATCACAGTGCTGTATTACTTGCTAGTTGAGGAGCTCTTGGCAGACAGACATATCTTTTTATTGCTGAATCGTCAATTCAGGTGTTTAGAGAATAATTTATTAAAGCAATGGATAGCATGCACCTTTCTGTACTCTCATCAGCCCACCTTCATAAGAATGGATTTCAGTTCTTATAAAATAAGAGGATTATAGTAGGCTGAGAGTCTATGTTTCTATTGCTCCAAATACCTGTTCATTGCCGTGCACTAGTAGAGTTCAGGGTCTGGGTTTGAATCCTGACTCTGTCGCAGGTGTGTAATCTTGTACAATTTGCCTAATCTTTCCGAACCTAAGACCTTTGTATGCGAAACAGGAATAGTAATACCCACCTAAGATGGGCATTAAAAGGATTAAATAAAATTATCTTAAACAAATATGACACATGTGGGGCCTGTCCTCTCACTGGTTTAGTCAGTATTCAGATAGCCCTTCGGTCAAATCTTGGCTTCTATACAATCCTGATCATCAACTTAATACACAGAGCTTTGAGTTTTTCATTTGTAAAATGAAACACCTACCTTTATAACACCTACCTTATGGTGTTATAAAGACTGAGATGATCCATGTAAATAAAGTCTTATAGCATATAGTTAGAGTAAGCACTCAACAATGTTATCAGCTTCTGTGACGATGATGATGATGAAGAACAAGGAGGGGAAGTTGAAGGAGAAGAAGAAAATATGCAAACCCTGACAGTAACAGGCTTTCAATGAAAGTTACTCCCTTTTCTTTTTCTCATTCCCTTCATCATTGGGTAAAGCTTTACATACCCGTTCTGGGCCAAATCTCATTATAACAAAATTGTCGTCCAACTTCCCTGCCAAATGGGAACCTTCTTGTACTGAGTATTGGGTGAAAAATCTACTGCATCTTAAATAAATTAGGTTATTTATATTCCATATGCTTGACAATGTACAGGGACGACTCTTATAAATAAAGTCATGTAAAAAAATGGTGTCAGGTTCTTTCCCCACACTTTTTTTCTTGCCTGCACCATTATAAAATTATAGTGGATGGTCCTTTAAATTGGGACCAGCATTATGCATAAATGGGTAGCTTGCAAACTTCTAGTGGTTTTTATGGAGAAAGCCTCACCATCTCTATTACCTGAACTCTTACCTCTGAGGTGCTTGTCACCCTTTCTGTATTTTCTCCTCTGAATCATCTTTCCTCAGCTCCTCATCATGAATTTACTTTTCTTGCTCTTTATTCCAGTTATTTATTGCTGCATGACAAATTACCTCAAAACCTAATGGCTTAAAACAATAATTTTATTTTGCCAATTATTTGTAAATCAGGAATTTGAGAAGGATTTGTCTAGGTGGTTCATGTCTGATCCATGTGGAATTGGTTGAGGCAGTTGGAGCTGGAGGATGTACTTCCAAGATGGCTTCCTCACTCACATCTTTAGTGCTTCAGTGTTCCTTGGCCTCTCCGTCCACTGAGTCTTCCTCCAGGGCCTCTCCCTGTAGCCTGGGCTTCTCACAGAATGGTGGACTCAGAGTAGTCTCAATTCTTAATTGATGGTTGGTTTCCTAGAGGTGAGAAGTGGAGATTGCTGAGCCATTTAAGGGCCACACATGGAACCAGCATGGCCTCATTTCTGTCATCCTGTATTGGTCAAAGCTGTCACAGGCCTGTCCAGATCAAAGAGAGCAGAAATAGACACGACCTCTTCATGGAAGGAGTGCCCATCATTAATCAGCCATGCTTTTATTCTCCAAGCTCTGTTATTCCAGTGAAGTATTTATATAACTTTTTCAGAGAATTTGCCTTCAATTTCCTGAAGTTTTGTTAACTTCCTGAATTAAAATCAGGGTCCGTACATATAGATTTATTTACACAACCAGCACTATTTACTGACTAGTGCTGGGCACTAGTATTGTCTGGCAGGGAAGGCAGCTATTAATCATATAATTAAATACTTATAAACTAAGTGCTATACAGGAAGAGGACTGGGTACCCTGAACTTATAATGATAGAAATCACATATGTCTGGGGGATCAAGGAAGACTTCCCTGAGGAGGTGACTTTTTTTTTTTAAAGATTGTATTTATTTATTTGACAGAGACACACAGCAAGAGAGGGAACACAAGCAGGGGGAGCGGGAGAGGGAGAAGCAGGCTTCCCAAAGAATGCTTCCTGCATAGCAGGGAGCCTGATACGGGGCTCCATCCCAGGACCCTGGGATCATGACCTGAGCTGAAGGCAGACGCTTAATGACTGAACCACCCAGGCGCCCCTGAGGAGGTGACTTTTGAGCTGAGACTTGAAGGATGGGTAAGTACTAACTAAGATTGGAGAGAACATTCCAAACTAAGGGAGCATATTAGCAAAGACAAAAAGTGAGAGGGAGCTTAATGTGTTTGAGGAAAGGAAAGAAAAATCCATGTACTACAGCTGGAATGTGGGTGATATTGCTAACTCATTTTAAAAGTGAGGAAACTGAGTGTCAGTGCCCATCTGAGAGCCTCATACAAGGTAAGGGCTCCACCAAGTGTGTTTCCCCCAATAATAGGGAGTTTGCAAATGATTTGCCGCCTGCCTGCAGGCCTCTTTTGTAGCTTTTTACAACTAGAAAAGCATCCCCTACAAACCGAATGATGTCCTACATTGAGAGTCACCTAGACTCAGAGAAATCAACATGAAAAACTACCTTAAGAAAACACTATCAGCGGAAAATATAATACTTCTTGGTGGTATCACAGATAGGAGTATAGTTTAAATGTAAATCAAGACTAATTCATGCCAAGATTATCTAACTCTTTAAATGCGATTTATGATTCACATTAGTATCTCCATTATATATATATATATATTTCAACTTCTTTGTGAAAGCTAGAGAAAAATGGAAATTTGTGTTCATACAGGTCATATATGTAGCTACTTATTAAATTTTCCTGATAATTTTATTTAAACATCCCAGCAAATCAATATGCATCAGTATAAAATGCTGCACAGATTATCAATAATTTACTAGTCTAGGATATTTTATGCTTTTATATCCTAACATATGGACTTCAATTTTCCATTCAGTTTTTAAATTACTTTTAATGTATTTATTATAACTGAGAAAAAATTAATTAACTATGTCATCTGCCAACTCAAAAGCAGAAAAAATTAAAAAGGCCTTTAGAGAAAGATTTTCCTCAAAAATACAGAAAGAAAAACAAAAACAGGAAGATTACCTTGGAAAGCAATTTTTCCACCCTGTTGGTATTCTGTGATAGCTACATCATTTTAGGGGGAAAAGGAATAAGAATATTATGTAGAAAAACCAGAATCGTACTTTTATGCATTTTTAAGAAGAAAAGAAAGATGTTTCAACTCTAATTTACTTTTTGTGCCAAGAACTCTTTCTGACATCCTAATTAATTTTAGGGATTATCCTTTCAGTTATATCCTTCCTTTCAACTTAGTAATATTTTTTTTCTTTTTAATAATAGCCACCCTAACAGATGTGAGATGATAACTCATTGTGTTTTTTAAAAAATTTTTTATTGTTATGTTAATCACCATACATTACATCATTAGTTTTGGATGTAGTGTTCCATGATTCATTGTTTCGTATAACACCCAGTGCTCCACGCAGAACGTGCCCTCTTTAATATCCATCACCAGGCTAACCCATCCCCCCACCCCCCTCCCCCCTTGAACCCTCAGTTTGATTCTCAGAGTCTATCGTCTCTCATGGTTTGTCTCCCCCTCCGATTTCCCCCTTTCATTCTTCCCCTCCTGCTATCTTCTTCTTCTTTTTTTTTTAACATGTATTATTTGTTTCAGAGGTACAGATCTGTGATTCAACAGTCTTGCGCAATATTTTTGAGCTTTCCAATATTGTCTGCCTCATTGTAATATTCTGGTGATCATCAGAAATGGTCATTGACTGGTAAGAAGGAGATCAGAAGAGGTTGGGCATTGTCAGGAAACACTGATGAATGTTAACTGATGAAGAATGGGCTAACATTTTGGGGAATAGTCTTCAGGACTTATATCACTCTATAATATTGTATTATATTACTTTATAATATTTATTCTAAGAAATATGGTGAAAGTAATATACCCTTTAATTGGAATTATATTTCCACTGCCTTTTGAAAGTTTAAACATAATTTTTATTTTAAATTGTGTTTTGCTTTTAAAAGACTCCCGGTTTGCTATAGCCCAAGAGGTAGTAACTGAAAAGCTGAAAGAAGTTAATAACTGAGATTATTTTTCCTCCCTCTTGTTTTTCTTTTATAAAAAACACCAGAAGGAAATTAAATGCTTAATTAAATTAAACAAATATGCAGAACTCTAATATTACTGACTAGTGTTTGCACCATTAATTGCTTATTTGAGTATTATGACAATTTTCACAGAGTCTGAAAGTGGAATAGGTTTGGTCATAAATCAAAACAGGCAGTGTTAGTTCTACATGGTCTGGGAACAGGCATTCTGGAGGAGCCCATGTGAATATCATCAAAACACCAGACAATTAAATATTGCTAGTTCAGTTTGCTGGGCCTTGTCTTAATTCTGTTAGGGTGAAAATGGTACTTCCAGCTTACATCTGCTTGTCTCTGCTTGGGGGAGAGTTCTGTTGGGCTGGCCTAGTCACATTTCCTGGAAGAGTTCACATAGATCTGATTTTGGAATTTCCAGAAATGACTATACCCGTCCTAACACACACTGGAATCTAAGAATATGATATCTCCTCATCACATTAGTCTAAATCAGACATTCAAGTAAATTCAAAGAGCACATGTCTGCTCTCAAAGGAAGGGCTGCAAGCAATTAAAAGAGAAAACAGAATCACGTGACAAAACAGCTACTTCTTCAGAAGCATGGGAGAATGAAGCCATTGTCCTTGAAACACTTCCCTCAGTAGGTCAAACTGTGACATAGTCAAAATTCATCTTAGAAGTTCTTCAAAGCTCCCTCTCCCCACCCCACACACTTTTAGCAACTCCATCCCCACTGCCTCTCTCAGCCTACCTTAAACTGCCCCCTTCATAATCAAGATATATTTGCTCTGGAGTTCATTCTTTCAGATTCCTCCTAAGTGTCTAAGTAAACCTAGTAAACCTATTTGTGCTAGGATCTTAGTAGATGAAAATAACTTCAATCAATTCTATACTTTTTTATTGAGTGACCAAATGCTAGGCATTGTGGCTAATAATCTGCTTAGGAAACTCTGTTCATTTAAAAAATTGGGAACAACTAGAAAGCTCTACAATAAAGCAGTAGTTAAATAAATCATGGCACTCCATATCTGTGGGATACCCTGTAGCCACTAGAAATAAAGCTTTTGAAAATAAGGCTTCCATCCATTGTGGACGTTAACTAAACATAGTGCGGTAATCACTTCATGATCTCTATGTACGACATTATGTCGTACAACTTAAAGCTATGCAGTGTTGTATATCAATTATATCAATGAAACTGGAGGAAAAAGGAAAATAATGCTTTAGTGTAATCCCAGTTTTGTTTTAAAAATGTGCATAGGAAAAAACTTTTTTTGCATAGCAACTTTGGTTGTCTTTGATATGTAGAATTATATGTCATTTTTATTTTCTGCACATTTTTATGTACTTCCGAAATTTTCTTCCAGGAGCATGTACTTGTGTTATAATGAGAAAATCAACAATAAACATTTTTTTGGGAAGGCAGTTTCTCTCTGGAAGAGTTGTCAGTCTAGTCCAGAAAATACCAGATTGAAAACAAACATTATGTTATGATAAGTGTTACAGTTTTGTATAAGGTGTTATGAGAACAACTAACCATCCATATACATAGGTGATGGAAGATTTAACAGCTACTGTCCACAATGATTCTGTGTTAAAGTCTTTAGCCCAAACAAATTCCTTGTACAAATCTTTAGTGCCAGATGTATTTCAAAACTTAAGACTCTTTTGGTTTTGGGGGTGGTTTTGAGAAAGGTAATATGGTAGGGGCGCCTGGGTGGCTCAGTCGGTTAGGTGTCTGCCTTCGGCTCGGGTCATGATCCCAGGGTCCCGGGATCAAGTCCCGCATTGGGCCCCCTGCTCAGCAGGGGGAGCCTGCTTCTCCCTCTCCCCCTGCTGCTCCCCCTGCTTGTGCTCTCTTTCTGACAAATAAATAAATAAAATCTTAAAAAAAAAAAGAAAGGTAATATGGTGAGTGTATGTATTTACAGAACACCCCTAGTAGGCCTGGGCCAGTGCCCCATAATCTAACATGTTAATCTTCCCATGTAGTGAGATGGAACTATTAAAATAAGGACTATAAAGCTTCCCATCAGTCTAGGCCACCAAATCTGTTACTAAAAAGTCCTGCGTTGCAGAGCCATTTGGATTTCTGCATTACAGGCTGTGACCTGGATGGGTAATGTGGGGACTCAGCCCTAAAGCCTGTGCAGGGTGGCGTTCATTATCTACTTCTCAGCTCCTGGTTCACTAAGCCCAACACTTGCTCTAATTGTAGGAGTCATAAAACTGATTTTGATTCACATCAGAGCATGTGATCGTAGTTGATCATAGATATATGCGCTCCAGGAGTGAAAATGCTCTAAGTGTGTCTTGAAGACACACGTGCTTAACGGGTCTGGGGCTGCTTGAAAGGTGAAAGAAACGTTATCGTAAGCACACGTTACAAACATGTAAAAAATGTGAAGAATTGTGATGTTCTAAGTAGAAGTAATATTAATAGAGCTGGCAAAAAGCATTTCTTGGTATTTTTTAAAGGTTGTCTCTAAGCCAAACATTTCCTAATCGCTCTTGGAAGAACACTGACGGCTAAGTGACAAAATGGCGTGGTTTCAGATCTTAACTCTAAAACTGCTGAGTTTATTGATACATAGCCAGTTCAAGCAAAATTTTATTTATTTATTTAATACATTTAATATATATTATGTAAATAATGTGGTTTTTTTTTCCCACTTCTGTGGTATAATGAATTGCGTGCAATGTCTGAGCTAGTACTGCAAACCATTAAGGACAAGTAGCAATTTCTGTGAAGTGACAGATAAGCAGTTTTAGGGTGAAAAAATGCCAAGGATGATTCATTTGAAATCAACCTCAACAGTTTTCTTGCTGACAAAAGGGAGGACTAGAACAAAGGTTAAATTCTTCAGTTCTAGGAAACTGCTTTGTCTTTGGCTTGCTGCTCCAAGCTCTGCTAGTTCATCAAGATGTGCAGTTTGATTTTCTCCTGTGGATACAAGATCTTCCATAGTTAGACTTGCCATACAGAGCTCCTGATAGAAAAAGGAATTTCTCCATGTTTCTACCAACCATGCACTCAATGAATGTTGCTTTATTACTGCAAGTTGACCAGCAAGATCTAAATTCTACAATAATCCCTCAAAATAATGATTCAGCAATGGTTACCACCTTCTCTCTGGTAACCTTATTATCAGAAATGTCAATATTTAGAAAACTCATTTATTTGACCTCCTGTGTGCCTTCTCGGCTCTGGCTGGAGTCACAAAAATGGAAACATGGCCGTAGGGCAACTTAAGGGACATGTATCCTATGAATTATTGGGGGTTGGCTATTTTGAACATTTTCATCACTGTTTTCAGCAGCTGATAGACTACTGTGCACTATAAATAGCACTAGAGCTTCACTAAATTTCTGTTTTCATGTTAAATTCACATTTTATCAGCCTGCTTTAGATTCCTGTCTTCATTGTCATCACACTAAAGATAATTATTACCTGTTTAATATCATATAGTGCTGTTTAGGCCCCACAGAAAATAAATTAAGGATAGTCAGGTCTTCTTTTCTGGGACCTTACAATTTTGAACAGATGATGACAACAGAGAAAAACACATGAGTTACAGAATAAACAATTGCATGAATTAGGTAGGTAAATGTTATATTGAGAACAAGTCAAACAGTTAACTTTGGCAGACCTTTAGCTGGTGAGTGTAGAGGCAATTATAAAAGCAACCCACAGGGAACTGCTGGTTTTTTAAAGGGCTTAATTAATTATTTAATTTAGACACTCTTTCCTGGAGGATGGAAAATCTGGAGATTTTGCAGATTTGGTGAGTGCAAAATAACTAAAATTCTGGAGTGGTAGAAATATTCCAAGATTCCTGTCATTTTTATATTCAAACCTTGCAAGAAATGGCATCAGAACTAAGGTCCGGCAAATTCTGTTGGATTTAAGTTTTGCCTTCAGCCACATGTCACTAAGAACAGATGTGCTATCTATACTGAGAAAAGTATAAGGATTGTGCTCAAATGTATATCGAACTCTGGTGTTGGTAGTGCTCATTACATAGAAAATGTTTTGGATTTTTTTAGGTGAAGACAAATTTATTTTTTATGAAAAAAATAACCATAATCTCCAAAACAAAAATATGTACTGAGTGGCATCATTTTACATTTTTGCAAAATGGAGGACAGCCGGATTCTCATATCTTCTGCATTCAATCTACTGCAAATCTTGTTCTTTTTAAAAGAATAATGATTATATATATTTAAAGAGTACAACATGATGTTTGATACACATATACATAGTGAAATAATTATTACAGTCAAGCTGATTAACAACATATCCATCTCCAAACACATTTTCTTTTTTGTGTGTGTGGCAAGAATCTACTCTCTTAGCAAATTTCCAGTATACAATATAGTTTTATTAACTACACTCATTATGCTGTACATTAGGTCTCAAGATACTATAGAAAATAAACATTAGAGGGAGGCAAAATGGAAGAGTAGGGGACCCCGTTTCATCTGGTCCCTTGAATTTAGCTAGATATCTATCAAATCATTTTAAACACCTATGAATTCAACTTGAGATGTAAGAAAAGAATTGGAATTCTACAAATAGAAAAATGACCACTTTTTGCAAAGTAGGGGGTGCAGAGAAGTGAATCTGAGGGGATATATAGGAAGATAAATGGCGGGGGGTGGAGGGAGCCTCTTTAAGCTGGCTACTGGAAAGTGATATAGCCCCGGAGTGCAAAATCAGAATTTTTAGAAGTCTGTTCCAGTGAGAGGTGTCCCAGCCTGAAAGGTGCTCAGGTGGTGAAGCGGACAGAATCCTAGGTGGGAGAGTGTGGTTTCAGGATCCCTAGAATCACAGAAAGAACGGGGGTGCCTGGGCCGGCAGAGTTCCTATGCATTGGAGTGGGGAACCCGGTGAGGTTCAGTGAGCCTGGGAGTGGCTCTCTGCTCAGTTTGCCATAAACCGTGAACTGCAGCAGGATCTGGAGATTGCTCTCTGTGCAGGGGCCCTGCAAAGGGCAGAAACAGGGTGATCCTCCTCCTTTCCCTGTGAGGAGGGGTGTGGACAGCAGGACCCTGCAGAGTTTGGCTCACACAAAAGTGGAGACTGCTTTTCCCTGAGAGTTTACTGAAGAGAGGGGACTGGGATTTTTCAGCTCCAGGGCTGGAGATTGGGGCGCTGCTATTTTTATTTTCATCCTCTAAAGTGGTGGGGAAAGCCTTCAGGGAACAAAAGCCACATAGAGCAACCAGAAGCAGCTTACACTGAGCCCCGCCCCTGAGAAGGGGCAGTGCAACTTCATCCAGGCAAAAACACCTGAGACTCAGCACAGCAGGCTCCTCCCCCAGAAGACCAGCTGGAACATCAGGAAAATACCGAGTTTACTGAGCACACAGACCTGCAAAACTCCAATGCTAGGGGAAAATGGTATGTAGAATTCAAGGTTTTTTTCTTGATTCATTTATCTTTCAGTTTAAAATTTCCCTTTTCTTTTTTTTTCCTTTTCAACTAGTTTCTTATTTTATTAACTCTTGTTTTTAAGTCTTTTTTTAACTTTCATTTTTACATTTACATTTTATAGATGTATTCTTCATTTTTGGTTTCCTTTCACTGTATTCAATTTTATTTTTGTGTACATATATATATATATATATATTTTGCTTTCTTTACAATTTTGGGATTTAGTGTCTTCTAACAAACAGACTAAAATACACCTAAGACCAAGTGGATTACCCTGTTTTGTCTACCTGGGAGATTATATTCTCTCCTTTTATCATTTTTTTTCTTTTTCTTTTCTTTTTTGGTTTCTGACCTCTTCAGATTTGTCTAGTGTGTATTTCACTTGGGTTGTGATTGATGTTTTTGATTTTGTTCTCATTCATCCATTTAGCTCTGGGCAAAATGACTAGAAGGAGAAATTCACAACAAAAGAAAGAACCAGAGGTAATACCCTGCCACAGATCTAATCGATATGGATATAAGTAAAGTATCAGAGGTGGAATTCAGGATAATGATTATAAAGTTACTAGCTGGGCTTGAAAAAAAGCATCAAAGACACTAGAGAATCTCTTAGTGCAGAAATAAAATCTAATCAGGCTGAAATAAAAAATGCTTTAACAGAGATGCAGTCAAAATGGATGCTCTAACAGCTAGGGTAAATGAGGCAGAAGAGAGAGTCAGTGTCATAGAAGACAAGATGATAGAAAGGAAGGAAGCTGAGGAAAAGAGAGAAAAACAACTAATGGACCATGAGGGGAGGCTTCGAGAAATCAGTGATACCATAAAGCAAAATAATATTAGAATTATTGGGGTCCCAGAGGAAGAAGAAAGAGAGGGACAGAAGGTATATTTGAGCAAATCATAGCTGAGAAATTCCCTAATCTGGGGAAGGAAACAGGCATTCAAGTCCAGCAGGGTAGAGAGAACCCCTCTCAGAATCATTAAAAATAGATCAACACCCTGACATATAATAGTGAAGCTTGCAAATTTCAGAGATAAAGAGAAAATCCTGAAAGAAGCTCAAGACAAGAACTCCTTAAACTACAGGGGTAGGAACATTAGACTGGCAGCAGACCTATCCACAGAGACCTGGCAGGCCAGAAAGGGCAGGCATGATATATTCAGGGTACTAAATGAGAAAAACATGTGGCCAAGAATACCGTATCCAGTAAGGCTGTCAATCAGAATGGAAGGAGAGATACAGAGCTTCCAGGACAAAGAAAAACTAAAAGAATTTGTGATCACTAAACCAGCCCTGCAAGAAGTATTAAAGGGGATCTTGTAAGAGAAGAGAAAGCCCAAAAGTAACATAGACCAGAAAGAAACAGAGACAATCTACAGGAAGAGGGACTTTACAGGAAATACAATAGCACTAAATTCATATCTTTCAATAGTTACTCTGAATGTAAATTGGCTAAATGCTCCAATCAAAAGACACAGAGTATCAGACTGGATAAAAAAGCAAGACCCATCCACATGCTGTCTACAAGAGATTCATTTAGATCAGATTGAAAGTGAGGCAGTGGAGAACTATTTATCATGCTAATGGACATCAAAAGAAAGCTGGGGTAGCAATCCTCTTATCAGACAAATTAGATTTTAAACCAAAGACTGTAGTAAGGGATGAAGAGGAACACTATATCATACTTAAAGGGTCTGTCCAACAAGAAGATCTAACAATTGTAAATATTTATGCTACTAACTTGGGAGCAGCCAATTATATAAACCAATTAATAACCAAATTAAAGAAACACATTGATAATAATACAAAGATTGTAGGGGACTTCAACACCCCACTCACAGCAATGGACAAATCATCTAAGCAGAAGATCAACAAGGAAACAAGGGCTTTGAATGACACACAGGACCAGATAAACTTCACAGATATATACAGAGCATTCCATCCTAAAGCAACATAATACACATTCTTCTTGGGTGCACAAGGAACATTCTCCAGAACAGACCACATACTGGGTCACAATCAGGTCTCAACTGGTACCAAGAGATTGGGATTATTTCCTGCATATTTTCAGAACTCAATCACAAGAGGAACTTTGGAAGGAACTCAAACACTTGGAGGTTAAAGAGCCGGCTTCTAAAGAATAAATGGGTCAACCAGGAAATTAAAGAAGAATTTAAAAAATTCATGGAAACAAATGAAAATGAAAACACAACTGTTCAAAATGTTTGGGATACAGCAAAGGTGGTCCTAAGAGGGAAGTACATAGCAATACAAGCCTTTCTCAAAAAATTTAAAAAGTCTCAAATACACAAGGTAAACTTACACCTAAAGGAGCTAGAGAGAGAACAGCAAATAAAGCCTAAACCAAGCAGGAGAAGAGAAATAATAAAGATTAGGGCAAAAATCAATGAAATAGAAACCAAAAATAACAAACAAACAAACAAAAAACCAGTAGAACAGATCAATGAAACTAGAAACTGGTTCTTTGAAAGAATCAGATTGATAAGCCCCTAGCCGGATTTATCAAAAAGAGAAAGGACCCAAATTAATAAAATCATGAATGAAAGAGAGACCACAACCAATACTGAAGAAATACAAATAATTAAAAGAACATATGATGAGCAACTATATGCTGACAAATTAGGCAATCTGGAAGAAATGGATGCATTCCTAGAGACACAGACTACCAAAACTAAACCAGGAAGAAATAGAAAACCTGAACAGACCCATAACGAGCAAGGAATTTGAAACGGTAATCAAAAACCTCCCAATAAATAAGAGTCCAGGGCAGATGGCTTCCCAGGGGAATTCTACCAAACATTTAAAGAAGAATTAATACCTATTCTTCTGAAGCTGTTTCAAAAAATCGAAATCTAAGGCAAACTTCCAAACTCTTTTTATGAGGCCAGCATTGCCTTGATCCCCAAACCAGACAAAGACCCCACCAGAAAGGAGAATTATAGACCAATAGCCCTGATGGACATGGATGTCAAAACTCTCGCCAAAATATAGCCAATAGGATCCAACAGTACATTAAAAGGATTATTCACCACAACCAAGTGGGATTTATTCCTGGGCTGCAAGGGTACTTCAACTTTTGCAAATCAATCAACATGATACATCACATTAATAAAAGAAAGGGCAAGAACCATATGATTCTCTCAATTGATGCAGAAAAAGCATTTGACAAAATTCAGCATCCTTTCTTGATTAAAACTCTCCACAGTGGGGGCGCCTGGGTGGCTCAGATAGTTAAGCGTCTGCCTTCGGCTCAGGTCATGATCCCAGGATTCTGGGATCGAGTCCCGCATCGGGCTCCCTGCTCAGTGGAGAAGTCTGCTTCTCCCTCTGCTTCTCCCTCTGCTTCTCTCTCTGTCTCTCATGAATAAATAAATAAAATCTTAAAAAAAAAAAATTCTCCACAGTGTAGGAATAGAGGGAGCATACTTCAATATCATCAAAGCCATATAGGAAAAGCCCACAGTGATTAATATTCTCAATGGGGAAAAACTGAGAGCTTTTCCCCTAAGGTCAGGAACATGGCAGGGATGCCCACTCACCACTGTTGTTAAACATAGGACTAGAAGTCCTAACCTCAGCAATCAGACAACAAAAAGAAATAAAGGCATTCAAATTGGCAAAGACAAAGTCAAACTCTCACTCTTCGCAGCTGACATGATACTTTATGTGGAAAACCCAAAAGACTCCATCCCAAAATCGCTAGAACTCATACAGGAATACAGCAATGTGGCAGGCTATAAAATCAATGTGCAGGAATCAGTTGCATTTCTATACACTAACAATGAGATGAAAGAGAAATTAAGGAATCAATCCCACTTACAATTGCACCAAAAACTGTAAGATACCTAGGAATAAACCTAACCAAAGAGGTAAAGGATCTGTACTCTGAAAACTACAGAACACTTACGAAAGAAATTGAGGAAGACACAAAGAAATGGAAAAACATTCCATGCTCTTGGATTGGAAGAATAAATATTGTTAAAATGTCTATGCTACCCAGAGCACTCTACAGATTCAGTGCAATCCCTATCAAAATACCATTGACATTTTTCACAGAGCTGGAACAAATAATCCTAGAATTTGTATGGAGCCAGAAAAGACTCTGAATAGCCAGAGGAATGTTGAAAAAGAAAACCAAAGGTGGTGGCAGCACAATACCAGACTTGAAGCTATGTTACAAATCTGTAATCATCAAGACAGTATGGTACTGGCACAAAAACAGACACAGATCAATGGAACAGAATAGAAAACCCAGAAATGGATCCTCAACTCTATGGTCAATTAATCTTCGACAAAGCAGGAAAGAATATCCAATGGAAAAGAGACAGTCTCTTCAACAAATGGTACTGGGAAAATGAAGCAGCCCATGTAGAAGAATGAAACTGGACCATTTTCTTATAGCATACACAAAGATAAACTCAAAAGAGATGAAAAACCTAATGTGAGACAGGAATCCATCAAAATCCCAGAGGAAAACAGAGGCAGTAACCTCTTCCACCTCAGCCACAGCAACTTTTTGCTAGATGACACTTCTCCAAAGGCAAGGGAAACAAAAGCAAAAAGGAACCACTGGGACTTCATCAAGATAAAAAGCTTTTGCACAGCAAAGGAAACAGTTGACAAAACCAAAAGACAACCGACAGAATGGGAGAAGATATTTGCAAATGACATATCAGATAAAGGGCTAGTATCCAAAATCTATAAAGAACTTATCAAACTAAACACCCCAAAAATACATAATCCCGTCAAGAAATGGGTAGAAGACATGAACAGACATTTCTCTAAAGAAGATAAAACAATGGCCAACAGACACATGAAAAAATGCTCCACATCACTCGGCATCAGGGAAATACAAATCAAAACCACAATGAGATACCACCTCACACTGGTCAGAATGGCTAAAATTAACAAGTCAGGAAATAACACATGTTGGTGAGGATGCAGAGAAAGGGGAACCCTCTTACACTGTTGTTGGGAATGCAAGCTGGTACAGCCACTCTGGAAAACAGTATGGATGTTCCTCAAGAAGTTAAAAATAGAGCTACCCTATGACCCAGCAATTGCACTATTAGGTATTTACCCCAAAGATACAAATGTATTGATCTGAAGAGGCACCTGCAGCCCAATGTTTATAGCAGCAATGTCCACAATAGCCAAACTGTGGAAAGAGCCTAGATGTCCATCGATGGATGAATGGATAAAGAAGATGTGGTTTATATATTCTATGGAATATTACTCAGCCATCAGAAAGGATGAATACTTACCATTTACATTGAGGTAGATGGAACTGGAGGGGATTATGCTAAGTGAAGTAAGTCAATCAGAGACAAACAATGATCATATGGTTTCACTCATATGTGGAATATTATAAACAGTGCAGAGGATCATAGGGGAAGGGAGGGAAAACTGAATGGGAAGTCATCAGAGATGGAGAAAAACCATGAGAGACTCTCAACTCTAGGAAACAAACTGAGGGTTGCTGGAGGGGAGGTGGGCGGGGTGATGGGGTAATTGGGTGACAGGCATTAAGGAGGGCATGTGATATGATAAGCACTGGGTGTTATACGCAACTGATGTATTATTGAACATTACATCTGAAACGAATGATACAAAATTTTAAAAAAGAAAAGAAATGCTAATACATTAGATATACAAATGGACACATTTTCACAGACAACATCACTAAGACAGTTAAAGTCAATGAACTTTGAAAACAAATTATATGAGGCCATGTTTATACAACCACATCTGAAGAGCTGGAGTTCAAGCCTTTATTTTATCTACTTTGTTCAGGGTAAACTGAATTAATAAAAGATAATGGGCCTCATTCTAATATCTGTCTCACTAGTGCCTTATTGATGCAGCTGAAACCCTCCAAAAAGTGGCAAGTGAATTCTTTCAGCTAGAAAATATTAATGATTTGTTTTCTGCATATTTCACAATATTTTAAAAGAACATCTTTGAGAAAGACATGTGAGAAAGGTAACTTCTACAGTGACAGAAATCACCCTGCTATCATTCTTGCTCTCTGGCAAGCCAGTGTGGATCTGAGGTTCTAGCCAAAGGTTCACTTACACAGGGTGATTTCTATAGATATACAACTTACTTTACTACAAAGCATAAAAAATGTGGTTTTCTGGAGATAAGGATGAAAATCCACTGGATTGAGAGCTGTATCTATACTTTAAAATGTTAGAAATAAAATGCTCTTAAACTGAGGAGCTCCTCAAAGAGATGCCTTAGTAAGGGGATGCCCAGCAGAGTTTTCAAAACACACACAAAATATCTACAAAATTGAAAGCTTCCCCCCCAAATCAAAAGGCTCATGGAGAATTGTCCTGACAGAAATCAGCTCTTATAAGTCAATTAGGACTTGAATAACACAATTGCAATGCAGAGAGTTAGACTCCTCCTGTGAAGCATTTCCCTAAGCATTGGTTAGGATTTTATTATAGGCTACTACAATATTTTTGTCTTTAACATGTCAGCCAGAGTGTATATTTATTCATTCATTCAACCATCAAGTGCCTACTGGATGCCAGCATTGGGGATGTAAAATGAACATGCTATGTAGCCCCTGAACTTCTTGAACTGGACAAGAAGTAAAAAGCTCAATGAGAATATCAATGCTGTTCAAAAATTTAGAGTGATGTCAGGAAAGATACTCACCTCCCTTTGAGGGAGCTTCCTCAAAAGGAACAAATAGAAGGGTAGTCCCGGCAATGGAAATGACATTTATGATGGTGTGGGGACAGAAACAAAGGCAATTTGGGGTCATGGCAAAACAGCTCAAAATGAACTGATGGACGGAACGGGTGCCTGGCTGATTCAGTCGATACAGCATGTGACTCTTGACATCAGGGTCATGAGTTCAAGTCCCATGTTGGGTGTACAGCTTACTTAAAAAAAAAAAAAAAAGAGTCAATGGGGAGCTAGGCCAGGTGACCAATGGAGAAGAAATCTTTGATGGAAGTTAAAAGCAAGAAAATGATCAGAACTACATTTAAGGACAATGCTCTGGGGTAGTATGATATAATGTTGCTAAAACAATTGGACGTTTAATTGGCCAAGGTAAGTTGTGAGAGAAGTCACATCTTTGTCCACAGAAAAGACACTGACCTCTTTCAAATGAATGGGTTGGTCCTTTTCTCAGCAGTTGTCGTCTTTGAATATAGGACAACCAACTGAGGGGAGGTGAAGAAGCCTTTACTTTCAGAGAGCCCATCTGGACATTACTGAGAGAGTACTTGAGAACCCGTGGCCATCATCCTTCAGTCAAATGCATGTTACATGAGGCACTTCAAGCCCTGCTGTCAGTAACCAATGCAGATCCCAGGAAAGGGCAGTAGGCAATCAGAACTGTCCACATAATCACAGCAATCATGAAATAACTGACCCAGAGAGCAATTTAATATAACTGCTCATAGTCCTTCATCTTCAAATGTCAACTTCTGTCATAATTATTCTGCCAATCAGCAATTTTCTTTCAATATAATCAATATTTTCTTTATTTCAATATAATCTTGTTTTTCCAAATGGATTTATTATTTTTAATAAATTTTACTTATTTAATTTTTTGAAGTGGTGGCACATTCACATAGTTCAAGCATCAAGAAATATAGAAAGATATACAGCAATGTCTCCTTTCCACGCCTGCCCTCTATTTGCCAAGTTCCCATACCCCCAAAACAAGTAACCAACATTATTAGTTTCTCAGTTAGTCCCAGGAGTTTTAGAATGTATATACAAGCCAGTACAAGGATAGATTCTTTTCCTTTTTTTTTTTTCTTTCACCCCAACAGGACACTGTTTTGGCACCCTTTGTTCCCTACCTAAAAATAAATCTTGGAGATTGTATTAATCAGCTTGGGCTGCCATACCAAAACCCCATAGATTAGGTGGCTTAAACAACAGAAATTTATTTTCTCACATTTCTGGACACTGGAAATCCGAGGTCAGGGTGCCAGCCATGGTTGGGTTCTGGTGAGAGCTCTCTTCCTGGCTTGCAGATGGCCCCTTCTCACTGTGTTCTTACTGGGCAGAAAGAGACAGCAAGTCTTCCAGTGTCTCTTATTATAAGAGCAGTGATCCCACCACCACGTGATCCCACCTTCATGACCTCATCTAACCCTAATTACTCCCCAGATACCATAACATTGGGGGTTAAGGCTTCAACATATAAATTTAGGTGGGGGGGACACAAACATTTAGTTTATAACAGAGATCTTTCCATATAAACATATAAAGAACTTCTCTAGTTTATTTTTTTTTTATAGCTGCACAGTATGTTACTGTTACAACATACATCTTTAATATTGAAACTGGGAAAAATAAAGCTGTCCTTAATCATTCTTTATTAATAGGATCTGCAGAAATACAGCAAGACGACATGAGTCCTAGAGATTGAGGTGAGGTTTCTGGTGAGTTTACACCTAAACTGGAATTATATGCTGATGATTGCTGGAAATGTATCAAAACTTCAGTAATATGTTTAATGCACATTTGTTAGCTCATCAAAACTTTAGCTTTCTAAATCAAATATGATTGAAATGTTATCCTAAGATGAAGTTACTAACTTGAAGATGCGAATTATATTAACAAAACACATAGCCATGAAATGTATTTTTTCATGTCAATGCTTGTAGACAACAGTCAGCTTACACCTGACCATGACTTAACTAGACATGTTATATAGGCCATTCTAAACATCTTAGTGTATATTTAGGTTTTGAGAAAGGTATTTGTGTAGAAGAAGATTTAATGATCTTTATGAATAAAATTCGAATGGTTATTCAGTTCAGAAAAGGGAAAGAATCAAGAATGAGGAAGAGAAAAAAGTATGGCCACAAAATACTTCTGGACAACCTTACTGAAAGCAAGATAATAGACTGTGTGCTCTTCCAGCAGCCTGAACCATCACTGCCCGAATAAAGAGAAGGCAGAAGGGAGAGACAGAGTAGTGAACAGAAGGTAGGTGAACAGAACAATGTGTTCTTAAAATATAGCTTAAATTGGATTCAGGGATAAGAGAGCAAGGAATCAAAGAGAGAACCAAGGTTTCAAGCCTTGGTGACTGGGTAGAAAAGTAACACTGTTGGCTGAGAGAGGGTGAAAGATATTTAGGATGGAATGAGAGTTTATTTTATATACCTTATGTTTGGGGGTTAATGAGATATCATTATCAACAGGCATTTAACATGCTGAAGGGAAGAGAGAGATCGGGGATTTGTTTCAAGAAGTATTTATGAGAGGGCGCCTGGGTGGCTCAGTTGGTTAAGCGACAGCCTTCGGCTCAGGTCATGATCCTGGAGTCCTGGGATCGAGTCCCGCATCAGGCTCCCTGCTCAGCAGGGAGTCTGCTTCTCCCTCTGACCCTCTTCCCTCTCGTGTTCTCTATCTCTCATTCTCTCTCTCTCAAATAAATAAATAAAATCTTAAAAAAAAAAAAAAGTATTTATGAGAATGAGAGAGGGGAGGGACGAGAAGGAGCCAGGACAGATGATGGAGACCACTCGCATTCAGAGGTAGAAAGAAACAGATGGGCATTAAAGGAGAGAGAAGAGTAGTCAGAGAGAGAGAAGGTGAATCAAGGTAGTGAGCTGCAGACACCAAAAGAGGAGGGCAAAGTCAAATGTGCCATGTGCTGGAAGAAGGGTCAACAAAGATATGGACCCCCTCCCCAAAATATGTTAGGAGACAGAGATTTTAAGACATTAAGTAATGAGCTGAATGCTGAGAAAGTAAACTCAAAAGATGCATTACATTGGTAATTTTTTGAGATGATTGTGAAGATAGGATAACAATCTTATTCCATATTTTTATTCCACTTCAAAATCATAGAGTCCTTCCACATATATTCTCTCTTTTGATGATATCTCAAGGGGATAGTCCTGTAGGTAGATGTGTAGAGAAAGATGCAGTGGAGAGGGTAATCGAAGATGTAAATAGAAGTTGGAGTATTGGGGGCACCTGGGTGGCTCAGTGGTTGGGCGTCTGCCTTCAGCTCAGGTTGTGGTCCCGGGGTCCTGGGATCGAGCCCCGCATCGGGCTCCTGCTCGGCGGGAAGCCTGCTTCTCCCTCTCCCGCTCCCCCTGCTTGTGTTCCCTCTCTCGCTGTGTCTCTCTCTGTCAAATAAATAAATAAAATAAAATAAAATAAAAGAAGTTGGAGTATTGGATGGAGTTAGTTTCTTAGGGAGGTAAAAGAGGAAAAAATTTAGTGCTGGAGAAGAGTAGTGGGTAATGATGTGGGAAACAAAGGCAGAAGGAAATGTAGATAAAATTAAATGTTCATATAACCTGCAGTCCATTGACAAATACCTGAGGCAGGCAGAGTATAATGTCTGAATGTTAATGCCCTGCCAGAGGGAAAAACAACCTTAGTTTGACAATAGCATGGCCTCCTGTATCCTGTGTCTTCTTTAGCACATGAAAATCCTTTTGGCACTTCCTTTACCTTTAATTCCCCCAACCCCAAAGTATATAATTAGTTGCTCCTCATAATCCCGGGGCAGCAATGGGGAGCAGGGGGCAGCGGGGGCAGCAGCAGCTCCTTCTACCCACAGGTCCCGTCCTTGTGCTTTAATAAAACCACAATTTTGCACCAAAGACGTCTCAAGAATTCTTTCTTGGCCATGGGCTCCAGACCCCACCAAGCCTCACCTATTTATTCCGAAAACTACATCAGGTAAGAGACACCATTTTGAGGTAAAACTAGTTAAGAAAAATTCATGACTAAAAAGACCTGAAAGTAATCAAGGTAACCTTGATTTGAATTGACCTTGAATTGAGGGCCCAACTGACAGGAGAAATGTCAAACAAATGGGGAAATGCTGATGTTGGCGTAAAAAGTCAAAACCCTGGATCCGTACCCAGTCATGAGCTCTCCAGATCTCTAATGTAATACCATGTTCACCCACGAATGTAATGGTGAGTGGACACTGAAGTAATGGACCCAAGAGCAAACTGTTCAATGTCTTTTTTTCTTTTTTTAAGATGTATTTATTTATTTGAGGGAGAGAGGCGGCAGAGGGGCAGAGGGAGAGAATCTTCAAGCAGACTCCCTGCTGAGCATGGAGCCCAACGTGGGGCTCAATCCCAGGACCCTGAGATCATGACCTGAGCCAAAATCAAGAGTTGGACGCTTAAACGACTGAGTCACCCAGGCGCCCCAATAGTTCAATGTCTTAAATAACCCCAGCAGAGATTTTAAGAGAAGTTCCTCCATCACAGAAATCAATTTATAAGTCTGCTTTGAGTTCCCACCCCCAGGCCACTCTACAGGAAGCAAAAGCATTAAGCAAGCTGTTAGAATAGTGCATTCCCCCAGGACTTTTTCATACAACAGGAAGTCTGTCTGTGTCAGCCTCCAATCACCTTCTTTAGAGAGTTCTGCTTTTTCTAAGACAGTACCCAAGTGTTTATAACTTTCTCCATTAAAAGGCATGCATGTTAAGAAATAAATTTAAGTTTGTACTCTATGAGCTAATACATTGGGATATTACCCCATCTTCCTGGCTTGGTGTTTGATTTGGGAAGGAGTATGCAACCTCCGTTGATCCAAAGCAAGTCATTCTTGCGATTGTTTACAGGCTGGAGCCAAAGGGGAAGAAGTCTTCTTTCTTTGCTGGTAAAAGGGCTGCTAGGATGAGATGAGAAACCAAAGCTACTAGGAGCCGTGCTTTTCATCGCACGGAGAAAGCTATCTGCAAAGAGAACCAGAAACACAAGTCAGAAATAGAGAGTATAAGCCCTAAAAGCATTCCTGACACTGAATCCAGCCATCTCCAGGACCAGTTCCCTACATCCTGTGTTTGGGTTACACCAACCCATAAATTCTACTTTTTGTGTGGGCAAGTTGGGAGTTTGCCATTTGCAACCCAAAGTACCCCAACTTGTGCACAGAATACCTTATACTTACAAGGTGCTCAATAAATAGATATTGATTATCTGGTTGCTTCAGTATTACTGATTTTTCTATACATTTTGCTTCTGTACTTTTTTTGTGTCCTATAACCTCTCTCTCAGTGAGGCTTGATCAAAGGTAAGGTTGCAATTTTCTGGTAATTACGGGGAATAACCCGAAGCTGGCCAAGGCCATTTAATATGTCTGTGTTTCAGTTTCCTAATCTGTAAAATATGGCAAATAATAATAGCAGCTACTTATTTAGCATCTACTATATTCCAAGTACTGGCCTAATGCTTAAGATGCATTATTCTAGTTCCTACAGCCACTTTGTAACACGTGCATAATGATCCTCATTTTATAGATGGGGAAGCTGAGATGCAATGAGCTTAAATGAATTGACCAAGCTCATACAGCTTGAGGGACAGAATTCTGATTCACATCGAGGTTTGTGTGAGCCTGTGCTCTTTCCAATGTCCTATGATGCCCTACTTATTCTAAAAGCTTTTGTGTGTGTAATAAGATAATGCAGGTACAATTGCTCTAAAAATAAAAAGCGATCAAAATTCGTTCTCCAATTGACAATAAAAAATGTGGAAGTGGGCCCAAATATTAACAAGGAAGATTTAGGTTTAGGACATTCTGACTACCCCAATTATGGCATTAGAAACAGTAACTGAAAAATAAATGATGAATCTCATATGAACGAGAAATTTTATGAAAAGAGAAAGTACAGCCAAGATTCTGTTCCATTTCTGAAGCCTCAATAAAATTCCAAAAGACATAAGTAAGCCTTGCTAAGCTAGGGAGACATTTCTAATTTTCCTTATTGAACCATCAATATGGAGGCCCTGGCATTTCCTTTGTGGCCCTGTTAATGAAGTTCCTTGTAAAATATGAACATTTTCAGGTAAAGATCTGGATGGCAATATCAATGGTATTTAAAATGAATAAACGTTTTGTCATGATGTCTACATACCATTAAAGTATATGCAAATCCTATTTTTGTAGAAGTTTAACTGAAAGAAGGAGAAGACCAAGTCTATATGTTAAATGACCTTTTGTAGTAAAACATTTGTGTTCCTCAAGCTATAACTATTTCAAACAAGGACCTTTTGTAGTAAAACACGTGTGTTCCTTAAGGTATAACTTTTTTATATATTATATAACTATTTCAAACAACTTCAAGGAAACCACATTGTGAACTCCCTGTTTTATGTCCATTTTCTTCATTAGACTGTGAATACTTTGGGCATAGAAGTTGTGTCTTACTCATCTTCTTATCTCTAGATTCTAGCGTAGTGAAATTTTGCATAGGTTGGTTGGCATAGGACCTTGGGGGGTTCTGGGAACTTTAGTAGCCTGCATGGACCTTTTCCTCCATAAAAAATATTCTATTTTATGACCATGTTGGTAAAAAGATGAATATATTAGTATTATACATTTAAACATTTTCTTTGACCTAAAATTTTTTTTTTTCCTTCTGACTTTAAAAGAAATTAAAACAGGGGAGCCTGGGTGGCTCAGTCAGTTAAGCATCTTTCTTTGTATTGGGTCATGATTCCAGGGTCCTGGGATCCAGCCCCACCATCTGGCTCCCTGCTCAGCTGGCAGTCTGTTTCTTCCTCTGCCCCTCCCCCAGCTCATGTTCTCTCTCTCAAATAAATAAATAAAATCTTTAAAAAAATAAAGTAAAAAAAAATTAAAACATTTTACACAGGCCCCTAAAAGTATTGTGGGCTCCAGGTACTACGCCTATCCTGCGTATGGATAAGTCAGTCCTATTATGTGTTACATTCAGTTTTGTTGAATGAATGAAATGAATAAATGATTTAAAATTAATATTTATCTGGTGGTAGTGATTCTTAAAGCTTCTATTTTGGAGTAATTTTCAGTTTAAAATATTTTCAAAAAGCAACTAATTAATAAAAATATCAAAAGATACTAATATTCATTTAATCTGATGCCAACTGTTGAAATGTACTACTGTAAAAAAAGTAAAAACCCAAAACAGCATAGAAGCAAATCAAAGTAGAAAAATAAATATTCAAAAATAATATCAGACATTGTTATAATTTTGAACAAATGCAGCACACCTCTTAAATAATTTAAATATTTTCTTTTTTAAACTCTTAACATTCCAAGAACATCAGTTCATAAGGTAGATACTTAAAAAACGTGGAGGCACATGATTATTGACTATAATAATTGAGTTAAACACGTTCCCCAAATGCTAGACCTGCTGCTGCCTTCCACAACATTGCTTTTGGAACTCAGCATTTCTTCACTGTTGTTTTCAGAGACATCTTTTTTTTTTTTAAAGATTTCATTTATTTATTTGAGAGAGAGAGAATGAGAGATAGAGAGCACGAGAGGGAAGAGGGTCAGAGGGAGAAGCTGACTCCCCGCTGAGCAGGGAGCCCGATGTGGGACTCGATCCCGGGACTCCAGGATCATGACCTGAGCCGAAGGCAGTCGCTTAACCAACTGAGCCACCCAGGCGCCCCAGAGACATCTTTTTTAAATGGGAAACTGACTGATGAAATCTTAGCCATGAATAAGTGCTAATGCATACAATAAATTAAAATGCTGTCATTTTATAAGAGAGGTTTATTGGCTAACTGTGCTATTTCTTCTAGTAACTCAAAAGTCTAGTGTTTAATTTATAGAATGAAATGCGGAAATCAATTATTCAGTTCATAGAATGACAAAACTGCTTCTCAAAGTTACGTTTTGGGAGGCAACCAGACTGAGTCACTGACTTAAAACACAGTGTCATATCTGACAGTTTTTCCCACTTCAAAATGTATCGAACAATGTTCAAACTATGAGGAAGCACTTTTGCATTGTCTGGTCAGTGCTGTGTGCAAATTAGTATCTGTATAATAATTCAGACTTACCCTTCCAAAAAGGACATCATACATATAAAGTGGTGCTGGTATTTATGGGATGGACATTTACCAGAATTGCTCTTAAAGGCTACATGATAAAAGTGCATTAAAGCTGCCTAAATTAATTAACCATAGATACCGAAATGGATTCAGCTAATGGATTCTGCCTCTCCAGAGACTGCCTCTTTTAATAATAAAACAACAGCAAAAAACCATGCTTTTCCTCCCTGTTTTCATAACATGTAGCCAGCTATCTGACCAAGAGCCGGAAGGGGAGTGGGACTGCTCACACCATCCCTGAGCCAGCAAGAGGGAGAGGTCATCTAGTGATCAGACACTCTTGCTTCTTCTCTCCAAGGGCAAATGGGCTGCCTCAGCAGCTGTCACATCCTGGTCCCCTTTGAAAGAGGAAACCAGTCTAGAGTTTCACACTTACCTTCTGCCTTGCGTTACCAAACTGGCAGTCTTGCCAGATCCTTAAAAATGCCCATTATATATGAAGGTGCTGAGGGTTTTAGGGGACTGGTAAAGAGGAGGGCATTTATGTTTGGGACAGGGCACTACCTGGCTCAGCTATCTGCCATTGATTGGAAGGTTGCAAGAGAGAGAGAGAGGTGAAAGAAGCACAGAAGAGTGGAACACACAAGGTCATTTGGTCCATCTCATGCCAGTAGGCAGAATCACATCCCCAACTACCGCTGAACCAATAAAGGGTCTTGCAATGAGACTGCTAGTTAGTTACCCGACGGCAAATAACGAGGAGCTTCAAAGATCTAGGTTGTGAACTCACAAATCACAGTTATTCAACTTGCTTTTCAATCAGACAAGCCCCTATTTTCCCTATGTTTCCCACACCATGTCCTCCTTTGGCCTCCTTATTGCTCATTAGCAGTTCCAGCAGAGGGCAGGCAGGGGAAAGGAGAAGAGACATATGTTAGAGCAAATGATCTAGAGTCTTCTGAACATGTTAAGGCAAATTTTCTCAATTACTAAGAGCAACAGTGGTCTTTTTGTCCAAATGTTGTTTTTGTTGTTGTTGCTTTCTGTCCTTCTGTCTATATAAGGTATTATTGTCAGTTTTCAGGTCTCCTCTCTCAAGGAATTTACAGTCTGGTTTGAGAAGGCAAAATGAAGACACATGAAATAGTGAGAAAGCCAGGCTCTAAAGCCACCCCACGCTATCTCACGTAAAGTCATGGTTCCAAGAGAAGGAAGACAGGTCTTTGTGTGCTGAAGCTGGTGATAACATATATAGATTGAAAGTATAAACTGAAGTAAATAATTAGTGCAGAGAAGTGAGAATCAATGTCTATGCAAATGTAACTGTTGAAAATTCTCTGAACAGGCCTGGGTGACAGCCTCATGGAGAGGACTTGCAAGCATTCTGTTAGAATTTGGTTTATGTGGGACAGGTCTCATCCGATCTCAGCACCAGGCTCTTTGCAGTGATCAGCCAAAGTGAGGGGACTGGTTGGCATGCAGGATCAGTTGGCATTCCTGGAGGAAAAATATTCAGTATCTTTCCAAATCACTCATTAAGGTCTGTGTGACAGTGTCATGAGCAACTTGCTGTGGGGAGGTCTTCATCAGATAAACAGGGCTGCAAAATTCATAGCCAAGGAATGCGGGCTGGAGAGGCACTCCCAGCTCCAGCTGCTACCTGAACACCCAGGACTGGCTGGGAACCAAGGAGACATGCTGAAACCAGGAGCCTCGGCGACGAATGGCAATGTTACAGCTGCTTAATCCTGAAATGAAAAGTAATTGCTTCTGGCTTAAAGAATAAAGGAAAAACAAGATCAGCCTTGGCTGAATTACATTTTTTTCCAAAAACAACCATGCTGTAGACCAGGTTCTAAAACCTGCTTGGTATTTGAAAATGTGAGGAAATGGATGTTTTCTGTCAATATAATTTAAATCCATCCAGAAGTACTGATATATAAGAACACTTGAATGCAAATACATTTTGATTAACATGATTAAATCAAATGTGTTTACTTTCAGCTCTAAGGGATGACATCTAAAATTTAACTTACCTAAATATAATTTTAGAAAGTCGGCTTTCAAAATAGCTGTTTCTTTATTTTCTTTCTTTTCTCTTTTGAAGCATTTTCTACTGAAAGTCTCAGCAGAAGATAACAGAGCTCCTTTTTTTGTACAGATGAAACTGTAAATGGAGAAATATGGAAGCAGGGGGAGGGGAAAGACATTTCAAGACTTGTAATATATTCCCATGATGCAATTGTCTTCTCTATAGAAAAAAGAATTCATAAAAATTCATAAAGGAACTGCTGCAAGTTTAAATTATTGTTAGAAGGATCGAAAGATGACTTTAACCCATGACTGAGTAAGTAATATTCTTATTTTTACTTGTTTACCTTTCAAGGGGCTACAGAATGACAAATGTCAGATTTTCTGTATATAGAATTTCCATTTCCTCAAGAGCAAGAAGGCAATGACAAAGAGTAAAAACACAGCAAGAGTGAGAACAAACGAATCTTGCCTTTCAAGTTTCAATTCTTAAATATATATATTAATTTAAAATATTTGTGGCAGACGCACAATGATGTAGAGAAAACTAATTAAAATACTTCTTGTTTCCTAGAGCCATATAAAATTGCCTACATAAACAGCAATTTCACATGGTTTCATCTAATATCATAAGCCCCCACAGGATTATCATCAACCAATAATAACCAGCAAGGAAGAAAACCCAGTTTGTCTCCCTGCCATCATTCTGTACAAATACTAATATTATAAAACAAATATGACACATGCTATCTTCCTGCAGGTGCTAACATTGAGGACACTCCTCACAGAAAAACCAAGGTTATTCATGGTCATTATTCACAGCATGTATTTCTACTTCATTAATTCAAAACAAACAAACAAAAAAATCCTTATACCAGATGTTTTTGGGATATCACCGGTTTTTAAATTTTGATTAACCTGAATCATGACACTGACAACTGTGTCCACTTGCATGCGAGCTCAAGCTGGTGGACAGCGGCAAGCCCAGCCACAGACCCAATAACTTGACACACCGTCATCACAAACCTGAGGGCCTTTTTAAAATGAAAGGTGTCATACAGCTCATGAGGTAAAACAGCCATGAACAACACCAAGAATGCAAAGAATATCCACAGTCTATGAGGTGTGCTCTCTATGGGGATATGACACACAGCCAGTGACCCTGAAAGCCACAGTATTTCCAAAGATGAAGGACTAGGGTACTTAGGAACACTTTGAATATTAAAAAAAAAAAAAAGCAGTCCTTTTTATATCAATACTCTGTCATTTTATGCCAGCATTCTATGCCAGGAAAGGGTACTGAGTGTGAAGATGGCCCCAATTTTCTTTTTTATGCTCAGCGTGACTCAGATATTAACAGGGTTTCTATTCCCATCATAGAGAAGCCTCCGACAAGCTTTCTATTCTTACAAAACATGAGAATGTCCAAAGGAAATATAAGTTTAAAGTACAATGCAAACATATATTTTAACGGGGACGTTGAGGGGATTAGGAAGTGTATGGAATGTTGTTCACAGCAATTTTAACCCAAAAATGTCACCAGCAGACTTAAGGCAGTTTCCGTATTCTATGTAAAAAAACTAAAATTACAAAAGTACAATCTCTCATGTCAAATATTATTAAATCATCAATGACACATTTTCTTCAAACCTCCTTACTCCAATACCAGATGACCTTGGGAGGAAGTAAAGGTTTTTCTTTGCCTAGGGATTTCAATTACAGACTCGCTCTTTAGTATTTGCATTTTGCTTTCTGGAATTACTGACAATTCAAATATAATTTTCAACATCCCCCTGGGTGAACTAACCCCCAAGTGCCTCACCACTTGCTTTCTAAAAAGAAATCTATCTCTTCAAATTATACTTCATAAAAAGTGAAGCTTAATGAGATTTTAAAATACGGACTTAAAGGGGTTTATCCTCCTCATGACCTGGCCAGTATTCACCCTCTCCTTGAAGCATCCTGCTCTCCTCTTTTTCTAGTGTGAATTTTGAAGAAATTCTGAGGAAATAGCCAGTGGGATGGCAAAGGTGACTTTCCCGAAGGATTGCTTCACCCAACCCAGCAGATGGGGCTGAAAAGGACTCCACATACTTCCCAGGTGACTCATATGATGCACACTAAATTTGAGACACAATGGGTAGATAGCCCTTGTGAGGTGTTTGGCAGTGCTAAAAGGAAACATTCATTAAATGCTTACCAAAAAGAGAAAAATATCAAGTATTAGAATTCTACTTGGCCCATGATCCAACCAAGGTAAGAGATTAAAAGCACTTATTAAAGTCACAGAAATGGACCAGGCCCCAGATTTCCTGATTCCCAGAAAACTGCAATGTCCACCAAGAACTTAACTCCATAATTAAGAGTGACACTCATTCAATAATAAGCAAGGAAAAACAAATTTCTATTGATCCACAGATCTACTATTTCCGTACTCTTCATTTCTCATGTTGATCTGAGTTTCCATCTGGTATCACTTCCTTCACCCCTGAAGACTTTAACATGTCTTATTCCCTTCATCTTTGAAGGATCTTTTCACCAGGTTTCTAATTGCAGGTTAACAGGTTTTATTTCTTTCAGCACTTTAAAGATGTTATTGCGTTGTCTTCTGGCTTGCAGAAAAGTCAGATGATTGCTCCCCTAAGGTCTTGCGCAGAATGAGGTTTTTCCCTCTGGCTGCTATTAAGATGTTTCTCTTCGGTCCTTGGTTTTTAGATATTTGACTATGATGTACCTGAAAGTGGTTTTCTTCATTTTTATCCTGCTTGTAGTTCGTTGAGCTTATAAAACTCAGGGGTTAACAATTTTAATCAAATTTGGATTTTTTTCCAGCTATTTTTCTTGGGAAAAAACCCATATATATATATATATATATGTATATGTATATATTTATTTATTTATCCCTCCTCTTCTGGAACTCCAGTTCACAAATGTCAGGCCACCTCATACTACCCTACAAGTCAATGAGACCCTGCTCATTTTTTTCTAGCCCTTTTTCTCTGTGTGTGTTTCAGTTTGCATAGTTTACGTTACCCTATCTTCAAGTTCACTATTTTTTTTCTTCTGTAGAATGCAATTTACTGTTAAGCCCATCTAGGGATTTTTTTTTCTTCATTTCAGATATTTTATTTTTCAGTCCAGAATTTCTTTTTTTTTTAAAGTATTTACATTTTTTTAAAGATTTTATTTATTTATTTGACAGAGAGAGACACAGCGAGAGGGGGAACACAAGCAGGGGGAGTGGGAGAGGGAGAAGCAGGCTTCCTGCTGAGCGGGGAGCCCGACGCGGGGCTCGATCCCAGGACCCTGGGATCATGACCTGAGCCGAAGGCAGACGCTTAATGACTGAGCCACCCAGGTGCCCCTTCAGTCTAGAATTTCTAATTGGGTTTCTTTCATTGTTTCCAGTTCTCTAGTGAGATCTCTCCTCTACTTATGAGAGCCTTTATTTTCTTGTAAATCCTCAAACACATTTATGAGAACTGTGTTAAAGTCCTTGCTTGTTATTTCCAACATCTCTGTCATCTCTGGTTATGTTTAATCCCTGAAGATGATACTGAAAGATCAATAAATAAAACACAAATAACAACAAAACCACTAGTTCTGTCCAAGATCACACATGCTCAACTGCTGGAATCCCATGTCCCCGAATCCCTTCCTGTCACCTGGGAGAGAGTAAGGAGTCAAATGCCCTCTTCACTGCCACTTGCTTGTCACTGCACTCGTTCGTTGCCTCCTTCCTGATCCCTTATGGTTAGTCCCAGCGGGAGGCGGCTTTACACGTCGGTACCTCTCTGAGATGTTCTTTGGGTACCACCATTGCTCCCGCTGCCCCCACTGCCATCTTGTGTTCAGTGCTGCAGCCACTGGCCCAGGGCTGCTCCAGGCCAGGCAGCTTTTCACCACAGCCCAGGCTGGCAACATGTCTTGCTGCTTCTCCTCTGCGTGCTCCAAATGATGGCCCTGCCTCTCCTGCTTCCTACTGCCTCTCTCTGCAGAGCTGTGCAGAAGCCCCCAAGGAGCTGCCCCCTGCCTGCCCCTGTCCCCTGAGCTCAGGTCTGTTTCTCCTCCAGCCAGATTTTCTCACCATCTACAGCTACTGGTCAGAGGATGGATTTCCCCCTGGTGGTAGCTCTTGTTCAACAAAGATTCGCTAAATTGCTAAGTATCTGCTAAGAACTTGTTACGTGTACAGAATCCTATTGCTTGTCAAGCGATAAGCAAAAAGAACTAAACAAACACATAAATGAATGATTTAAAGCCAAATATTACGTTTTGATAAGAGTCCTCTGTTGTAAAAAGTTGAAATCTACTGAACTCTATAGATGTTCATTAGTCTGTCTGTAAATTTCATCAATCGATTTGACAAATATCTACCGAGAACATGAAATGTACAAGGTTCTGTTCCCAGTGCTAAGAATATAAGATAGACAAGATACCCGATCTCATGGAGTTTAGAATAAACAAATAATACCAGTTACTGGTAAATACAATATCAGATAGTGGAAGTAATCTGGAGAAAATAAAGCAGGGTAAATGGATAGAAACTAATGAGAGTTAAAAATATTGGATAGAGAGGTGAAGGAAGGTCTCTGAGAAAGTGACATCTGGGCTGAATGACATGAAGATCTAGGGAAAAGACAGTCCAGGGAGGGGACAGCAAATTTATAGGAATGTAATGATTTACATCGTGAATGACAGGAAATGAGGTAAGACAGACAATCCAGCCCAGGTCAGGTAGCACTTTCAAAGCTATGGTAAGGAGTTTGTATTTTATTCTAAATGCAGTGGGAAATGCTGGGAAATTTCAAAAGGGAATGACATTCTGTGATCACATTGTGAAAAGATCATTTTGGTGCTGTGTGAGGACTGATTGGAAGGTAGCAGGAATAGAAGACCCCAAGACAAGCTAGGAGCTATCACAACCTAAGTGAGAAATGATGGTTCTATAATGCCATGAAATAAATGTGTATTCTATTAGATAGTGCTCTCTGCTGATAGCCCATTATGCAGGATACTGGATCTACTATGTGACAAAAGTAGATGACCTCAGGTCAATGGCCTCAAAGACCTTTCTATAATTTAATGGAGTTGACGGGTAAAATTAAAAGAGAACAAAGGATGAAACCTTGTTGGGGCAATAAAAAATTGGCAGAGGTTAGTAGGCTTTTGACAATAATCTCTGGCTAGAGTAAAATCTTCCGGGTCACCCTAACCTAAATCACCACAGTGTTACGGAAGAACCAAAGAAACCATCATCCAAACCTTGAATCATACTTACACAACCAAGCACATTACAAGCAAATATAACCATAATTGTCAACATTTACTGAGCACTTAGACTGTTCCAGGCACTGTGCTAATGTCTACGTGAATCATTTGATTCCTCCAGCATAGGACTATAATAGTGATTATCATCCCCATTTTCTGGATTAAAAAAACATGGTTATTGGACACGGTAACTTGCCTAATGTTACACAGAGCTACAAGAATTAGAGCCCTGTCTAAAATCCTAATCAGTCTGACCCCAAATCCAAGCTTATAAAGATGAGGCTAATGTTTCCCAAAGTTGCCTGATAACAGGAATTATCTGTGGCTGTTTTTACAGATACAAATAACCTGTACCCATCCCCCACTTCATGCCAGGCCCACCAAATGAGAATCTCCAGGGAGGAGTCTGGGAAGCTGTTACCTTTAACAATGGCCTTCAAATGACTCTTACTATCTTATTCTTAATAGTATAATTATTCTAATTATATAGCCTACACTGGAATAGGCCATACCCAACATAAAGAATAAATGGACTATATAAAATAAAGGAAGAATCAAGACCAGTGGCATTTATCAGCGACTCCTTGGAAGAAGTTTTTGGCTAGATTTTGAAAGGAATGCTAAATAAAAGCATTGCAGGAAAGAAAGGCATGAAACAGACAAAAAGGAGAGAATTGGGTGTGTAGGGCACTGATAAAAATTGATGTCCCAAGGAGAGGAGGTGACTTGATTCAGCACACACCCTGCCACTCAGTTCTGTTTATAAGAATTCAAGCAGGTTTAGATTATTTGTAGGTTACCAAAGCTGCCTAGATCATTGGCCTGATCTTGGCCATTGTTGCCCTAGAAAGGCAATCCTTGAAACAAAACCCAATTATCATTCTCTTGGGTTAAAAGGTCAGAAAGAATCCTGTTTTTCAGAATTATTTTTTAAAAACTAAACATATTTACTTGACATCCTACAATAGACAAATGATCCCAGAAGACAACCTTACTTGGAATATAATAATAATTTTTCTTTTATTGATATCATAGACAGTCTCTTTTTTTAATATTTTATTTACTTATTTGACAGAGGGAGAGAGAGCACAAGCAGGGGGAGCGGCAGGCAGAGGAGAGGGAGAAGCAGGCTCCCCACTGAGCAGGAAGCCTGACGCAGGGCTTGATCCCAGGACCCAGAATCATGACCTGAGCTGAAGGCAGACTCTTGACTGACTGGGCCACCCAGGTGCCCCGATTCATAGACATTCTTAAGTACAATTCCAACGGGGTGCCATAGAAGCCATGTCCTCAATTCTTCTACAGCATTACTTTTAACAGGCTGCAAATCAATCAACAGATGCTCATCAAATGCTGAAATACATCAGGCCCCATGAGCATCACTGGGGAGACAATAAGTAAAATGTGGCTCTTAATCGTGGGAGTCCAGAACCCAGTGGGAGAAGACAGACAACCAAATATGTAATTCCATTACAAGTCCGAGAATGGACGTTTGTACAAATGGTCAGGCACTCTACAGGGGGAGCGCTGGCTCTGCATGGGGGAGTGAGGGAAGGTGAAGGGCCTTGCTTGCTGGGTTTTGGAGGATTCACAGGATTTTGAGAGAAAAGGATGGAGAAAGTTCTGGAATACTGGAAGAATGACACAAAGGTCAGTATGAAAAAGCAAGCATTCAGTCATGGAGGAGTCACACACTTCAGCCCACAATTTTTTTTTTTCAGTCTGCAGAGTGTTTTTTAAAAAAATTACTTGTCAGTGTTTAAAATGGGGGAGAGTTTGTATACAAACCTTTACTTTTGACTTACTGGAAATGCAAAGATATAGGGGCATGTGGGTGGCTCATTTGGTTAAGGGTCTGCCTTCGGCTAACGTCATAATCTTAGGGTCCTGGGATTGAGTCCCGCATCGGGCTCCCTGCCCAGTGGAGAGTCTGCTTCTCTCTGCCGCTCTGTTACCCGCCCCCCCCCCCCCCCCCGCCAAATCCACCTCCCTCAAATAAAAAAAAAACAAAAAAAAAAAAAAAGGAAATGCAAAGATTTAGCAACACTGGGCCCACATTCAACTGATCTTGAGTAATAGCTACACCCCTTTAGAGGGAGATCCTTCTCCCCAGCCCATCCCAGACCCCACACCCTCTATTGTTTTATTCCCAGCCCACCCCATGGGCATTTGTGGTTGTGAACCCTGGCAGAGAACAGGCGATGAGGTGACAGGAGAAAGCCTTGAATGAGAATGAGGTGTGACAAGTTTGGAGCCTTGCTTGCCAAGCGTTTTCAGATTTTACCATGTGGGTGAGGGGGAGAGTAAAGCAGGGTAGGAAAATGGTAAGAGCTGATTTTTAGGAGGTGGTCTTTGGCAGACGGCTTGGGGGGCATTTAGACTGAATATGGAAACTACTTAGGAAGCCACCACAATAGTTCAGGGAAGAGATAAGGACTTGTAGTAGAAGAGTGGTGATGAGGATGGAGGCAAGGGGCAGAGGCATAAAAGGAGTAGAGGCATAAAAATGTTCCCAAATTGGTTTTGTTGGTTTTTCTCTAAGAGAGAGAAAGAGAGCACACATAAGTGTGTGTGGGGGGTGGTGCAGAGGAGGGCAGAGGGAGAGAGGGAGAGAGAGAGAATCCTAAGCAGGGTCCATGCTCAGCGCGGAGTCTGACACAGGGCTTGATCTCACTACCCTGAGATCATGACCTGAGCTGAAACCAAGAGTCAGACGCTTAACTGACTGAGCCACCCAGGCATCCCTCAGATTATTGAAATAAAAATGTTTAAACATCTACAAAAATTGAAAGAATAGTACAATAAATACCAACCTCTACCCAGATTCAACCTCAACTCAGCAACTGTTATCATTTTGACATATGTGCTTTATTTTTATACATGCACACATATACGTGTGTGTATTTTGAAAGAAAGTTGTAGATGTCGTGACACTTCACACCTAAATATTAACACTCAAATATGTATCTCCTAAAGGTAAGAACTTTCTTATATATCACCACAGTGTCATTATCACATCTAAGAAAATTAATATTAGTTTCTTAATACTACATAATATGTCCTTTAACATATAGCTCATATGGAAATTTTCTCCAATTGTCCCCAAAATGTTTAGCTGTTTTTATCAAGCCAAGGGTGAATCAAGGTTCATATATTGTATTTGGTTGTTATGTCTCCTTAGTCTCTTTTAGTCTAGAATAGTTCTCCCTACTCTTTTTCCCCTGATGATAATGACTTTTGGAAGAATCCAAAAAAGTTGTCTTATAGAATATCTCATGTTAGGGATTCCTCTGTGGGTTTCCTTGTAATTTGGTTGTTCTGTGATTCCCTGTAATTCCTAAATATTTGAGGTTAGGTCTAAAGGCTTAATTAGATTCAATTTAACACTTTTGGCAAGAATAGTTCATAAATGATTTTGTGAATTTCATCCACATCATGTCAGAAGGAACACAATTCAAGGTTATCCCATATAATTGGTAGAGTCAAAGTAGTGACTACCAGATTGTTCCTTTGCAACCGGTAAATCACCCGTGTGATGACACTTTGTCACTGTGTGAATATCCTGTTCTGCAATACTCTCTCACCAGTGGTGATCTTGCTTGAATCAATTATTTCATTGGGGGGTTGCAAAATAGTGACTTTCAAATATCATCACTTCTTCTTTGGCCTTGTTTTCTAAATATGAGTTTTCCCTCATCAACTAGGATGATATACTGATATACAGTTCTTCCTAAAAAGGTCAGGTAAATATTTAGTTCTTTCCCTTTTACTATCAATTTCAGAGTAAGGATTTGTTACCTTTAATGATGCAAATGATTTTGTTTCTTCTTTCCATTACTTTTTTGGGTATCACCACAGACTCATAGATTTTTAAATCAATTTGCTTCAAGTTGTCCAAATCTGTCTAGCGGAAGCCCTTTAAAACTAGCTCTTGGGTCCTTTTAACATGCCCCTATAAATCACTGAGCCCTTCCTGGTTTTAGGCATAACAAGATATCCTAAGCTCCACCTTGTAGTTTCCCTGCTGAACAATTAGAATCAGCTATTTCTCCAAATATCATTATTTTTTTTAGTATGTAATGATGAGTAGAAACCAAAATGTGGATTCTAGATGTGTTTATTGCTCAAGGGATGTCATTGCTTCTATATTCTTTTAGTAGACAGAGCTAGGATGGATAGATAGATACACATACATATGTATCTTGAATTCATAAGTCCATATTGATATTTTAAATTCAAATATTAAACTATATTTTTATAGTTTATAAAATATAAAATTTTAAATTCAAATTTAAACTATAATATTACAAGCATTCTCCTATTAGATGTTTTAAAGTACAAATTAACAGAAGTGGATAAGGAGTTGGATGTGTGAGGGAACAAAAAGAAACAAGAAGGACTCCCTAAGTTCTTAGACTAAGAATCTGAGACTGGATGGATGGCACTGCTGCTGCCATATCATCAAGATAGGAAGTAAGAAAAAATAGAAAAATTCCTGGGGTGTGGGTGAGGGATGGGAAATCAGTTGTACATAGTTCAGTGTTTTATTATACTAGTTGTAAAATTAAATAATCTATTTAAGAACTGACACACACAGGTAAGTCAGTGACAAGGATTTTACCTAGGTGTAGAAATGTAAGCTATATTCAAAGTATTGGTCAAGGGGCACCGGGGTGGCTCAGTCGGTTAAGCGTCTGACTCTTGGTTTCAGCTCAGGTCATGATCTCATGGGTTGTAGGATCAAGCCCCGTGTTGGGATCCACACTCAATGCAGAGTCTGGTTGGGATTCTCTCTCTCCTCTCTCTCTGCCTCTCCCCTACTTGAGTGCACCCTCTCTCAAATAAATTAATAAATCTTTAAAAAATAACCCCAAAACACAAAGTATCAGTCAATATTAATCTAACACTGGGTATTCTTCAAGCATCTGTGAAATGGATGAAGCTTGATACCCAAGTACAACTTATTAGGGCAAGAAAATCAAGATCACGCAGAAGAGAAAAGAAATGTAAATAAAGGTAAAGAAATTCTGAGACATAAAGGAGAAACCTTAAAACAACCCTAGATTTAAAATATGCTGTATTAGTTTGCTAGGGCTGCCATAACAAAATACCGGAGATTGAGATTGGGTGCTTAAACAACAGAAATTTATTTTCTCACAGTCTGGAGGCTAGTAGTCCAAGATCAAGGTGTTAACAGGTTTGTTTTCTTCTGAGTCCTCTCTCCTTGGCTTGCTGATGGCCGCTTTCTCCCTGTACCCTCACATGGTTGCAGGGTTGTTCATTCTTTCATCTGTGTTTGTGTGTTCTAATCTCTTCTTATGAGGATACTGGTCACATTGGAGTAGAGCCCATATGACCTCATTTTACCTTAGTTACCTCTTTAAAGGCCCTATCTCCCCATATAGTCACATTCTGAGGTACTGGGGATTAGGACATCAAAATATTAATTTTAAGAGGACACAATTCAGTCCGGAACATATAGGACAGAAAAAAGCTATGTGATAGAATAAAGATACATGCTTGAGAAAGTTAGCAAGTCTTCTCTATGGCTAGGTCTCATGTCTGACTGGCCAAGGACAGTGTGGTAGCATTATTACTCCACAACAGCTTGAGCAAGTTTGAGATGATGATTACATGATGAACCACACATTCATCCACATTTCTATGGTCAATGATGAATATACAGAGAAAATTGGAGACAGAAGAATATATCCACCCTGTTTCCGCCAAGATTTTCTAGGCTTTGAACTTGAGTCATTATGCTTAGCTTCGCTCTCTGCCGGGGTGTGTGTGTCGGGGGGTGGCATTTAATCATTGCTTTTTCCTTCTCTTTCAGGACAAGTAGCTCTGTGCCAACTGACTCATCCGATACCAGCCTTAACTGTCACAAATGATATGGGAGCGGCAGGTTTCATCTAGCTTAGAAGAGGGAAAAGTAAAGAGGAAGTCAAGGTTCGCTTTTTTTGTTTGTTTGTGTTTTAAGGATGCTGGAAGATTGGCACGTTTACAGATGGGAAAAACAAAGGTGAAAGGAGGAGCTGGTGACTGACTTGATGACCTGCCCGGGGACCAGCTCGGCTAGTAAGGACACAGCCTTTTGACTCCTATCCCCGTGTTCTTTTTACTTCACCACAAAGTAAGTAGCTCTTTAGCTCTGGTTTATTTTTTTTCTGTTTTAAAACATCCTTGGAAGTATTGCTTATGAATGATTTGAAATGCCAAAGAACATTCTGGATAGTGGTTAAGAATCCAGACTGGTCAAACAAGTCTGTGTTTGAACCTCAGCTTTATCATTCACTACTCTATAGCTTTGAGCAGGCTGTCTAACTGCTTAAAGCCTCAATTTCCTCAGTAGTGGAATGGGGATAATAATAGCACCTACCTCACAGGATGGCCCTTGAGGACTTGAACCCATTTACCAAAAAATTGGTAGTGTTAGGCACATGGTAAGTGTTAATAAGAGATGCTATTATTCATTAGAATTCCCTAACATCTATCAGAATTCAAAATTTCCATTCTGGTTTCCTAGGCAAAAATGAAGCAAAAATAAATAAGTAAACAAACGAACATCATTGTTAGACATGTTTCCATTTCACAGCCAAGAGGATGTTTATTACAATGCCTTGGGATTAAGCAGTTGAGCACCAGGGCAAAAAACAAGCATCAACAATTGAGTCAAGTTTCACAACTTTGAAGATAAAAAATCACAGCCTAAGGAGAAGACCAAAATCTCCAAGGCAGCAGAGTTCTGAGACAAAAGAAAGAGCCTGGGAAAAAAAGAAAAGGTGCTATCTCGTCTGTAAGCTCAACAAAAGCATTGGTACAAGCCAAGAGTGACAGAGGCCACTTTCCAGATCAAAGAACGGAATTAAGATGCCCAAAGAAAGTAAAAGTCATCTTCAGCAAGAAAGACTTCTTGTTTTTCAGAGCCCAGGATCTCTTAATGTGAACAATGTGAAGAGCTTTGTTCTCATGTAGAGTCACACGAGGAACTGACCTTTAAATCCTGATGGGGCCTGCTGCGGTGACTCCCATAAAACACCATCTAGTCACAGAGCCCACACACTTGAACAGGTTGCTATGTTAATTTTCTTTAATCAGTAATTTTTTCCCAAAAGTTGGGTTCCAGGACCCTGCTGGGAAGCCTATCAGTCAAAAAGTAATGAAACGCTATTACTATTTTCAAGTACCTAATTATGCACAAGGGAAAAATCTAGTCTCAGTTGAAGTAATAGAGCATTTTAAAATAGATCAGTAGCCCAAGAGATACCTACTAAAAAGACTATTTATTTTTGTCAGTCTTTATTGCCTCAAAGGCCAAAGCAAGACCCAGAAATAAAAGCACAAAATGGATTTATCCACAATGCACATAAAGAAGAAAAAGCCAGAGGGACTCTTCTGGAAGAGATATCTATAGGTTCTCTGCTTAAAATGAAGGAGAAAGGCACTTTCAGTTATGTGGTCGCTTCAGTTCTTTGCTTTGCTTAAATGGTTACTGATGAGCCAGATCCTTCCGTATTTTTTGTTCACTCTTTTCCTGCTAATTTCAGTTCTTGTTTAAGAGCTGCACTGGGAACATTCTGCAAGGCAATTTGGCAGAATTTATAAAAATATTTAATATGATTATCTTTTGACCCAAAAATTTCACAATTAGGAAGTCTTCCTACAGAAATTCTAACTAAAGTGTTTGAAAACATAGATATGAGAAAATTGGGGTACCCAGCTGGCTCAGTCAGTAGAGCATATGACTTTTGATCTCAGGGTCATGAGTTCAAGTCCCACATTAGGAGTAGAGCTCACTTAGATATGAGGAAATCTATCCCATTGTCTAACATACCGTAAACTGAAAGCAATCTAAATGCCCATTAATATGGACTGGTTGAATTAATAATGGTTTGGCTATACGCACACCCTGGAGTCAGACCACCTGAGTTGAGTTCCCATTTCACTACAACTTATTAGTTGTGGCCTTTTGTATTTATCTTCTATTGCTGCCATAATAAATTGCCACAGTTTTAGAGGTGTAAAACAACACAAATTTATTATCTTATAGTTTGATAGGTCAGAATTCCAGTATGGGTCTCACTGGGCTAAAACCGATGTGTTGGTAGTGCTGGTGTCCTTCTTGTAGAGTCTAGGAGGGAATCCCTCTCCTTGCTCATGCAGGTATTGGCAAAATTCAGTCCCACCCACGTGGTTGTAGGACTGAGGTCTCTGTTTCCTTGGTTGCTGTTAGCTGAGGCCTGCCCTTAGCTCCTAGAGTCTTTTTCCTGGTCTTTGCATGTAGATGCCTACATCTCAAAAACAGCAACAGACCATGGAATCTTCATGCTGCCATCTCTCTAACACCCCTCCTACTGTCATCACATCTCTCTCTAACTCAACTGAGAGAGGTTCCACTTTTAGGGACTCAAGGGATTTAACTGGGCCCACCCGACAGTCCAGATGAAACTCCCCATCTCAAGGTCTTACCCTTAATCACATTTGCGAAGTCCATTTTGCCGTGTAAGGTAACACATTCTCGGTTCCAGGGATTTAGACATCTTTGGGGGCCATTATTTTACCTATCACTTCTCTCTAAGCCCCAGATTCCTCATCTCCAAAATGGAGTTTCTTCCACCCATGCTTCTTGTAAACTACAGATGAGACAGACTCTTGGCACACAGAAATCACTCAGCAAATGTTAGCTATCACCACCACTGTTATGTAGCCACTAAAAAAATAGGAGACAGAACCCTATTACTGATACAGAAAGATGTTCAAAAGATATATTTGAGAATAATCAGCTATAGAAAAGTGTGTACAATATAACGACTCTTTTAAAGAAGAAGAAAGGAAAAAAGATAAACAACTGTTAGTTGTACTTACATAGGGGAAAAACGGATGGATACCAAAAGAAGTTTACAAAAGGGATACCAACTATATCTGTAATACTTTCTTTCTAACAAAAAGAAGACATCTGAGACATATATGTGACAGGATATTTGCCTTTTTTTTTTTTTAAGTAATCTCTATGCCCAGCGTGGTGCTTGAACTTACAACCTCAAGATCAAGAGTAGCACGCTCCACTGACTGAGCCAGCTAGGCACCCCAGGATATTTGCCTTTTAAGGTTCTGGCTTTTTACAGTCTGTACTTTTCTGTGTATATAAAATGTTTAAAAGTTTTTTAAAGAATGCATGGAGAAGTCAGAAAATAGGGATGCTGTGCTGATGGTACATATATTTTGGGTTCTAGAAAAAAAAATCTAAAGTTTTAGAGATAAACATAAAATTAGGGCAGACAGATGAAAATGTATTTCCACTTTCTGTCCATCAGTTAAGGTTAACACCTATTGAACAGTGGAACAGTTAAGGATGATATGGTTTGAAAATGCCCAAAATATGTATGAAAATATTTAAGAAGACTTAAGCAAAAATATGTATATAAATTTAATACAGTCCATAATGTTGTCAAGAAACAAAGAATTGGAATAGTGGTTACATTTTGTAGAGAAATTTAATTTTGAGACAGATTCTGAAGGAGAGGTTCAGAAATTTCTTTTTTTTTTGAGAGAGCATGCGCATGTGCACAAGAGTGGTGTGGGAGAGGGGCAAAGGGAGAGGGAGAGAGAGAGACTCTTAAGCAGGCTCTATGCCCAGGAAGGGCTGACGCAGGGCTTGATCTCACGACCCTGAGATCATGACCTGAGCCGAAACCAAGAGTCAGATACTTAACTGACCGAGGCACCCAGGCGCCCCCAGAAATTTCTAAGAAGGAACAATTCAAATAGGAAACTGGACTATGATGAGTCACAAAGGGGCCTTGTCAGCAGATTGCGGGAAGCAGTAGTAGATTAAGGTGGCTGGAGCAGAATTTCCTTCTCCAAATTCTGAAGAGTCATGAGAACAGATACCGGTATTTACATGAACATATGCACAGAAAAATGTCAAAGACAATTAAATAGAAGATTTAGGCTACCAGCAAAACCAACTCGACATCACAGATTTACATTGACTGTGACAATTACCGTCTTCCCTATATTCCCTATATTTGCTGGAGCCATGGTAAAAATGTAAAGTGTGAAGCTGATATTTGTGAACAGCTTTGAAAAAGAAAAGGGGAATGCTGATGGAGACCATGAGTTAGCCTCCCTTCATTCTCTGTTGGAAGTGTTAGAATTATCTCTCTAGGGTTAGATATAATTATTGAATAGATTAACATGGACAAATATCCTCCCCCCAAAAAGGACAATCTATTTTGAAAATATCCCATTTAATGCTATCAAAGTATTCTAATATTGGGCTAAATTCACCTTTCTGCCTTCAAATTAATTTGAGTGAAAGGCTCACCCTAATTTCTGTTGGGGGGTTGTAGATGGCTATGACCACTAACAGAAAATTTGAGTCAGTCCAGATTTGTGGCTTCCAGCGCAGAGGGCACCCTATGGCCCATCTGGTCAATCACCAGGTCCCCCTGCCCCTGCCTCATCATCACTGCTCACATCCTGATTCCCACCACTGTTGTTCCAGATGTAGCCTCACCTCAGTTTGCCCAAATACTGGGGCAGCTTCCCCAGAGTCTCCGCACCATACTGTGACCAGAGTGAATACTCTCTCTCTCTTTCTGACAACTTGAACAGATTCGTGCCATGCTTAAAGTTGGCCTCACAGTTGGGGATGCCTCACTGTTGTCTCTCTGAGTTGTGAGTTGGGTCACAGGCCATGTATTACTGATAGTAAAGCCCCAAAGATTCCAATGATGCAGTTGTCTTAGCCCTTGTCTAGAATGCTGTCCCCATCGCTCAGTCACTGGCTCTGTTGCCTGGCAGACTCCTGTTCCTGCAGGTCTCAGCTCAGATGCTTTCTCCTGCATGAATCCATAGTTTTGATTTCCCCAGCTGGCTCATATCCTTCTCCTAAAGCCTTGCTGGGCTTTGTGTAGATTTTCACATAAGACTTGTCTTGTTTGATTGCAATTATTTATTAAGCTCCTTGAAGACAGGGAACACGTCTTAGTGCTTTTTGTTTTTTTTTAAGATTTATTTATTTACTTGAGAGAGAGAACAAGAGCACAAGTGGGGGGTGGGGAGAGGGAGAGAAAGAATCTCAAGCAGACTCCCCATTGAGCACACAGCCTGACTTGGGGCCCAATCTCACCACCCTGAGATCATGACCTGAGCCAAAACCAAGAGTCAGATGCTCAACCAACTGAGCCACCCAGATGCCCCTAGTTTTTTTACATAGTCAGTAAATAGCAGCTTCTAGTATATTCATTATAGGCACACAGTGAACATTAATGGATGTTGAATGAAAAAATTAGTACTACCACTGATATGGGGAAAAGAGATTCCCCCAAATAATTAAATCAACATTTTCCCCCCATTCCTGCTATATGTGGCAGCAGGGGAAAAACCTTTCTTCCTAATTATGTCAAAAACACTGTCGCATGAAGTCTTTGCATTTTGAGAATAAAGGCTGAAAGAAATTTTTATCCGTTATAACATTAAAGGCCTTGATTATTGGCAAAGAGAGGACACCAGATTCATCAGAAGCAATTCTTTCTCTGTTCTTGTAACTAATTACAGATGAGTAATTTAAAAAAATTAGTATCCATAAAGATCGACCGCAAACCAATAAGGATGATGAGTTGAATCATAAGAATTCCATGCTATTTATATTTCCCCACACACACTCAGTGGATTTATTCTAAGTGGAAAAGTACAAATATTGGGATAAAAACATTTAAACTACAGAAACAAGAAATTCCAAATGCTAATCCTGCCTAAAGGGCAGAATTTAATTCTGTGCTAAACTACTGTATATAGGATTAAGAGGTGTGGTTAACCAAACATTTGAGAACAAGCAATTACCACTGAATCTATCACATATTTGTCTCACACATAATTTATACAATAAGCCCATAGTGGGGAAAAATAAAATGCTGTTTGCAACATTTTTTTTCCAGCCACAAATTTTTCAGGCATCTTTCTCCCCCTGCCCCATCAGAGATTATTTACTCCTATGGCCTTAGGTTGGATGACAGTGGGATATTTTTTCTCTGATATGTAGGGACAAAGAAATAATATCTCTAACTTGTTTTTCTTGGCTGTGTCCTTCCAGCCAATCTTGAGCACCTGAATGCGGAGATGCATGGTTCCCATAGTTGATTTATGGGATACTCGAGAGTGGAATGGACATGCATGGGAACACTTTCATTTACTCGTTTGTTTGTTCATTCAACAAACATTTGTCTGCCAACCTGTGTGCCCAGAATTGTGCTGGGCTCTCAGCATACAAGTGAACAAGACAGGGTCCCCACCCTTGATGAACTCACAGTGTCGCAGCAGACAATTAACCCCACAATTACAATATAGAATAAGAAGCCAGGCCGGGGCGGCAGCTGGGGGGGGCTCAGAGTTACAGGGACTCTGACTGGGACAGTCAGCAAGGGCTGGAAGTGCCATCTAAGCCACATCTCAAATGACCTAAAGGGCCCAGACTGTTGAAGGAGGGCAGAGAGGTGGAAAATTCACAGCCTGGGGAAGAGCTGCGAGAGACGAGATCACAAGGGAATGTGGGAGAAGACGAGGCAGGACGGTGCTCATTGATAGGGCAGGGCAGGTATTTGCAAAGATATGGGATCTGAGACTCTAACTAAAAATGCTCTGTGCCAACAATGCAAGCAGCCGCTTCTGGGGTCCTCCTTCCCCTCCCCACCTGGGACACCTACCAGAAACAGGACAGCTGAGAGTTCAGATATATTTGAGAGAAGTTTTAAATCTTTGTGCAGTGGCATCTTGGCTGAACTGACTCTGGCCTTTGCACTTACTTTGACATTTTGCACAAAGTAGGGCAATAGGCGCCATCAAACCATAACTTTGTAACTGTGGCTCAGCTCTGGCTGTGAGTCCCTATTTGGCAAGAGCATGACCCGGGGCAAGGGATTTCACCCCATTGTGCCTCGGTGACTCGTCTTTACAAAAATTTGCAGCAGGACAAAAGTGAGTGTACGTAAAGTGCTCAGAACAGAGCTTGGTACAGAACAAACGCCCAGTAAGTATTAGCCATAATTATTCTACTCCACACATGGGAAGTGCCAATGAAGACAGTTCGCTGGTTATTTTAATAACAAGCATGTCATTTATAGGACTGGGCTCAGAAGTAACGCTGCTGTTGTTTAATGTCTTTGGCACTAACGGAGATTAGAAAAGTTAACCCTGTGAACACAAGGACTGACCTTTGGCTGCCTTTCAAAAGTTGCAATGGAATTTTTTGTTTATCACCATTCATTGAACGTTCATTATCCCCCACACTTACTGAGTGTCCACTGAAATGTCAGGCCTGGGCCGAACAAGGATACCTGAGTAGGTCTGAAAATCTACTACTCATTCAGCATATGCTTAGCAAGTCTGCAGAAAGTGCAGATCACTGGCAATTAGGATAAAATGATGACCTGGGCCCTCCCGCAGAAGGTGATACATGCTAGAAAGAAGCAGAGGTTTTAATAACGAACACCTGTGCAAAGCCTTCTCTACACCAGGCTCTGTGCTCCATGCATTACCCCCGAGTGCCTGGGAGGTGAGAGGATGGAATCATGGTTCTGAGCTGAGGGGATCAGGAAAAATATCACGGAGGTGGAAGCCTTAGAACAGGATCTTGGAAAATACTTCTGGAGCATTATGCTTCACCCAGGTTTTATAATGGAACAGGTCCCATGGCTTTTTCTAAAGGTGCTTCTTGGTAGAAAGGCTATTTTATTATTTCTTTTTAAGATTTTATTTATTTATTTAATTGGCAGAGAGAGAGAGTCAGCGAGAGAGGGAACACAAGCAGGGGGAGTGGGAGAGGGAGAAGCAGGCTTCCCGCTGAGCAGGGAGCCCCACACGGGGCTCAATCCCAGAACCCTGGGATCATGACCTGAGCCGAAGGCAGACGCTTAACTGACTGAGCCACCCAGGCGCCCCTAGAAAAGCTATTTTAAAGGAAATAGCCAACACAAGGGATAGTTTCTACTAAAATCTTTCATCTGGCTACAAGATAGAACTACTACCAACCTGAGCAAGGGTCCAGCTGTTTCTTCAAAAATTAACCACCTCCCATGACATTATCAAGCTCGATCGTCCTCTTGGCCTGTAGCACAATTCCAATCCCATTTCTCCCTGAATGCTCCTTCTTTCCCACAAACCACTGGGATTCATGTTTGCAGCACACTCTGAAATCCTGTTCCCAATTATTGGTTGTGTAATTTATTGATAAAGCAAAGCCAAATATGAGTAAGAAGGAAAGCCTAATTAGAAATGAAGCACTCAATGTCCCAACAAGGAAAATTCCAGGGCTTCAAAAATAGAAAATCAGTGATGCATAGTTTGAGGGCTTTGTCACCAAAGAAATAATCCCAGTGCTTAATAAACCAAAAAATGGTTTAAACAGATGGGGCAAAGTTATCAGTGGCAGAGAATGGGCACCTACAGGGTAACAGAATGATTTAGAACCAAAATAACTCTGGCATACACGAAAGAATATCTATTTGGGTCCTGAAATGAACATTATAAAAAATCTGTATGAAAAGGAATATAAAATCAGCCATGAAGAGAGAACATAACAGGATATGGGCTGATATAGAAATGCTGGAGCTACTTTTTTATAAGATTGATTAACCAACTGAGTTAAATAGTTGATTTTTATGACTTTTTTTATTGAACTGACTTCTTAAGTGGATCAACCAAAACAGTAATTTTTAGTAGAGTGTGGATGCAGCTTTATTCTAACAAATCTGACCTTAAACAGAAAACCTATTCTCACAACAGAAAAACCATCGCAACAGCACATGTCTGCATATTCTCTGCCTACATGTACCTGAACGTGTTTCTAATCAGCTGACCACCTACACGAAGGTAGCTCATAGGGCCTGTATTTTTCCTTGTAGGAGAAATGGCAAAGCCTCAGTATGTTTTAAAAGTCTTTGAAAATTATTGGATCGAAATTATAGACACCTAGTGTTGAATGTCCATGAATTGCTGGATTGTCCTTATCAGATCACTTAGCCTCCCTGTTTTCTTTTCTTTTTTTTTTTTAAGATTTATTTATTTATTTATTTATTTATTTGAGAGAGAGGGAGAGAGTACAAGTCAGCAGGGCAGGGAGGAGCAGGCCTGGGCAGGGAGGAGCAGAGCGAGAGGGAGAAGCAGACTCCCCATTAAGCAGGGAGCCCAATGCGGGACTAGATCCCAGGACCCTGGGATCATGACCTGAGCCGAAGGTAGCCGCTTAACAGACTGAACCATCCAGGTGCCCCAGCCTCCATGTTTTCTAATTATTGTATTATACAACCAAAAGAATGATATTCTCTCTCTCTCTCTCTCTCTCTCTCTCTCACACACACACACACACACACACACACACATACACACACACACACCCTATACCCTTGAGCATTGAGAGACAACAGGCAGATCAGGAGGCTCTTCCATCTGCAAGAAACAGAGAACTGGAGGCAAGTGGAAAACACAGCTTCTGAGTGGTGGTGAAACAAGGTGCCATTAATGCCCCATCTTCCAACCACTGATGTGAACTAGGGGCCTTTCCCAGCCAGAGAATAATTTTAGGGAATGAGCTTCCTGGTGAGCTCACAGCTTAACACTGCTTGTATCACCATCTTGAGTCAGCAGTGGATAATGCTGTGCAGAATAAACTAATTTTAGTCATCTGTGGGATCCTTGTAAGCGTTCCATAGTGACTTTAAAGAGTCAGTGTGAACTTGCTATCTCTGCTTCATTTCCTGCTCCCAATAACCCACTAAAGGGTATTTTTAGATGACAACATCTTACAGGATTTGTCTAGGTGCATTTCACTGTCTGAGAACTGGCTGATGAAAATTCTGCCACGGGGCGCCTGGGTGGCTCAGTCGTTAAGCGACTGCTTTCAGCTCAGGTCATGATCCCAGGGTTCTGGGATCGAGTCCCTCGTCAGGCTCCCTGCTCAGCGGGGAGTTTGCTTCTCCCTCTCCCTCTGCCTGCCACCCCCCCTGCTTGTGGTCTCTCTCTCTCTGTCAAATAAATAAAGTCTTAAGAAAAAGAAAATTCTGCCACAGATTCCAAAGTCTGGAGGCCTTCTGGTTAAATGACCCAGGAAAGTGATTAACAAATACGGCAACAAAGGACATGGAAATGAAGTCTTCTACATGCTAGAGGGAAAAGAACTGCCCTCCTTACTCTCATCTTAGCAACATTTTCTGGGAGCCTCAGCCCACAGCTGCATGGAGGGAAGAGATGAAGAAAGAAAAATGCTTAGCCCGAGGCTAATACTATTTCCTCCAGCTATCATACTATACATTTGGAATGTGAAATGATCCCTCAGCTTCTTAATCACCCCGGTCTGTGCTGCACCTCTGGGCTCTGAGTCATTATCTCATTGGCAGTCAATTGCATGCTGAATATAGAGCACCTCTAATTTGTTCAGCATCTCATGGGTCACTGAGAGAGAATGGAGCCGGAGGGCAAACTCTGCTCAGATCACCCAGATCCAGGTGTGTGAGCCCAGACTACAATACTCAAGAACTCATATTTCATGGAGAGTTGTGTGTAAGAGGTTGCAGTAGGGTTTTGTGTTTCTGAGAAAGATGCTGGGTTTGGCTGTATTTATGAAGGAATGTGGAAACCCAGAGGGGCTGAGTTGGGACAAAGGGGGTAAGGAGAATTGAAGGCAAATGGAACCCACGATGTTGGTTGTGAATAGCCCATCAGCCAGAAAGAATGTGAAGGGACCCTGTCATAGGTGAAAGATGTTTTTTGGTTTTTGTCTTTTCATTCTTAAAAAACCTTCAACCCTGGAACATTTGATATCATTTGTCCTGGTCTAAAAAGAGAATTAGCTTCCAGTGAAGTGTATGAGAAGCCTAAGGAGAAGAGGGGGAGGGAGGGCAGAGAGAGAGGCAGGGTTGGAAATTATTAATAGGGAAAAAGAGGGAAATGGTGTGTCCTGTAATTATTTGTGTAGGAAAGGCAGCTAATAAGAGTTCCAGTGTAGAATTTCTGGTTCTTGAATTCATTAAAAGTAACTCTGAGACTCTTGGATTTGGGGGGCCAAGACTTTGCTATAGGAAACTTCATTTAAACTCCTCTTTCCAAAGAAAACACACTTCATACCAAGATATACAATCTATGTGTAGCTTCGTTGTGCTGCTAGAAACTTGGCCCCACTGACTGATTCTTCTTTACCGAGAATCCCAGTGTCCTCATTTACCCCTCCAAAGCTGAGTTTGATGGACTCCAGTTGAGTAAAGCAAGTCTTTCAGAGCAGAGAGGCCGTTGCCCCGGGCTGGCCCATCTGCTCCTGAAAGGCTGTGCTGCCATCTTTGGGAACCACGAAGGCAGTCCTTCCCACAGGATCCTAAGACAACCTTTTGAGGAACGTTGTGTTAAGGAATGTCTGGAATGTTTCTGGTCCTGAGAGTTCCGATATGGTCCACGCTGAAGAATGGGCAGAGCAGTATTAACCACGTGCAGCAAGACCAATTCAGATCAGAGACAGATCGGGGAGGGGGGGAATCCTAAGAGGAAAGATAAGACTGCCTCTTCTCAACCATTAAATGCAGTTTCAGAATTTCTTTCTGGATTCCAACTGCATCACACAGACCACCCACTACCCTTCCAGGCTAATGAGAGGGTAGGTGCTAAATAGGCTATCAATTATCAGCGAAAAAAGTAGCAACTACCTGCAATTTTTTCATACTGGCCTTTGGCTTAGTATATGAATGAACGAACTTGTTAAAATATCAGCATAACTGCACCTTTGATTTTATGTTATTAACAACAGTTATTCACAAATCAGGAAGTTCTCTTTCTAAATAGATTGTAAAGGTTTTAAATATATTTAAAGGTTTAAAGATTCCATTTATAGGTTTAAAGATTCCATTTAAAGATTCCAATAAAGGTTTAAAGATTCCATACAAAGACACAGATGAAAATATATTTTGCCTGAATGCCTTTTTTGTTTATTAGAACTATAAACGTGCTAAGGCTGAAAGGAATTGCTTTAATAAAGATATTTAGCATTTAAAATCATATTTAGTTTCTAGGGTACCATGGCCATTTATTTTTTTACTTTTTATTTTGAATATTCTCCACAGGATTTCTCCTAAGCTTTTTGTCTGCATTGCACAGTCAGAAATATATTTAAAATTTTGATTCAGTACACTCACATGTATATGTCTATATGCTATTTATATATACATATAAGCATGCATAAATGTACACACACACACACACACACACACACACCACCCCATAATTTCATGAAACAAAACCTGCCCTTACAAAGTATGATACATTTCTGGTATTTTCTGTTCTATTCTGTTTCTTCATTTGTACAAAATATCAGTCATGACTCATTTTATTAATTTTTCTACCCACTAGCGGGTCGTAACCTGGAGTTTGATTAACATTGTTCTACCTGGCCCTTCAAATAATTTCATAATTCTATTAAAGAAAATAAAATGTTATAATGCAATAATATGGGCATCTATTTGAAATGATTTAAGGAAACAAGTGAGTGCTAATAAAAGGGCTGTATCTTTAATTTAATTATGATCATTATTATGTTATCTCATTTTAGAGAATATTACTTTCTTAAAAATGAGAATAATCACATAATCCCTTTCTTCTTTTTGAATAAGATTTTTTACAACCTTGCAAATTTAAAAATTAATCTATTGCCTTTCTTTAGGCTTCCCACCCCTCCCCATTCTGCCTCCTCTTTTTTAAAGAAAAGATAATGATATTTAAGAGAATACAAAATTAAGAGTAAAAGTCTAGGTTTTACCATAAAGAGTTCTACAAGCTCATTTTAGAATTATATATATGTATATGTATATATATTTTTATATGTATGTATTTTTTATAAATATATATATTTAAATATTTTATTTGTTTGGGAGAGAGAGAGCATGAGCTTGTGGAGGGGCAGAAGGGTACAGGGAGAAGGAGAAGCTGACTCCCCCCCGCTGAGCAGGGAGCAGGGACCCCATATGGGTCTTGATCCCAGGACCTTGAGATCATGACCTGAGCCAAAGGCAGACTCTTAACCAGCTGAGCCACCCAGCAGGTGCCCTCATTTTAGAATAATAAAAAGGCCATATGCAGCATGAGGATAAATGTATAATCCGGCTCTGGGCCCTTTATGATTCCTTAGAATTGAACTGTAAATTCAACTTTTGAAGATAAAATCAGACTTTAATTACCAAAAAAGGATAATTCTTAAAGAAACTTTGTGGTAACTCTACCTGTGAATACGGAGATTCACTCTGTAGTGTGAGTAATGACACAGAGATCCTCTACTTGCCAATAAAATTGTCATTAAAATTTGAAATAGACTGTATTTTCCCCTTTAACATATCTGGGTTGTAAATTTGGATTTTTGCATAATGTGAGTTAAAATGGACCCTCCTTGTTCTTGTTCTTGTTGATGCCTATAGAGTTCACAAATTGGTGTTGAGAGAGAGGTATGTTAAAACCCCAAATACCACAGTGTGATTCCCTGGACATCAAGACAGGCAGACTCTTTTTTTAAGAGTCACCCTTGGAGAATTGCCTTACTGACCCAGAACCCCTCGTTAGTGGCAGGTGGGGTGGAAACACCGTACAAACATCTTCCCACCCAGAGCAGAGAATTTTGATTACAGAACTCTCACCGTGCCCTCCCGGCCCCCACCCCCCATCTGGCTTTCTTCACAGGGCCTCCGCTGGCTTGCCCACCACACCCGATCATAAGTGCTGTTGATTTCTGCTTCCCTCTAGACTCGTGTGCAGAAGGCGGACAGGGGTGTCATCCTATCCACTGTTGCATCTCTAAACTAGTACAATGAACCGGGCAGACTGGGCATTCCATAACAATGGAGTGAGATAAAGAACAGAGGAACAACTGAATTTTGAATTAATCATCCACTTTAACCTATAGCCCCTTCAAGAGTCAGCCTTCTCTATACACCCAGCCTCGTGTGAAGCAAGGGCCAAGCACTCTTCAGGGGAGTCCCCATCCCCAAGTACAGCAGGCAGCTCACTTCCAGGGGGTGTCCAGCCCCCTCCAGGTAAAATAAGAGGGAGGAAGTTAACATTTTATAGAGCAGTTGCTAGGGATAGCACTGTCTAGGGCATATACTGTTGTTGACCTTTGAACAACATAGAGGTTAGGGGCAATGACCAACCGTATAGTTGAAAATCCACATATAATGTTTACTGCCCCCAAACCTTAACTACTAATAGTCTACTGTCAACTGTGGCCTTACGGATAACATAGATGAACACATTTTGTATGTTATATGTATCACATACTGTATTCTTACAATAAAGTAAGCTAGAGAAAAGAAAATGTTAAGGAAACTGTAAGAAAGAGAAAATACATTTACAGTCCTACATTGTATATATCGAAAAAAAATCTGTGTATAAGTGGACCCGCACATTTCAAACCCATGTCGTTCAAGGGTCAGCTGTAAAAGGCTTTCTGTGAGGATTTATTCAGTGAAGGTACAAAGCAGAAGGATCCAGTCCTGAGACACTAATTACCCTCCTTCTGGTAGTGTTAGGAAGGGTTCCTGAGCCAGGTGGCCACAAATGGCATTTGCAGTCACTCTCCGATGAGTCTGCACCATATGAACCTGTCATTCCAGTGGGTCAAAGACAAGCAAATAGCATCATTGTATCATTGGACCTACTACAGGTTTTAAAAGAGCCATGGCTAGAAACAAGTCAAAGCTGAATCCTGAGGCTAACAAGAAAGCCTGAATGGCATACCAGAGATCCATTTCAGCTTCTCGTGTTTCTGAGCAACGGGGAAAAGGCAGAGGCTCAGGGTACTCCACACAGCAATACACAAGTTGCTTTCTGCTGATTTATGCAGGTCTCCAATGCCATCAACCCAGCATGTATGTATTTTAGTGCATGATATTAATAGAGACTTAGGGAATAATAATACCTGCCATTTATGGTATTCCTACCATGTATTTTTTGCACTGTACTATACTTCACATTTTCAGTATCTCTTGTGTGTACAATTACCCTGCTCACAACGAGCTGAGGAAGTAGGTATTTTTGCTCCTTCATTTTACAGACACTACGTAGTGCCTCAAAGATGTTAAATTGTGTGGCCTAACATCCTCAGCTGGGACTTAATAACACCAAGTTCTCTGCTCCCTCCACCACAGTAATAAGACTCGACACTTATATAGAGCCTACTATGAGCCAGGGCACCGAGTGTTAACTCATTTCACCCATAATAAGCCAATGCAGGTGCTGTACAACTGGGCAAATTGGGCGAAGAAGTTAACCAACCTGCCTCAGTCACATAGAAAGCAAGAGACGGGGCTGGAACTCAGGCCAAGGCTGGTTCCATGTCTTGTTCTATAATAAAGAAAGCCATTTAACCACATTTGACCCAGGACTTTTCAAATTTGTTTGACTAGGGAACCATCTGTAAGTTGTACCTGTTATGACTGTTAACAACTTGGGAAAACACAGTTTGGGAATCACAGGTCCACCTTCCTCCGCTTGACCCAGGCCCTCTGGCCTCTCCCAATCCAGAGTCTGTGCCCTTCACCACTGTGCTCTGCCTGCCTCTTAAAGACCCCAGGGTCTCTCCATCTGCATACCTCACTAACCAAATCTCCTGGCTGTAGAGGCTAGATGTCAAAATCTGTCCATTTGCACTCTTGATTCTCTCTAAAAGCCTTGTAATGTGGCCAAAGCAATACAGCACGTTTGTAAAGGTTAATGTAAAATAAATTATTTTAGAATAGAAAGTGACTTTTACCGCCAGTGTCCATACGGAGAAAAACAATCTTTTCTGCTTTGAGCAACTAAAAATACTAAAAACGCTCGAGGTCTCTAGAGCCGTGAAGCTATGAATTACAGTGTGAATATCAAATAATTCCATGAAGGTCGTGTAAAAGAACTGAGTTCCACACATCACTGTCAATTTCACCACTGTTGGGATGGATAAAATATAACGTTTATTGGGTATTTATTATGGGCCAGGCACTCTGCCATGCGCTTTCCATAGATTGTCTTATTTTGCAACAACTTTACGAGATAAATACTGACGTTATTCTCATCCTACAGAAGCAAAACCCAAGGTACGAGGAGTTGAAGCAGCTAGCCCAAGATCACACAATTATCTAGCAAGTGGTGGAGCCAGGATGTGAAATAGAGAACCTAGTGTTTAAATGTCCCGAGCCATTTTAGACATTAACTCGGGGGCGCACAGAGCAGAGCCAAATAGGAACCCCCAGGTTCTAACAAAGTGATCATTTGCTTTTTGCAAGCCCTACATTAAAAGGTACATAACATCTACTAAAACCCTGGGGGAACTTCAAAATCTGTCAACTGGAAATAGGATTCCAGTGGGGGAAACCCTAAAACCTTTCATTGCTCCAAGATGATATGTTGGTTTGGCAGATCTGGCTCATCTTAAAAGGAAGTTTTTTTGGAAGGTATAACTGAATAATATGGCATTAAAGAAACATGATTCGAGTTCTTATGCTTATAAAATCATAGTTGTCATTTCTAGGTTTGCTGAAGACTGTCTTGTTATCCCTTACTAAGTTAGAGGAAACCAATACTGTACAGACATTGATACATTCTGCACTTTTCTTCCCTTTCCAAAAGAAACTCACAGGGTTTTAAGTATTTTTAGTTACTCGGAGCAATCAAAACATTGAGTGTTTTCCTCTATATGGACATTAGAGGAAAAAGTCACTTTCTATTCGAAAATAATTTATTTTACATTAACCTTTACAAACGTGCCCCATTGATTTGGTTACTTTATAAGGCTTTCAGAGAGAATCGAGACTGCATGAAGCGTTGAAAATTCATCTAAAATAACTGGGAACTCACGCAGTTGATTGTTTTTTAAAAAAACAACTGCAGAGGGATTTTCAAGTGGTAAAGGATGAAACCAGAAGGTAGAAATGGTCATTCAGTGAGGCATGGAGGCAGCCTTGAGAATGTGCACTTAAGGAAAAAGTGCTAAGTCAAAAAAAATCACAGAATAAATAATCCTGGGAGGCAGTACAGCATGGGGTTAAGAAAAAGGCTCAGATTCCAACAGCCTAGGTTTCACTCATTAGGTATGTGACCTTGTGCAAGACAGCTCTCCTCCCTGGATTTAGTTCCTTCCTATTTAAATGAGGTTGTTAACGAGACCTATCTCATAAGGTTGCTTGCTGTGAAAATTAAGTAAGATAATTTATAAAATGCCCTTAGGACAATGTCTGGTAATTGCTCAAGAACTGTTAGCTATTAAAAGCAGAAAATGCCATTATTATTCCTGCGCCCATGAATGGGCGTGGAGAAGGTAAGGTAAGAAGTTAAAATAAAACATGGATAATCATAGGTCTACTGCTGTAAACCTAAATGAGAGAATCAACATATTGTAGGCGCTCACCAAATACTGAATGAACAAATCAATCAATCAACCAATCAATCAGTGAATGAATCAATGAATAGAGTCCCAGGAAGGAAAGCTTACTTTCGGAAAAGCGAAATTCTTTGCCTTCTGCAGGCCCCTTTACCCCCCTCTACTCTACCCATAAGAGAGTAATTCAGAGGAGTCTTCCTATTCCCCAGGCAGCAGTTCAGTTTCAGTGCAGTAAATTTTCAACTTTTTCCAAAACTAGAGTAAAATATACACCGGGACACAATGAACTTAGAAACTCTTTAAAAAACCTCAGCCTCACGACAGGAGAAAAAGATAGTCAAAGGTGAAGTTATATTTAACGCACCCTTAATTTGTCTCAATAGGTGTGATCTGAAACAGAGTGAAAATATATCTATTTTAATTGTTGTTGTTTTTTGCAAAAGGATAGCTATAAAAGAAAAGGGAGTGTGCTGAGCGAGGGAGTGGGAAGGGAGGACCAGGATTTGGGTTATTTTCCTGTCACTAGGGGAGGCATCATTATTCTGTTTTCCTTCAATTCAGTTATGTACCTTTAGAAATTACTTTCGGCTTCTCTCCAATTCTGAACCAGGAGCAAAATCACAAACACATTCGACAATATGTTCCTCTTGCGTAAATGTCTCTTCTAAGCCACATACATAATTAAAATCCTGTTGACTCAGGAATAACGTCTCAGAACTGAATGTCCAAACTCTGTAACTTGCTTCCTTTGCTAACCAGACAGCACAGCTGCCAAGAGCTTCTGGGCCCTCTGCCTCTTTTCTCCATGTAAAATTATTATACATTATATAGCATATACGTGATTTGCCAAAGCCTGCCAGAAAAGTTTCCCGGGACTACTCATCTGAACCCTGTTGTGTATACATGTGACCGAAAACAAAGTATAACAAAGCAAAAGAAAAAAAGGAGGCGGGATGGGGAGCGGATGTGCAATGTTTTCTCTCCAGGGAAGGGAGATGAAAGTCATATATATATATATATATGTATATATATATGACACACATATATATCTGTAAAGCAAAATTTACTTAAGGTGGAAGAGTATTTTAAATGATGCTGGGGCGCCTGGGTGGCTTAGTCGGTTAAGTGTCTGCCTTTGGCTCAGGTCATGATCTCAGGATCCTGGGATCAAGTCCCGCATTGGGCTCCTTGCTCATTGGGAAGCCTGCTTCTCCCTCTGCCTCTGCCTCTGTCCTTCCCCCGACTCGTGCTCTCTCTCTCTCAAAATAAATAAAATGTTTAAAAAAAATTAACGATAAGCCATATTATAACACAAATCCTTAGTTTCCAATATTTGAAATGAGGAAATAGACTTTAAAATGTCTTCAAAATATATATGAGGCATAAAATAAAGCACTTTGACTTTCCTTCACCTTTGGGCAGCACCAGATTTAAACCAGACATGAAAATCTATCCTATTTTTAAAGACCTCTAGAGAAAGAGGTTGCACAATGTTTCTTAGGAAGTTGTTCCAATATTCCTCCCAGTCGTAAAACTTACATTCTAACCTAAATCCCTCACGTTCTGGTTTCAGTCCACTTCCTTTTGCTCTGCCTAAGTCGGGTTGGAGAACAGTCGCTCACTTACCAAACCAACATTATGAGAACATTCCCAGTGCTGTGTAATTTTTTTCAGCAATGGAAATTAAACACACAGCCTGCAGTTGGCTGGATCTCTTCTATTCCTTCAAAAATATTTAGATATGATATTGGCTCTTTTTCAGTTTTCTGAAAGTTCTCCATTCTTCCACAAATTTTCAGAAAAACCTGTCCCTCTTTTACAGGCTTTACTCAATTATTTTAGTGCATATCTATATAAGCTATAAGTAATTGCAGATTTTAGTATATGTAGCTAATTTAAATTTCTTTTTTACTAGATAGTTCCCTACTTATGCTCAGTTTTCTGTTAACTTATTCTAGAACTTATTTTAGAAAAACAGTGATCATCAAACTTTGGTGTGCTTTAGAAAATCTGGGAAGCTTTTTAAAAATAAGATGCCCCAGTCTTAGCCCAGACTCAGTAAATTATAATCTTTAGGGCCTGACATCTTTCAGTTGCTCTCATTCGAAAGTTTTAATTGGGTTGAGTCAACAGAACATTTTTTTTTAAGTTATCAAGCTCATTATTAAAATAGGAAGAAACAAACAAAACAAAAAACCACAAAAAAACTGTGTTCTCCTTCCTTTTGATAAAGCCAATTCTGCTTTTGCACTTAAAAGTGATACATTAACAGGGTCAAATATTTGATGCTGCACTGAACGTTGATATCACAATCCCCATTAGCCGGAAAATCAAAAACAAACCTAATTTATGCCTACAAGTTTCCGACACTAGAACTAAATGCACTGCCAACAGGCTATTGATGTATATGATACTTTATCACATGAAAATGTGGTGGTTATGGCAAATACAGACAACCCCACTGTCTACAAGTATATAAGACATTCAGCATAAGATGGGGTAACTTGCTCAAAATTGCTCAATTTGAGCGGGGTTCTCTGGATATGTGCTCATTTAAAGGACACTGAATGGCAAGGTAAAGAAAGAACCGATTACTGTATATAAAATAACATGGAAATAGAATTATCAACATAATGGGAAGAGCTGAACGGAGTTGGTAAGTTCTGTGCAACAAGCGAGAGTATCTTTTCCAGAAATTTTTAAAGTGAATCAGGGTAGGTCTGTGCGTGGATCCTAAACCATATGGTATTATTATTATTATTATTATTATTATTATTATTATTATTATTAGGGTTGGCTTGCCATAAAAGAGGAACACTGGGGGCCTGCCTCCATGATTTGCCCAGGTGGGCTTAGTTTCATTTCTACGACATTCTTAAGCATCAGTATTGAATTACCCCATGAGGCTGCCTAAGATAGTCTGTGCTCTGCATTTTCCCATAAGCACATGGGCAAGAGGGGAAAAGAATAATAAAACCCCTCAAAGCTACTAAAGTAACCACAGAAATGCAGGTCAAAATAAAAAGGGCTCAGAAATTGAAGCAAAAGGAAAGAAGTGAAAACGGCAAAAAGATGACAGACAAATGCCAAGAAATACTCAAAGACAATTCAGGTGTTCAAAAGAGGCATCTCTTGTGATGAAAGCTCTTAATATATTTGTTCAGCAACTTTCAAATATACAATACAATATTAATATAGTTAACATGCTGTACATTATATATGCAAATGTCAGATCATTATGCTGTACAACACCTGGAACTAATGTTATATGTCAATTATATCTCAGTTACAAGGAAAAAGAAAAGAAAAAGAAAAAAAAAGAGGTATCCATTTGTACCAATTTATCTAGGAATGTGTGCTCATGCTTAACCCTGTTTCTCTTTGGATTCAGGATCATGGTCCTGTTCTAGTTCTTTTCCAAATGCTCAAATTCTTCTTTCTCTGGTTCCTGTTTTCTTTTCAATGACTTGTTTACATGTTGTTTTTCTCTAGAGTCTCCATTCTTTAATTTTCTTCTTTTCCCTCTATAGTCCCTTTGTTTAAAAATCTTATCTGCATGCCTGGATTCAAATGTCAAATGAATGAACGTGACTCTAAAAATGACATCTTTAGTCCCCTCTCGTTCCCAAAATGAAATCAAGAATTTCTAAATGCCTCCTAGACGTCTCCATCTGGAGCTGGGTTCAACGTGTCTCAAATCAAACATCTCAAATTAACTGTCTACCCAGAGACAGCATCAGATTCCACAGGTTAAGTGCTCAGTCCTACAAGACTGTCCTCCTCCGTCCCCCACCACTTCGGAGGTGCGTTGCAAGTCCAGGTTACCTGTGCTTCTGACCAACCTGCTATGGATTGGAGGTTCCCTTGACCGCCCCACCTTGGACTTCAGATTACAATCGCAAGTCCAGATTGTTGTCTATATTTCCGACCAACTGGCTCTAAATCAGAGGTTCCCACAACCCCCCCTCCTTGGGTTCCATTAATTTGCTAGAGTGGCTCACAGAACTCAGAGAAACATTTCATTTACTAGATTATAGGTTTATTATACAAGAATACAGGAACAGCCAGATGGAAGAGATGGGGAGGGCAAGGTACGAGTAAAGGGTGAGGAGCTTCCACGCCCTCTCCTGGCGTGCACTCTTCTGGGTGCCCAAGTGTTCACCAATCCAGAAGCTCTCCAAACCCTCCCCTCTTTGGTTTTTTGTGGAGGCTTCATTACCTAGTCACAATTGATTAAATCACTGGCCATTGGTGACTCATTCGAGCTCTTGGTTTCCCCCTCCCCAGAGGTTGGGGGTGGGACTGAAAGTTCCAAGCTTCTAATCACAAGGTTGATTCTCCTGGCAACAAGCCCCCCTCCTTAGATGACATCCAAAAGTCATTTCTTTTTTTCTTTTTTTTAAGATCTTTATCTGAGAGAGACAGAGAGACAGAGAGTGCATGAGCGGGGAGGGGGGGCGAGGGAGAGGCAGAGAATCTCCAGCACACTCCCAGCTAAGCGTAGAGCCCAAAGCAGGGCTTGATCTCATTACCCTGAGATCATGACCTGAGCTGAAACCAAGAATCAGATGCTTATGACTGAGCCACCCAGGTGCCCCCAAAAGTCATTTCATTAACATAACAAGAAACACCTCTGTCTCTCTCAACACAGGAAATCCCAAAGGTATGGAGAGCTGTGAGTCAGGAATCCTGCAGACCAACTACAGGAAAAAAATACATATGTGGTCATTTAGATGAGCAAATTTAGCTTTTCTTACAAAGTACACTATCACCTCCCATGTCTTTTATTTCCGTTAATAGTACAATCCTCTCAGTCATGACTACTTCTCCTTTTGATGTACTCCAAGGGTTAGCAAGTCCTGTTGATAGCATCTCTCAGGTAGGACACGGGTCACATTCACTCTCACCTGTTCATGCCTAGATTGACCCTTCATTAACTCTTGTCTAGACTATTCGAATAGCGTCCCAAGTGGGTTCCATTCCTAACTGGTTTTGAAATTATTGGAAGATGAATCATGTTTTGATTCATCCTCTCTCTCCTTTTTGAAATCCTTATGGACTTCTCCATTGCCTATCAAACGTGGTTCAACTCTACTTTTATAAAAATAGTTTACTGAGCACAATGTGTGAGCAGCGCTTTGTGTCATTTTCTTATTTCTCTAGAAAGCTTATAAAGTGGGTGTTTGTGTATGAAATAGAGAATTACAATTATGGAATATTAAAATATTTCCATCAATTGTGAATATACCATTGATTCAATAACCTCTTTTAGGTGATAAAGAATATTACACTAAATGTACATATCAACTGTAAGGTTTTTCTTGATTTCGAAAACATTAAAATGACCAAAAAATGTGAATCTTTGAAAAAAAAAGGAAATATCATTCCAGTTTGTACCTAGCCAATGCTCTTTCCAGTATACTGTGGTCCCCTTTTCTTTGGCCTAGGCTTCAACTTTTTAGTCTCATTTCCCTCCTTTCTCTTGATGTTCCTTAACATTTATCCATTCCTGTACCTTGACCTTCATTTCTCCTGTACCAGGGACTGCATTCCTCCTTACTTCATATGTCCAAGCATTCTGGCTCAAGCAATCTCTCCTTATTAACTCTTTCCTGATTCCCTAAATGAAAATGACCTCTTATTCTTCTGAACTATCATATATTTTTCACTCTCATATGAATCTACTCTTTGTACCTTGTGACTGAGCTGTGTGTCCTTGATCTCTCTGCTAGAATATAAAGTTTTTTTGAGATCCAGACTATAATTCATGTATCTTTAAACAATTACCCTCAGGGGCACCTGGGTGGCTCAGTCGGTAGAGCCTATGACTCCTGATTTCAGTTCAGAACATGACCTCAGGGTCTTGGGATTAAGCCCTGCACGGGGCTCTGTGCTCAGTGCAGAGTCTCTTTGTCCCTCTCTTCCCCCGGCCCCGCCCCGCTTGTGCTCTCTCTCTAATAAATAAAATCTTTAAAAATAAATAAACAAACAAACATAAAATAAACAATTACTCTCAAAGCCATCCTCCTGTCCTCCCTATAACATTCAGTAATTTCTTGCATATAATAGGCTCTTAGAAGATATTTATCAATTGGATGTCTAATCAGAGCACATTTAGTGATTCTCCTTTATCATTCATTATGACCAAATGAAGACTGATGGTCCCCAAGAATTTTGCCACTGCTTAGCCAAGAATTGAGGTGTAGGGCTTCAAGAAGAGTTAATTCTCCTGCCATAATCAAGTCACAATCTGACAGGCCTACACAGCTGCCCTTTTCCTAAGTGATAGCCTTTTCATTTCTCCAAGATTAAAAAAATTTTTTTTGAAGGAGGCTCTTTAGAACTCAGGCTACACCCACCTTCCTTTTAAAATTATAAAATCTTCAGGGTGCCTGGGTGGCTCAGTCGATTAACTGGTTCAGGTCATGATCTCAGGGTCCTGGGATCAAGCCCCGCAACGGACTCCCGGCCCATCAGGGAGTCTGCTTCTCTCTCTCTCCCTCTGCCTCCCCTGCTCGTTCTCTCTCTTTCTCTAATAAATAAATAAAATTTAAAAAAAATATATAAAATCTTCCAAAGCAAAAACAGAAGAAATGCCCTGTGTGCTGAAGTTGAAATTTTTGGTTATTTTGTTCTTGCCGTTGCTTGGAGGGAAGGCTGTTGTGGGAACCCTAAATATTTCTTGCTCTTGGCCCTTGCTTTGGCATTTCACAGGGAAGTATTACAGGAAAAAAGAAAAAGAATTTCACAGGCATTTGTTTGCATTCCTCATTGTTATAGTCTCAGAAATGGGTAAATGATTTTGTAATAGATTTGTATTTGTTAATGTTTTATAGGATATAGCAGAATCCTATGACCATCTACTACTAAAACTCATTTCAGTGGTAGAGCTTGCAAAAAATTTTAAACACATTTTCTTATTTAGTTCCCCAAACTCCTTGATGTAGGTATTTTTTTTAATTTTATTTATTTAGAGAGAGAGAGTGCTCGCATGCCTGCGCATGTCCCTGTGTGCATGTGCATGTGCATGTGCATGGGGGTGGGGAGGGGCAGAGACAAAGAATCTCAAGGAGATGCGCTCGGCTCCACCCCATGACCCATGAGATCATGACCTGAGCCAAAACCAAGAGTCTGGCTTCCAACAGACTGTGCCACCCATGTACTCCTGAGGTAGGTCTTAATATACACATTTTAGGAATGGGTCAACTGAGGATCAGAATTGTTAAAGAATCCTTTCACCCAAGGTCATATAGCTAATAATGGCAGAGGTTAGGGTTGAATCCAGATCCCCTCACTCCAGGGCCTGCATATTGTTCATAATTCTACAAGGGAGCGCAGATGAGAAACTGGCATTTTATTTTTTTAGAGATTTTACTTATTTATTTTTTGACAGAGACAAAGAGAGCACGAACGGGGAGCGGCAGACAGAGGGAGAGGGAGAAGCAGGCTCCCCACTGAGCAGGGAGCCCGATGTGGGGCTCCATCCCAGGACCCTGGGATCACGACCTGAACTGAAGGCAGACAACTGACTGAGCCACCCAGGCGCCCCGAAACTGGTGTTTTTAAACATGAGACCACTTATGGAAGCGTCTGACAAACTGCTGGTATGTCCTGACCTCTGAAAAGACACCAAGAGTGAATAATCCTAAAATTCTAAGTGCATACCTGCAGGAATCCATGTAATTTTAAAATGTTACCTCAGCCCAAATCTGCTTAGATTCTGAGGAAATCAGAATTCTCTACCCTCTCAAATCTCCTCTCCAAGTTCTCCTATTTCCAGCTATCTGGCTTAGAATTTCTGTCACAAGCAAACAGGCAGTTTGTGTCATGTCGTAGCTCAATTTCTGAAAATCTTTCAATATCACAAATCCAGATAAATGGTGATAAGCTGTGAGACAAGGGCTCAATCAATGGTTTTTCATTCTTTTAAAGGAAACAGTTCTCCATCTAGCCATACCCTCAACCAACATGTTGACTTTTGAAAAGTCACCCACAAACAGGGAGAAAATGACGGCACCAATACTCAGGCCCACCTTGTCTACAGCCAAGTACACTTACATGCCCCCCCCCCCCCGGCCAGCTGTCTTCTATTCCCCTTTTACCATGATTAGTACTGTTACTTGGCTAATAATTGTGAAAGATGAAATGGGGAAACACAGGTTTTCAGACCACACCAAGAAAATCTTTGAAACAAACCGATGTTGGTTGACTAACACTGGATAATTTCACAAAAATTTATGAAATATGTTTAATCTTTATAATGACCTTGAGAGATGGGCATACCTTGAGGCTCAGCAACGTTACTCACGCAAGATCACACAGCTAGAAAGTGATGAAGTTGGGATCCAAACTCTTTCTTCCTTCAGAGTCTATGCTGTTAATGATTCCACTACGCTGCTTCTCAGGTCTATTTTTATGTGATATTAAGATAGAGATGAAATCCAATATAATACTTCACCAGATTGTCTTCACAAGGAGCCAGTAAATATGGTAACAAAAGACATAGAACAATCCAGCCCCCCTCCCTCCAGCCCCCCGTTTCCATTTCCTCCCTCCTCTCTGGAATTACTTTTTGTTTCTTTAAAGATTTTATTTATTTATTTGAGAGAGACAGTAAGAGAGAGCACAAGCCAGGGGAAGAGGCAGAGGGAGAGGGAGAAGCAGGCTCTCTGCTGAGCAGGGAGACCAACGTGGAGCTTGATCCCAGGACCCTGGGATCATGACCTGAGCCAAAGGTAGATGCTTAACTGACTGAGCCACCCAGGCACCCCCTCTCTGGAATTACTCTTAAATTCTTAGTCACCACAACGTATACACGTGCTTAACACATTGAACCATAAAAACAAACAAACAAAAAAAACACAACAGCTCAGACATTCTATTATTTTGAAGAAAACAACAGTATCTGAAGGGCATTCTGAGAGCTAGCTGGGTGACGGGCTTCTCCCAGACTGATACGAGGCCGACTCACTCATTGTGCACACAGGGAACAAGCAACTGCCTGTAAACCTGTCTTCCATCAATTCCTGCGGTTCTGGACGATTCACCAATGCCAAAAAGTTGATCACTTCAAGAAAACTTACCCACAATAGCATGTGATCCCGTTTTCTAGTAATTCCCAGAATGGTTTAGGCAAGTTGAGAGGACACTAAAGAAAGGAGAAGCTTAGCACTTCGACTGGTCATGGTGAAACTGGATGATAGAGGGTACAGTTGTTCTGTTTGGGCACTGGGATGCCATCTTTGCCAAAGAGTACTTGTTTAAGTCATTATTTGAACATTTTGATGGGTTGTAACCACATACATCTGTAAAAGTGGGGCTGAAAATGGAAAGGTAAATATCGATACTGTTGATAAGAATTAAGTCTCATACACTTAACACGATTAAGATGAAGATGGTCAAACAGTGGCCAAGGCAAAAGCAGAGAAACCTTGGCCTCAATCGGATGATAGCTGGACTTGAGCCAGTACTCCAAGTGTCCAGTGGTGAAGGGAAAGAATTCAGGAGCACAAACCAAATTCTAGAAATACATGATGAAAGACTATTTCTAAAAACCAAGATGTATTTAGGGACCTTATGGCATTTTGAGCTCTTTGGTACTGGGATGCTGCTTACAATAGGCAAATCTATTATTTGAGCCTTGCAGATCTGTACCTATTTTCAGGAAGGCGTTATGTACAGAAGTACACAGAGGACCACCTGTACCTCGTTGTTTTGTCTCCATGCCCATTCGTCTAAGCCAAACAAAAAAATTGGATGTCAGAGTGATGAAGACCGCAGAATATACAAACTAAAAAGAAGAGGACTTGAGATCCAGGAGCTGGGGCCAGCATCCCGATTTCCACCCGAGGAAGAGCCCAAGGTGAATGCATCTGCGGGCCAACCTCCAGCAGAGGCATGGGCGTGCACAGGCCGGACGGCTTGACAGATGGAAAGCCTTTGGGGTTGCTGCCTGCTTTCAGGTGGTGTGGGGCGAAGAAACTACATACATGAATTGCATTGAATTTCACATTCTAAAGAGCCGCTACATAAACAACCTCAGAGCACGATGTCCTCAGAGCACCAGGTCCTCTGACGGGTCCCAGGAATTTCTGGAGCTGGGATGAACAAGCCAGTGTGTGCCCCATTGTGTCCTCAGTTGGCAGTCACAACTCTTTCTTCAGTCACACACCCAGCAGCTTTCTGTTAGGTGTGGTTTTAGCGACCAGCCCTTCCTATCTTCATCAGACTGCCTTCCTTCGCCCTGAATAAAATGAAAAGGAAATGTCTACCCACCCACTCATCAGGGCCTACAAGACTCAACTCACATCCTGCAAGCCTCAGGACGGAACAGGACTCCTTTTAACTACCTGGGCACAGTAGCCAACTATCGGGAAACTGCCTGTGGCCTCCACGCATTGCCACACTATTTACACAGCTGATGGAGGTTTGCCCTGTTGAAGAATTTGGCTCTAGAGGATGCCCCTTAGAACTCCCAAAGGGCCCATTCACCCAGGCACACCCGCACAGATGCCTGTGGAGATAGGAACAGTGGGGTTCATTTTCTAACTTCCTCTGTACACACTATAATTCTACACGTTTATTTAAAAGTGGGGGGTCGGAGCAGAGCTAGGGGAGCTACAAAACCCAACATTATATGAAATATTTTCAAAAAATATTTTAAGTAAAGTCAACAGCCCCCTTCCCCTGCCACTCAAACATTCCTCTGCTTCATTCCACAGCCCAGACGCTGTCCTTCACGTTCACAGGCCTGAAGTGGGGCTGGGACAGGACTCCCATTGGAAAAGGAACCTTTCCAAGGCAGAGAGAGGAAGCTCAAAAAGTGAACCAACTCTCAGGGCAGAGAGGAGAGAAGCAGCAAAGCAGAGGCCTTAACATTCTTTTCCTTGAATAATTGAAAGTCTTGCTATTAGCAAGGGAAAAGAAAAAAATCAGACGTGTGATTTTAGCATGACAATAAGACAAAGCAGAGGTGATAAAGTAGAGGGGGTAATTTCCTGGAGCCCTTCTTGCTTTTCTAAAGGTAAGGGTCAATTTTCATTCTGTTGATTATTAAAACACCTTAGGAATGATGGTGAGCTCTTAATTTCTCCAACTCACTACTAACTGTGATCACAGTGACAGTCGAATCCTGCCAGCCATGGGGCCTGCTTTTCTGAGCTGTGAATGACCTCTTTCACTAGGAAAACTGGTCAGGAAAAACTCTCCTTTCGGGAAGGAAGCGTGTATGAGACATAAATGTATATCCACAATGTTCCCTCTCTTAATTTCCTTCCCTTGCTGCTAATTTTCTCCTAGCCTAAGTAATTAATCTTCCTACATCGCTCAAATAAACTCCATCTAAATCAGCTCAACCTAAAGAAGAAGAAAAGGTAACTGATCCTCCCCCATATGTCCCACGTCTTTCCTTTGGAGGAGACAAAAGTGTAGTCTCAAGTTTAAGGGCTTACGTTTGGGTGCCAAACTCTTGAGTCTGACTCTTGGCTCTGCTCAATGAATACGTGACTAGGACAAATTACTTTCATCTCAATTTTCTTATTTGTGAAATGGGAACAATTAGCAGTTCCTAACTTCTGGGGTTTGTGTGCAGATCAAATATAATACACCTTGAACAGTAGCTGAAACAAAGTAAGCACTCAGCAGAAGTTCAAGATTCCTATCACTCGCTCTTCCACCCCTACAAGGTCAGATTCAAGCAAAGACAAAAGCAAACAACGCTAATTAGAGATTGAAAAAGTCACAGAATTCTCAACTCTTAGTGGAGCAGAAGCAGATGAAAGTCAATGTTGTCATTCTTTTATTAAAAGTTCAAACGTGGGGTGCCTGGGTGGCTCAGTTGATTAAGTGCCCGACTCTTGATTTCGGCTCAGGGTTGTGAGATCGAGCCCCGCGGGAGCCCCACCTGAGCCTCACTTCGGGCTCCCAGCTCAGTGCAGAGTCTGCCTGAGATTCTCTCCCTCGGCCTCTCCCCCTGTTTGCATGCGTTCTCTCTCTCTCAAATAATAAATAAATAAATTTACTAAAATTCTGAACGCTATATTATACTTGTGATTATTTACAGGCTAATCATTTTTAAGAGGTGGGGAGCAAACGGTTTTTCTATATACATGATGATAGGAAGAGCTTTATTTAAGAAATTAAGAACTTAGAAAAAAGCAATTTAAAAATGGTGAATTCAGAAAAGAAAAAAAGAAAAGAATGCCTACAAAAGAAAAGGTTAATGAATAAGCAACAGACTAACTTCATGTTCAGCTAATCTCTATAATAATACTGGTGTTTGGGGATAGAAATAACCTCACGTTACAGGTTTTCTGGAGGAAGTTGTACTATAAATTACCACGTACTCTGGGGACTGAGTTGGACCCACAGTGAAACTCAATCTCTGCCCTCACCCACCTCAGAAGGTCCAGCTTAAACCCTTTCCCATCCCCTCAAAAAAGTTTGGCATTGTGATTAAGAAAAAAGCAGCCGGAGTACTGGAACCGGTTATTAGCTAAGCAGTTGTAGGTTACATAACCTTGCTAGGCCTCAGTGTTCTTATCTGAAAAATGGGACTCCTAACAGTACCTATCTCAGGGTCTGTGTGAGCATTCAGTGTGAAAACGTGGACTGGGGATAAAGGTCTCCCACCATGAAGTGGCAGTAGGCAGAGCCCACTCCAGTCGTTCATTTTACAGATAAGAAGATCTAGAGATGTTAAGATCTAGCCCTAGGTCACACAGTGAGTTCTTTCAAAGCCTGGGTTAGTGGGCACCTGGGTGGCTCAGTTGGTTAAGCATCTGCCGTCAGCTCAAGTCATGATCCCAGAGTCCCGGGATCGAGTCCCGCATCGGGCTTTTCCCTCTCCCTGTTGCTCCCCTGCTTGTGCTCTCTCTCTCTCACAAATAAATAAATAGATAGATAGAATCTTAAAAAAAAAAAAAAAAAGCCTGGATTAGAGCCTAAATCCTGATTCCTAATTCAGCATTTTTGCGCTAAACATGCTTCTGCTTCCATGGAGCTTTGCAAATATTCTCCCACATTGATTTTACCTTTTTCTGAACATCAACAGCATTTCCAATCAGTACTCTCAGGATAACACTTGAACACTCTCAGATGATAAATCTGTTCCCTCAACTACATCATAGGTTCTTTGACGTGACAGCAGAGGCTTCAGATGTCTTTTAACTGTCCAAAGGTGTCTGTGTAAGGGCCAGGCACATGATATCGTTAACCGATTGACAGTGGTTTTTTTAGGAAGAGGTTTTACTCTGAGTAAAATGTTACTGTGAGGAAGATGCTGACCAGGTGTTCAGGTCTGCAGAAGATTAGATCAGAGGAAATGGATTTTGAACACGCCCAAAGAGACACATAAAAATTGACTGCAAGGGAATTTAAACACAGGATAACGGAACAAAGGAGGCAGACAGTTCTCTCCTCATGTAAATGTTTTAAAAATAGTCTATTTTTAGACAAAAATAGGTTAACACAGGCCATTGGTTCCTAATGTGTAAACCTCAAATGTTGTAGAGTTACTGCAAAGAATCTTCAGGGGCGCCTGGGTGGCTCAGTAGGTTAAGCATCTGACTTTGGCTCAGGTTGTCATCTTGGGGTCTTGGGATTGGACTCGGTGCTCAGTGGGAGTCTGCTTGTCCCTCTGTCCCTCTGCCTCCCCCTGCTTAGAGCTCTCCCTATAATAAATAAATAAAATCTTTAAAAAAAAGAATCTGCAAATTGATTTGCACATCAGACTTTGTAGAGTAAATAATGTCTTGCACCTCTATACAATATTTCCCCCCAAATGCATGTGCAGTCTATTTTGGTTTAATATAATACAAATTCTTTAAGAGCATTGTGGATTTGATTGTAACTTCTGTCCATTATATATATTTTTAATCAATCAATGAAACAGTGACTAACGTTTATTGAGCATTTTCAGTGTGGCAAGCAGAGTGCTAACCATGTAATAGAAATTATGTTGTTTGCCTCTTATTAGCACCCAGAAGGGAGGTACAATTGTTGTCACCATTTTACACAAGAAATAGATTTGTAGAGTTTAAGTAACTCATCCTTTGGTTTTACTATAAATAATGGAGCTGGAATTGGGCTCCAAAGCCTGTGGTTTTACCCATTGTTGGGTCACTATCTAATTGATGGGTGTAAAACATTATACTTATTTTCATCCATGTAGGAGGTGGGTGTCTATCCATGAAATCTGATGTTTTAAAAAAGATTCTCATATCTACAAAGATTGGTAACAGCACAAAATGGAAGTTAAAAGTGCTCCAGAATAATTAGTTTCTGTGACTTTAGACAAGCCAGGTGCTTAGAATGAAGGGATTTGACTGGTTGATATCTAGATACAGCTCCAAGCAAGAAATTCTATCATTCTATAATTCAACTCAGCATTTCCCAAAATACATTCTCAACAACTCTGGTCCCAAGGGACATTCCACAGAAAAAGGTTTTTCACAGTCCAACAGTTTGAGAAACACCATAAACTAAAGAACCATCCATATACAAAAGAGAATATCTTCTTTTGGACACCCACAATTACACCTTCACATATTAAAAGCTCTGAGAAGTCCTGCAGAGCACTGGATTACACAAAATTAAACATGTTCTCCTCTTGTAGCACTTCTCAACAAGGAAACCTTTTTTATTCTGTGTAACCCAGAGTACCCTAAGAATATTTGGGCATCAATCTCCTCTGTACATAGTAACTATTTCATGAAATTAGTTCCAAGACCATTCATAGGTTATAACCAACTTTGGCAGTTAAAACATTTCTGAATTAATGAGGTAGGCTATAAAAGATGACCTTTTGAATCGTCCCAAAACCATTATTCTGTAGTGGTGTTGGCTTCCAGAAAGCTATTTACTCTAAGCACCATACAGCTCAGTAATTTTTGTTTGTTTCTCTTCAAGCATGGAGCAAAATTTTTATAATGACACTCTGAAGATCATGTTCCTCTATTCTTCAAAATCTATTCTAGTCTAATGGTTCTCAAATTTACCATCATCAGAATCACCTGGAGAGTGTGTTAAAACAAGGATTGCTGAGTCCACCTCAGAGTTTCTCATTCAGTAGATCTGGAATGAGGCTGAAGAATTTACAGGACCAACAAGTTCCCAGGTGGGGCCAATGTTGCTGGTCTGGGGCCTATGTTACTTATCTAGACCTCTTCTATTAGATTTAGACCTTGAAGTAGAACATGAAAATGTGTGGTCTCTGCTTCCATCATCAAGACCTGTTATCTTTTCTCTTGCTTCTGTAAGTTTGACTCTTGAATATTTAGCCAAATATTGACAGCATTTTTGTTGTACTTCACATTGTCTACTTGCAAGTTTCAAAAGCTTCAGGAATCAAAGAAAGGAGTTAGGAAAATAGAGAATGTCTTTGAGCAAGCTTTAATAGAAGATATTAATATATTTAAGAGCTAAATCTCTTATTTCTCATTTAATTATATGGATTAAATTTCAGTAACGTGAACTTTTTCTCATCTCCTTGGAGGAAAGACTAAGTAGTGTTTTGTAAATATAGACAAGTTTTACATTACTGGCACTTGGGCTGGGGCTCCATTCACTGGAACCTGCGGACCTTTATTTCTAGACCTTTAATTTCTGTAATAGAAATTTTTATGATGCCAAAGAAGCTTTAGAATCAAGGGGCCCTTTAAAATAATGGTGATTATAAATGTAGCTACCGAATCACAAATTGGCACTGCCTGGTATAATATATGTGTTCCTCAAAAATTGCAAGTCAAATTACTGTCAGTTGGATCCTCTTTACATATTTACATATTCTAATTTTAGATGCGCCCAATTGACACCAGTTCCTAACTCTTCAGTGGGAAGTTTCTGATTCTTTTGCCCTCTCCAGCCCTACTGACCTGTCAAGGAAGAAAGGATAGACACCAATCTTACTGTATATCTTCTAAGGGCTACGTCATTTCATCTATTTCAAACGTCTGACGAAGAATCATTCCCAAGAAGAGCCGAGGCACCCCCAAGAAGGGACCAGTCACATGGATAAATGGCAGCATTAGGACACGGGCCAGCGAGAGCAAACCAGAGTCCCCTCTCCCTACACTGCACCTCCCCAACTTCACCTGCTTCAAATCCCAAGCGATCCCTTGATGGAATAGGGAGCTCCCTCTTTAAAGGACAACTGTAGGGGAGAATTAGTCTGTGTTGGGATGAATTACCCATAATCCATACGCTTTAAAAAGATCATTTTCACATAGGGGTCACCTTAGAGGTGAAAACACCTGAAAGTGAAATGAAGGGAGAGAGGCAGGGTGGGTGCTAACTAATGGATAAAAGGAAATCAAAACGTTGTACTCAGAAAGATACAAAACATTACAGCTTTACAGACTGTTGTTTAATAAGCCCAGCAAACACCCCAAGGGTGTAATAAAAAAGGTAGAATGTAAAAGTTCTCCATGAGTATGTTTACATTAATCTGAGACTTAAGAAGGCACATGCGGCACTGCTAGCTAGAGTGAAAACACCAGCACCACCACCACCTTGTGAGCGCTGCCTTGGTTATATAAAGCCCTTCATGGCAGGGTTCTTGGTGAAAGGGAAAACAGCCCATCTACCCTGGCTCGGAAGCTACCCAGGCTCTGAAACCCTGTGCAAACAAAATTCTCCCAAGTAAGCTGGGCTCTGCCCACAGCGCATTCTTTAGGGCTTAGTATATGTGTAAGCTGAGTTCCCCACTATTATCCTCACTATGTCAGGAAGGATTTTATGAATGTGTGACCTTAGGTTTTAAAAGGAGACCACAGAAGTTGACAATGACCTCAACTACCTGTGAATGTTAGCCTTTCATTGAAAAGAATGTTATTGATGAATCCAGGGCTGCTCCGAAGCTCTGAAACCATGCAAGACATTGCCAGTGTTAACAGTTACTGGGGCATGAAAGATACCGCAGTTGGGCTGCTCATGAGACCTCTGGGAAACACTTTGTTAGAAATTAACAAGGTTTGCGAATAGAGCTCTACTACTCCAGGATCTATCTCCTGGCTTTCTGTGGTTGATTTTCTAGATTACTTCAGTAACCTTATGCCAACAGAAACCTAGCTTCTTACGAGCAAACTTAAACACCCGCTGTTCTGCAAAGAATGGTACCAACTATTTGCTCATTCAGTGTCAGACTTTGAATTTCTAGATGGAAAACACAGACCAAAGTTTACAACATTTACATCAACAAGAGTCAAATGAAGTTCTCACTTTTCCTTCCTTCCTTCATGTAATATTTATTGACTACCTAATCCTCTGAGAGATGCTACTGATACAAAGATAAGACACAGTCTTTGTTCCCTCAAAAGTCCTCAGTCTAATCTACAAAATATACATGAAATGCACATGACACTATAAAGGGACAAACGTTATAACAGAAGCCAGAGCATCGTGGAGACCAGAAGGTAGCAGCCTAGTGCATCATGCTTCACAGAGATGATGTTTCAGTTGGGTATGAACTGACGACTAGGAATTTGCCTGGTGGAGAAAGGGTGATAGAAAGAATTCTTTAGGCAGAGAGAAAATCATATGCAGAGATGTGGCAGTGAGATGGGCCACAGCATGCCAGGGAATGATAAGAATTTCTATGTGGTTGCAGCCAAGAGTTTGAGGGAATGAGGGGAGAAACAGCAGAAAAGTCTAGCTAGACCTTCTTAGCTGGGACCAAGGTGTGAGGTGATCATGGGAAATTGAAGGCAGGTCTGCAGAGGCACAACTTCACTGGGATGGTGTGGGGGGCGGCGTGAGTGGGATGAAATCCCAAGGGGATGACTAGTCTGACGAAGTATCCCATCCAAACACATCTAGACAAGCCTCTGCTGACAGAAGGTCCAAGCATAGTGATGGACTGTACCAGTTTTTAAGCCATCATTTCTGGTGAAAGAGTCACTATTACTGTTTCTCTCATAGATCAGGAGAGAAAGAAAGCTGTCTCCTTTCCTCATAAAAGGATACTATACACTGCAGGACACTATTCTGCACGCACTGGCCATCTTCCCCCCCCGCCCAACAAATCTCACCTCTGGTCACACTACTGCCAGAGTCATCTTCCTAAAACACAGCTAAAAACCTGGCTTCTCGGGATGCCTGGGCGGCTCAGCCATTAAGTGTCTGCCTTTGGCTCGGGTCATGATCCCAGGGTCCTGGGATCGAGCTCCGCATCGGGCTCCCGCTCACTGGGAAGCCTGCTTCTCCTTCTCCCACTCCCCCGGCTTGTGTTCCTGCTCTCGCTAACTCTCTCTCTGTCAAATAAATAAATAAAGTCTTTAAAAACAAAAACAAAAACAAAAACCTGGCTTCTCAGTGGCTACAGAATCTGAAGCTCAAATTCTTTAGCAGTCTTAGCTTTTCCTCATAAACATTCCTTTCTACGCTTCTGTGCTTATGCTCAGGTGGGAATGACATGCCTTTCTCCACTGTCCTCAATCTGTCAAAATTCTATTTTCCTATCAAAGTGCAACATAATGGCCACCTCCTCAATGAAGCCTCCTTTAATTCTTCTCATCATGATTATTCCTTCCTCTTTGACCCATGTTATCTTGCTGGTTCCAACTAAGCACCTATTCACTCCGCCTTGTCTTTTAGGTAGTCTTTGGGAAGTTTCTTTGGAGTGGGCATCTTGTCTAGGGAGAGGGAAAACAAGGGAGGGAGGAAGGTTGGTTTCTGAGTAGATATAGTAACTGACTCCTAGACCAGTATCAGGTATTCAGAGGCAGTTGAGCAATAAATGAGACACAGAGGCTAAGGTGGAAGCCTGCATTTTCCAAAGATGGTGGCAAAAATATTTCCCAAGCTCTCCTAACCTCTCATCAAAAAAGGGAGCCCATTTTTCTCCCCTTGAATCTGAGATGACCTTATGACCACTTGCAACCAATAGATTGCTGCAGAGGTAATGCTTCTGACGCTAGGTCAGGAAAGGCCATTCAGCTTCCTCCTGGTTCTATTGAGATGCTTGCTCAACCTCCGTAGAAGATGTCCAACCACCCTGAGACTGTGGTGCTAGAAACACCACGTGTACGTGCTCCAGTAGACAGTCCCAGCTGAGCCCACACTTCCAGCCATCCCCACCAAGGTGTTAGACATAAAATATAATCTCTTGGTGACCCTCTCAAGCAGCCCATCTGCCAGCTAAGTACCAATGAATAGCTTCAGCCATCTCAGAAGGAGGAGAAAAATCTCCCAGCTAAGTCCTGTCCAAATTCCTGACTCGCAGAATCTATAAGACATAATTTAATGGATACTGTTTTTTGTTTGTTTTTAAGTTTTTATTTAAATTCTAGTTAGTTAACATGCAGTGTAATATTAGTTTTAGGTAATGGGAACTGTCTTAAGATACTAAGTTTTAGAGTCATTTGGTACACAGTAGTAAATACCAGAAAAGCCAGGGAATAAATCCTGACCCTTACTTTTATTCTGAAAGCTGATTAGTCTTCTGAAAGAGTGATAATCACTGGCAATTCAAGATGAAAGATTCTAGAGTCTCCTGGAAACATTTAGGGTGCTTGGTGAGAACCAGTGAGTGACTTGGGTCCTAACTGTCAACATGAGGCCAGAAGCCATTGGGGGCCCAGAGGCTACCAGCAAAGGGCTGTGTTGCTGATCTGACCAGTAGAAGGCATCCCATCCTAGGTCTGCAGAAGCTCACTGCACTTTATTGAAACACAAATTGGAGGGTGGTGGTATGAGAAGATTCTTTGTGCCTGGAAGATTGGTAGAGACTAGATGCTTGATAAATACCCGTTGTATGAATTGACTGACTCTAGGTACTGGCAGTGATACTGGTGGGACTGTTTACTGAGGGGCAATGTGCAACTGAGGCATCACAGGTCTCCCTAATGATCTTAATTGGAAATATGATACTGAGCTGGGCTCTCTTTTTGAGGCATTTGAGTCAGAGGCTCACAGGTTGAAAAGTTGGGGCCAGCCTGCTGGACTCTCTGTGAAGGGACTTTCCAAGGATCCTGGCTGGGAGTTGTATGTCTTCTCCTCATGAAACCCAGGCTTCTGTGCTTGCCAGGAGCATCTTCACTTGAAGGTTGCACTTGTTGCTTACACAGTACTTCTATTTCTCTTCCCACCATTCTGTGGAACTCATTAGCTAAGTGTTAACACCCACAGATCCCCTTGTTCATAATACTTTTCAACCATTATTCTGAGCACTAAATGAAACATTCCTCTTTTCTGAGCTTACAATAGCTTCTTTTTCCTAACGACCATATTTAAGATCTCTCACACTGATTTAAACCTATTAATGCCTGAAGGAGAGGCCTACTCCAGACCAGTGTACAGGCCCTTATAGTTATCCTGAAAAGGAAATGGTGAGATTTCTGATCTCTGAAGCAGCTTTCTTCTACTAGAAGAGATCAGAATGAAGTCCTATATTTTCAGAAGTCCTATAATCTTCTTATTCAAGGAATATTTTTGAAGTCGTAATTCTGAATGTGAATGTGTAAGCTAGATTTTTACAAAAGTCAGATTTTGTGATGGTGTTCAGATAACTGGAAATTTTATTAGCCAAATATCTTATTTTCATTAAATCAACAACAAATTACTTAATTTTCAAGATCATAACTGTGTATTTCCCTTGTACAAACATTAGGAATCCTCGTCTCCTGGAGAAATCTCAACTTTCTTTTTCTTTTTTCTTTTTTAGAATAAAGTCAGAGATTTGTTAACTGCAACTAAAATTTTAAACAAAAGGGTCTTTCACTCATGGATTCAGGCTAAGAAAGCCTCAAATCTAAACGAATGGAGAAACTGGCTTTAGGACCAGACAGAATCAATTGTTTTTGGGTCAATTTGGGTTTGGGAAGCCTACTGAAACTGATCTCTCAACAGGACCCAGGATTAGTGGGCTGTCAGTCATCATTAACCACTGCAGGAGCCCAAATTGCCTGTCTTGAGTCAAAACACTTTGTTTTCACCTGCGTTTCTCAATATTCTTGACTAATGGCATACATGTTAATTAGTCTATTAGCAGACTAATGTATGTTGATTAACATGTACATTACTATTTAAATATTTAAGAGGGATTGCTAAATCACTTTTAAAATGTGATATAATGTTCAAATATGCAGTCATTTGAAGCTAAATTTTTAAAATCAAGCAGTGCATTTTTCAATGTGTTATCTGCTTCCTTGTACCCTAAGTTCCCTTGAGGGCAAGCTCTGGGTATGATTCATCTCTGAATGTGTCTTGGTGCCTGGCATGGTGCCTTTGCACATTAGAGTGAGGCAAATAGTTTTGAAATGAATAAAAAGAAGCCTCTTTGAATAGGAAAGGGTGGATTCCATCTGAATGCACAGACTGAGTCTCTGACAACTATGCAGTTTAAAAGGAGTATTTGTATAGCACTGTATAGTTTGCAAGCACCTCCACACATATATTGTCTCTAAACCAAGTGCCAATAAGCTCATTTTACTTTTGAAGAAATTGACCGTTAGAGAGATTATGGGACTCATCACAAATTTTCTGATTCTCTAGTTTATGAACTTAGAAAACAACTCCACCCCCCCACACAAATACAATCATCTGTCAAAATTCATTCAAAGAGGGCTTTTTAACCTGTCTTAACCTACCCAACTCATTATTGTGAAATAATTGTATATATAAATATTGCATTATATATACAAGGGGAGGGCATTGGACAGCATATCTAAAATCAGTTTCTTCAGTTGCAGCCCGATACTCCCATACCCCATTCTCATTGAACACAAACAGTGGCTGATGGAATCTGATGTGGCTGATCCTACCTACCCAATGCATGGTGCGTGCACATAAAATTTGGTGCTTGGCTTTGAAAATAATTAATCATCAGGTACAAAGTAGGGAGACAATAAAAAATCTATGTTAAGTTGTAAAATCCAAAGATCTGGTCCAGAAGAAAGCTGAAATTCAGTCTTCTTGATCAGAATGCTTAGATTTTCCCTGCAATATTAGGAATATGGCAGTAACATAAAATTCTCCAAAATGTGACTTATTTTGACACGTTTTAAAGTATTATTTAAATACACTTTTCATCAAGATGATTTAAAGGCAGTCAGCTCCCAGGGGAGAAAAATATGCTCAGCATCCCCCCACCCCCTGCAGTTCTACAAGTCGGGTGTGAGTGGCAGGTGGAGCAGAAGGCACGAGCAGTCCAGAGAGTATTGCCTCCTCCTTCGGTGACTCAAAGCCAAAAACAGTTCCTCACTGCTGCTGGTTCTTTGATCTCTTGCTCCCTATTTTTAGAACTCTTCTGTCCAATATCCTCTGCCCCACTGCCATGACCTTCCATGACACACTTCTCCTTGTGGTTATTTTGGGGATCATATTCCTTTCTCAAAGTATTACTACAGCTAGAATTAATGCATGAGGTAGATCAGCCCAAGTCCTTGCTTGAAAAAGCACCCAAAGCACATGTTCCCACAGAAGGGTGAAGAGCTGGTGTACAAAGGACAGATACATCATCCATATTTTTAGTCATCAAAGCATTCTAGAAGGACTGCTTAATGGAGTAGATGCCACAACCTCACAAGATAGCATTATCTAGGTATAGAATCTGGGTACGTGGGTTTAGAAAATGTGTCCAGCACAGCTAACAAGTTATAAGTGTGTGTGTGTGTGTGTGTGTGTGTGTGTGTTGTTTAAGGAGTAGAGAAAGAGGAGATAATCATAAATAAAATATAGGATTTATCAACACAGGTTTCTTTTTCAGACTTTACCTCTCCCTAAATCTATAAACCATATGTAAGAGTCAGTGCCCACAATGAGGGAAGGACAGAGATCAAGTATGCTTTGACTGTTCATTATCCCTTAGAAAAGTCTTTCTACATAGAATTTTTAAAAGGAGAACAAAAGTTGCATCACCGGAAATAAGAATAACACATAGATCCAAAGGAAAATCTCCCCTCAGTGAAGAGAGTATTTTTTGTGTTCATCACTATATTTCTGTGTCAAATACAGTGTTAGACAGCTATATTAATTAGATAATTTGATATAACAACAGCTAACCTTTATTGAGCACTTAGTGTACAGCTTTGAGACAAACAAATCTGCATAAATTAAATCACTGAGTGCTACAATAAACCTATGAGGACATGCTGGCATTGTCCCCATTTGAGAGATGAGGATACTTAAGTGCAAAGAGGTTAGATATCTTGTCTCACGTCAAATAGCTCTAAAGTGAGAGAGCCAGAATTCAACACTACGCACTTTGGGATCTAGAGCTTATGCTTGGAGAGCAAAGAAATGGGTCTTCTGCTTTTGCTACATCCATGAGGAGTTTGAAGAGCTAAACTTACTCAGTATTATGGGCTGAATTGTGTCCCCTCAAAATTCATATGCTGATGCCCCAAACCCCAGTACTCCTAGGGTGACTATATTTAGAAATATAAAGAGGTAATTAAAGAAGTAATTAATGTAAAATGAGGTCATTAGGGTAGGCCCTAATCCAATATGTCTGGTGTCCTTACAAGAAGAAATTTGGACACAGGCATGTACAAAGTAAAGACCATTTGAAGGCACAGGGAGATGGTCTCTGCAAGCCAAGGGAAGATGTCTCAGAAGAAACAAACCCTGGCAGTATATGTTGATCTTGGACTTCAGCCTCCAGAATTGTAAGAGAATAAATTTCTGTTGTTTAAACCAACTAATCTGTGATCTTTTGTTATGGCAGTTCTAGCAAACTAATACATTCAGTGTTAAGGTATAAAATGGGAGACGAGGAAAATGCATTTAGACCAGATTAGTCAAAACAAATAAAACCAATCCAAAACAGAGAGTTGACCAATTACATAACTTTTGTAAATTCACAATTAGGTGGGAGGTGCTGTCAGGACATTCCTTTTGATAGCTCAGACAGACAGCTCCGTTATCAGAGGATTCCTGATGAATCCAGAGACTGAAAGATGTGACTCCAGTTATAGTTTGTTGGGGGCATATAGTTTCTACATGTGTCGACTTTCTTGCTCTCAAGTATTTCCATGTTCAGAGTAACCCATTTATCAGATACCTCACATTTTAAAGTTTTCAGTATCAAGATTATACTAAAAAAAAGAGAATATAAAAATCTCTCATAACCCCATTATCTACAGATAAATGCTATTAACAAAAATATATATGATCTTTATTTAATAGTGAGAGTTTGATGTATATAAAATTTTTTATCCTATTTTTGTTCAATTGACATTGGTTTGAGAGTTCTTCCCCCAAGTCATTAGTTTCCAAAAAACATGATCCTGATGATTGCATAATATTCCTTCCAAGAGGTCATACTATAATATATTAAACATAATACCCAATGCTGGCAAGGATATTGTGAGGCAAATGTGATAACCACTACACTGTGGAAACACTTGGCAAGGATATTGTGAAGCAGGCATTCTCCTAAACTGTTGGTAAAAGTATAAAATGTTATGACCTGCAAAGCAGTTTCATATTATATATCAATATTATCAGAATAATTCACATCCACTGCTCCAGCAATGAAAAGCAAAAGAATAGCATTTATGTGTAAACCATCACCTTCTCAGTGAAGCCATCCTGACCAGCTTCTTTTAAATTGCATCCTTGATTTTTAATTTTGACTAGTAGAGACCTCAGTGACTCCTAGTCTAGAATCACCTCAGTGATTCTAGATCATTCAGTACAGACACAGTAGAGTCACATCTTAGTAGAAGGCTACTCTATATGTGCCTTAGAAAAGTATAAGGCCTTCCATGGGTCAAACTAATCTGCATGTAACTTAACCACTTGCCAAAACAAAGCCGCACTATCCAAAGAAAGAACAAATACAGAAACTCAACAACATAATATTTATAGTACTCAGCTTCCAAAAGCAAATTACTAGACATGGCAAGAAGCAGGAAAGTGTGATTCAGAATCAGGAGAAAAATTAATCAATAGAAACAGACCTAAAAATGACAGAGATTATGATCCTAGGTAATGTGTTTTAATCACATTAAAACAACTATTACAGCTATGTACAAGTATTTAAAGGAAAACATAAATATAATGAGAAGTGAAAGATATTTTTAAAAGAATCAAATAGAACTTCTAGGGATGAAGACTATACTATCTGAAATGAAAATTTCACAGATGAGGTTGATAACAAAGAAGATACTGCAGAAGAAAAAAAAATAGTGAATTTGAGGGTATAACAATTTACAATGTATCCAAAAGTAAGCACCAAGGGAAAAAAAAAAAGGCTTCAAAAAAGAAGAAAAAAACAAACAGAACTTTCATGACTTGTGGAATGATAGCAAACAGTCTGATAGCTGTGAAATTGAAGTCCCAGGAGAGGAGTAGGAAAACAGAAAAATATGTGAACGCATTATATAGTGAGAAATTTCTCCAATTTGACAAAAACTATAAACCCACAGATCCAAGAAATTTTATAAATCTCAAACAGGATAAAAACAAAAACAAACAACAAAAAAAAACCCAGCTCCAAGGCACATGAATACCAAACTGTTGAAAACCAATGATAAAGAGGAAAATTAAAACCAGCCAGAGGAAAAGACTGATTACCTAGAGGCAACAAAAAAAAATGAATGACAGCTGACTTCTTTTCAGAAATATGCAGGCCAAAGGCCAATGGAATGAAATCTTCTAAATGCCAAAGGGGGACGGGGAAGCAAAAAAATTTTCAAAAATTAAGGCAAAATAAAAACTGTCTTATATAAACAAAAGCAGAGAGAACTTATCATCAGCATACCTGAGCTACAAAATTACATTCAAGGAAGTTTCTCCAGCAAAAGGAAAATCATATCAGATGGAAATTTGGACGATACAAAGGAATAATGAGTATCAGAAATGATAAATATGTGAATAAATTTGAAGTACTTTTCTTCTCATTTTAAAATTTCCTTAAAAGATAGTTGACTGAAGCCAAAAGAATTACCAGGCATGTGGAGCTTAAAACATACATAGAAGTAAAATATATAATACAATAGCACAAGGATCAGAGAGGGAAATGGAATTATACTGTTGTAAGGTTCTTACATTATGCATGAAGCCACATAATAATATTTGAAGGAAGACTGTGATAAGTTTAACTATGTATATTGCAAACCCTAGAGCAATCAATTAAAAAAAATGAATAGCACTAGAATGGCTTTCACTTTAGAACTATACAGAAAAGGTTAAAAAGAATAAGTCTTAACTTCCTTGGAGAAACAAAGAAGCAATTCTGGCTTTTTGGATATTGTTTATAAAAACCCTGTCAAACTACTACCTAAGGAATATCTTTAATTTACTTCTCAATAATTTTAGTTTACAAGCATTATTTTTACTACTGCTTCTGTATCTTTCAATGGAAAATAAAAAATAATGAGCATCTTAAACATAAAATCAACTGACATTTTAAAACATATATGTTCTTTGTGCAATAAAATTTGTATTATGCTATTTTGTATTGTTAAGTATTACTTTTCCTCACACAACTTTAACAAAAAGATAATGTGACTCTATTTCAGGGGATGTATCACAGTGGTTTTATACATAGACTCTAGTGTTTGACTACCTGGGTTCCAATCTCGGCTTTACCAATTACTAGACATGTGACCTTGAGTATATTACTTAACATCTCTGTATTTTAGTTTCCTGTAATGTAGGGAAAATAGTACCTATCTTATAGGGTTGTTATAAAGATCAAGTGACTTAATATATTGAAAACACTTAGAAAAATACCAGGAAGACACTAAGTACTGTAAGAGTGCTATCTATTATTACTCACAAAAATTAGTAAAATGTAGATAAAGAATTAAGTTTTAAAGAGATAATAAATTTAGGAGATTTGGTAAAGAAAACTACTTGAAAACTGGGAAAGCAAGTTTTAGTTCTACCCTATCATTATCTGTGTAGCCATTGACATGATGCTAAACTTATTTGGGCCTTATTCATTCACTTGTTTGGTCCTTCCTTCCTCATTTCCTGTTGTCATCTCTTGTACAAATATTTACTGAAAACCTAGTACATTATACTGTGTTAAGTAAGTACCAAGGTATTTGTTGTCTCATGGTTTTCTGGGGGAGAAAGTCACATAAACAGACAATTAAAATAGTACACTGTAAGTATGATGATGGAGATGTCAGAATTCCCTTCCATTTCAGAAAGCCTATGGGGGCACCTGGGTGGCTCAGTTGGTTAAGTGACTGCCTTCGGCTCAGGTCATGATTTTGGAGTCCTGGGATCGAGTCCCACACTGGGCTCCCTGCTCAGCAGGGAGTCTGCTTCTCCCTCTGACCCTCCCCCCTCTTGTGCTCTCTCCCTCTTTCTCTTATTCTCTCTCTCAAATAAATAAAATCCTTAAAAAGAAAAAAAAAAAAAGAAAGCCTGTGGATCTGTGGGCACATGGATGATTAAACACTTATTATCACCCTAAGGGAAGGCCCTTTAGAATGTAGACCTCTATGAGTCCTGTTCTAATTTTGACCATGGTTCTGTCATTGATGATATTAGCTTATGGAATTAAACTTTATTAGAGATTGGATGAGTATGTGAGTGATTCCTTTCTGGCTTTCCTTTAAAAAGAATTTGTAAATGAAACCAAGGGTCAGCCTATTTGGCAGCATTTCTTCTAATCCCTCCAAATAATGAAGATTTAATTGACTACATATTTTAATACTCAGGCAAGAAGCTACTCTTAAAATAACATCACAGCAGCTGATTCCTACAATTTCCAGTTTGAACCCCGTTAATCCCTAATAATCCCTTTGGTTCAGGGTGAAACAGAAGACCAAAAAATATATAATGGCTTTATTTTTTTAAAAAAGCCAATATGGTTTTAAAGCAATAATTTCATTGTATTAACAAATCATAATTAAGAAAAATATGGAATTGATTTAGAAACTATCATAAAATTATAGCTGATTATTCCCTCTATTTTCTGTATCAGCTGTAATGTGGTTTGTATCACTTTTATAATAAAGAAGATCTTATTAAAAAATAAAATAAAACTGATTTCCTTCTTAAAGGAAAAAAAAGAAACTATCATAAATATTTGAGGATATCTAAAGATAAACTAATAATGCAGAGTATTTTAACAGTGTCCCCAAAAGATCAGTCACCTTTGCTCATCACTAGAGCCGCTCAGGAAGAAGAATCATCAAGAGAGGAGCAGTCACCTTTGTTTTATTTAAAATATACTTTAATCAAGAAGCATAGGGTGGGGGATGGGAGAAATAAGTGACAGGGACTAAAGATGATGAGCAATGAACAATGTAAAAATTGTTGAATCGCTATATTTATATACCTGAAACTAATATAACACTGTACGTTAATGCCACTGAAATTAAAGTAAAAAAACTTAATAAAACATAAAAAAATGAAGAAAGGGATGCCTGGCTGGCTCAGTTGGTAGAACACGCAACTCTTGATCTTGGGGTCATGAGTCAAGCTCCACATTGGGTGTACAGCTTACTTTAAAAAAAAGAGATATTAAAAAAAAAAAACAAAGAAGAATACATATTTCTATTACGAGTTAAACTGTGTCCCCCCCTAAAGGATATGTTAAAATGCTAACTCCTGGTACCTGTGAATGTGACCTTATTTGATGTAGGGTGTTTGTAGATTGTTATGGACTGAATGTTTGAATGTTTATGTCCCCCATCCCCACAAATTCATGTTGTAAATTGCCAGTGTGGGTGATATATGAAAATGGAGCTTCTGAGATGTAATTAAGTCATGAGTGTGGAGTCCTTATGAATGGGATCAGTGTTCTTATAAGAAGAGACATGAGAGAGATGAATACCTTTCTGCTCTCTTTGCAGTAAGGACACAGTGAAGACAGTTATCTGCAAACCAGGAATAGTGGTCTCACCAGACACTGGGTCTCTTGGGACCTTGATCTTGGACTTGCCAGCCTCCAGAACTGTGAGAAATAAATGTTTGTTTTTTTAAGCTACCCAGTCTATGATACTCTGTTACAGCACCCCAAACTAAGACACAGATGTAATCAAGTTAAGAAGAGATTATACTGGATTGGGTTGGATTAGGGTCCACCAATGGACCAAAGGCACCACTAATCCAATGACTGGTGCCTTTATAAGAAGAGGAAATTTGGACACAGAGACATAGGCACACCAGGGAGAAGGCCATGTGAAGATGAAAGCAGAGAATGGAGTGATGCATCTACAGCCAAGGAACGCCGAGGGTTGCAGCCAACCACCAAAAGCTAAGAGAGGCAAGGAAGAGTCTTTGGAAGGAGCATGGCACTATTGACACCTTGAGTTTGGACTTAGAGCCTCTAGAACCGTGAGAGAATATACTTCTTTTGTTTTAAGTCATCCAGTTTGTGATACTTTGTTACAGCAGCCCTAGGGAGCCAATAAAGTTTCTTCAGCAAAATTCCAGTTGAAGGACTTCTATTATCTGCTAAAATGGAGAAACAATGACCGTATTTACTTTCCCACCTGCAACAAATAAAAAAGCCAGACAAAATATAAGAAACATTTCATAGACATAGGACATTAAAGAGTACAGTCTAGTGACTGCTTAGAGTGGGAAAATAAAAGAGATGAGACCTACAATTACCCCGGCTCATTGCCTGAAAAGAATATCCAGGCTCAGCACAGGCAGGGGGACCCTGTCAGAGTCCAGCAGTCTCCCTGAGTTGATCTGACAGAGATAGGTGTCTAGAGAAGCCAAAGTGTCTAGAGAAAATAGGGCAAAGTCCTGAACAGGGAAGAGCTGCACAGAAAAGATCTGAAAAGCACAGTCTTCGTGTCATCAACTAAGTACTGAATGAATGGTGCATCCAGGTAAGGAAATATCCAAGGCTGGGGAAAGAACTGTCTAAAAGGAGTGGAGGGAACAATTATTGGAACACACATAGAATTGGAAATAGTTTGTGTTTCTATCAGCCAGAGTGAAAAACTTCTTAAGTCAGGGGACAGCAGTTGAAGTACTCAGAAAGGTTTAGCCTCAGTAGTGGGGACAAATTCAGCCTAGACTAAATGCTCTCTGGTCCATAATAAAGCTTAAAAACAAGACTTGAAAGGATTCAATTGTTTCCAAGTAACCTAACTATGTTCCAGAATAAAATCTAAGAATAATTTTAGGGATATAAATATATTTAGCACCCAAGAAGATAAAAGTCACAATATCTGACATCCAATCAAAAATTGCCAAGCTTTCAAATGAATAAGAAAATATGATTTATATTGAGGAGAAAAAGCATTCAGTAGAAACAGACCCAGGAATGACACATATGATAGAATTCTCAGAAAAGGACATTAAAAGAGTTATTATAACTACATACCATATACTCAACAAGGTTAGGTCATAAAAAGATTAACTGCTGTGTAGCTACATGGAGATATTTTCAAGACCCAAATCAAGCTTCTAGAGTTGAAAATAGAATGTCTGAGATGAAAAATATAATAAATGTAAAAAAAATATAATAAATGTGATTAACAGCAGATTATATGTCTATCATAAAAGAAAAGATTAATGAACTTGAGATATAACATTAAAAATTATCCAGGATAAAACACATAGAGGAATAAAAAGACTAAAAGTAAAATAAAGAGTCCAGTGAGTTGGGAAAAACTTCAAGTGACCTAATATGGAGTCTCCTAAATGCAGAGAGGGAGTGTGATGCGAGACCAAAAAATATTTGAGGATAATGGCTGAAAAATTTTTACAAATTCGATGAAAATTATAAACCCATTGATCCTAGAATCCCAAGCTAAAGAAATATAAGAAAACTACACAAGGCACATCACAATCAAATTGCTTAAAACTGGTGATAAAGAGAAAATTCTTAAAAGAAGCCACAGAAATGATACATTACATAGGGAAGAATAAAGATAAGAATATCAGAAGACTTCTCATCAGAAACAACACAAGCCAGAGCAGTGAGACATCTTTTAATGGAAGAAAAGACTGGCAACATAGAAGTCCAATATCCAGTAAAAATAACTTTCAAATATGAAGGTAAAATGCACAAGTGAGTCATGAAACAACTGGTGAGAACTGAATAAGGTAAGTAGGCTAGTTAACAGTACTGTACTCACGTCAGTTTCCCAGTTTTATTGTACTACAGTTATAAGATGCCACCATTAGAGAAAGGTCAGTAAAAGGTTCATGGGACTGACTCTAATACTTTTTTTTGCAACTTCCTGGAGTCTACATTATTTCAAAATAAAAAAGTTTTAAAAAGGAAAATGCGACAAATTCTTTTCTAAATACAGAAAACCCGAGAGAATTCATCACTAGCACACCTGCACAAGAAACATTAAAAGAAGTGCTTCAGGGAGAAGTACTGTTGTACTGTCGTAAGGTACTTACATTATGTGAAACAGTATAAAATCACTTGAAGGTAGTCTGTGATAGATTTAAAATGTATACTGTAAACCCTAAAGCAACCGCTGAAATTAACAAAGAGTTATAGCCCATAAGCCAATAAAAGGAGTAAAATAGAATTATTAAAAAAAAATACAGTCTGAGGGGTGCCTGAGTGGCTTGGTTGTTGAGCATCTGTCTTCGGCTCAGGTCATGATCCTGGGGTCTTGGGATCGAACCCCGCATCGGGTTCCCTCCTCAGTGGGAAGCCTGCTTCTCCCTCTCCCACTCCCCCTGCTTGTGTTCCCTCTCTCGCTGTCTCTCTGTCAAATAAATAAATAAAATCCTTAAAAAAAATAAAAATAAAAAAATACAGTCTGAAAAAGAAAGAAAAATGTCAAAGAGGGATAAAGAATAGATGGGACAAGTAGAAAACAGCAAGATGATAGATTAATCCTAACTACATCAATAATCACATTAAGTGTGAATGGTCTAAACACTTCAATTAAAAGATAGAGACTGTTATATTGGATAAACAAGCAAAACAAGAAACCCACTTTATTTATTTATTTTTAAAAAGATTTTATTTATTTATTTTACACACACACACACACACACACACACAGCGAGACAGAGAGCGAGAGAGAGCACAAGCAGGGGGAGCTGCAGAGGGAGAGGGAGAAGCAGGTTCTCCGTTGAGCAGGGAGCCAGATGTGGACCGATCCCAGGATCCTGGGATCATGACCTGAGCCAAAGGCAGATACTTCACCACTGAGCCACCCAGGCACCCAAGAAACCCACTTTAAGTGTAAAGACACACATAGATTAAAAGTAAGAGATGAAAAAATATAACATGCTAACACTAACCAAAAGAAAACTGGAGTTGGGAGTAGATTTCAGAGCGAAGAATATCAGTAGGGATAAAGAGAATGTATTAGAGTTCTCCAGGGAAACAGAACCAATAGGAAATATATATACATATAAATACATACATATATATAATATATATTATATGAATATAATATAAACAATCATATACATATAGAAGTTTAGGGGTGCCTGGGTGACTCAGTTGGTTAAGCGTCCAACTCTTGATTTTGGCTCAGGTCAGCATCTCAGGGTTGTGAGATCCCACCAAGCCAAGCTGGGTGTGGAGCCTGCTTAAGATTTTCTCTTTCCCTCTCCCTTTGCCCCTCCCCCTTAAAAAAAAAAGAAGTTTAGTATAAGAAATTGGCTCCTATGAGTATGGAAGCTGACAAAACCCAAGATCTCCAGCTGGCAAGCTGCAGATCGAGGAGAACTGAATGGTGTAGTTCCAGTCCCAAGGCCAGCAGGCTCAAGACCCAGGAAGAAGAGACGTTTCAGTTCAAGTCCAAAGACAGGAAAAACAGATGTTCCCAGCTCAAAGGCATTCAGGTAGGAGGAATTTCTTCTTACTCAGCCTTTGGTTCTATTTAGGCCTTCAGCTGATTGGATCAACAACCCCCCCAAATGGAGAGAGCAATCTACTTCTCAGTCTACCAATTCAAATGTTAATCTTATCCGAAAACACCCTCACAGACACACCCAGAATAAGGTTTGACCAAATATCTGGGTACTCCATGGCTTAGTCAAGTTGACACATAAAATTAAGTATCACAGAAGGTCATTTCATAATTATAGCGGGGTTAATTTTTCAAGAGAATTTAGCAAACTTACATGTTTATGCACCTAATAACAGATGTTTAAAATATATCAAGCAAAACCTGACAGAACTAAAAGGAAAAATAGATAAATCCATAACTGCAGTTAGAGGTTTCAATACTCCTCTTTTATTTATCCAAAGACTAGGTAGACAAAAATCAGTGGGAATACAGAACACTTGAACATCACTTTCACACAACTTAGCCTAATGGCCGTTTATAGAACACTCTACCCACACAGCACAGGTATTCTTTTCAAGATAGACCATATTCTGGGGCATAAAATAAGTCTCAATAAATGTAAAAGAATTCAAGTCATACACAGTTTATTTTCTGACCACAATTAAACTAAACTAGAAATAAATAACAGAATACTTGAAAACTATCCAAATCGTTCGATCCCAAATAACACACTTTTTTAAATAACTCGGAAGTGAAAAAGAAATCAAAAAGGAAATTAGAAAGTCCTTTGAACCAAATGAAAATAAAAGCAACATATCAAAATTTGTGGGATGCAGTTGAAGCCAGGGTTAGAGAGAAATCTATAGCACTAAAAGCTTGTAACAGAAAGGAAAAAAATCTTAAATCAGTGACCTCAGCCTCCACATTAAGAAACTTGACAGATAAGAGAAAACTAAAGCCAAAGTAAATAGAAGAAAGGAAACAACACCAGATGGCACACCACAAACAATGGTGGAATTGAATTAAACAATTCTCTAAAATGCCACCAATGTAATAGAATCCTGGAGTACAGTCCTCTTACTCAATATGCTCTCCCTCCTTGTCCACTCCCACCGTAGTCAACTGCCTAGGAAAAAAGCTCCAAATAACTGAGATCACCTTAAAAACTATAAAACAGCAATCTTGAGATTGATCATGCACCATTTCAGCTAAGGCCAAAAATATAATTCACATATCCCCTAGTTACCATTAGAACACCAGAAGATGTAAGTTTACCCAAAAGGCTCTAAATACCTGGATGGCTTATCAAAGGGAAGTAGAAAGGCATTTGAAACAAAAATATCCAACCCTTGTTAATGAGAGGTTGTCAGAGGACTCCCAAGGCTCATGTTGATACTATATCATAAGCAGAGTCAATTAAATTTAAGCAGAGAAAAACACTGCTTGTTCTTCCAAGTTTGCAGAGGAAGCAATGGAAGTTCCAAGAGCAACACTGTCCAGTGCAGTGATCTTCACCCTTAGTATGGGTCCATGTTCAGACAGGGGTCCAGAAAAGATTGTGCACACTGTACCTTTATGAAGGGATCTATTACACAGTATTTTCACACACATTATTTACGCATGCTCTCACCACTTCTAGCCTATGTGGTCCTCAAAGTCAGGGACTACATCTTTGTATTCTCAAAACCTAGCACAGTGACGGCACCTGGGTGGCTCAGTTGGTTAAGCGACTGCCTTCGGCTCAGGTCATGATCCTGGAGTCCTGGGATCGAGTCCCGCATCGGGCTCCCTGCTCGGCGGGGAGCCTGCTTCTCCCTCTGACCCTCTCCCCTCTCATGCTGTTTCTCACTCTCTCTCACTCTCAAATAAATAAATAAAATCTTAAAAAAAAAACCTTGCACAGTGCAATCATTTATTAAATGTCCTTTAAAAGGCAAGCACAAACTAAAGGATTATAACCCAGCGTGATAGTCTAGAGACTTAGAAAAACAAAACAAGCCTTCAGATCCAAGTTGAAAGCAAAGAACAGAGGCTTATTATCATTTCTCTGAGTTCAATTAGATTTTAAAAACATTTAAAAAATGGATTTGTTTCAAATCTTCAGTGAGAGTTTGGGTGGGACTGGGTTTTATCTGAACCAGTCTGCCCATCCTTTTCCCACAGTGCTCTGGAAGAAAGCAGAGAGCGATGACTCACCAGTTGGCACAATTCTTAGTTCCTATGTACTGACACCAAATTGTGTTCCAAAAGAGAGGCGTTTACAAAGGATTAAAACCTGGATGCCCGGGCCCTGGAATGTGGTTCACGTTATAAGCTTTCCAACATGGTGCTAAATTAACTGCATTTGGTTCCAGATGGTTAATGACTCATAAGTGGAGAGGTGACTTCAAGTGGAAATTGTCTCAATTCTCAGTTTATGCCACTTCAGAAGGCTTCCCCGAGTTTGCTCCCATTCCCATCCTCACCCCTACCTCCTTCTGTGGCCCCAGCTTTTAGGGTTGCAAACCCCTGAAAATTGATGGCCCAGCTATGAAAGTAGGCCCTTTCTGGTTCCCTTTCCTGGACTGAGAGTAAAGGATTTCTCTACTCAAAATAGTTGAACGATGACCTAGAACGCGGTGAAAGCCCAGAGAAAAGAAAGATAAATGAAATCTAGATCAACCGTGGTAACAAGAAAAGAAAATGAATCCATTGGGACGTCATAATTCACTATGATCTTCTCATTCCAACCCTCCCATCCTCACCTTCCACAACACAGGAGCATATGAATGTGCGCATGTGCGCTCGCGCCTCAGTGCACTGGCCCAATACCCTCTTCGTATAGTCGGTCCCCCAGCTTCCTTCTGAGTTTCCACTCTCTTTGTACTTGCTCTTTTTCTGTTATCTTTTGCTGTTACCACCTTGCCTTTAGGGAGCCTGCACAGCCCTCGATTGCGGGCTTTGACTGCCCTGGCACTTCCCTTCTTTCAAACACAGAATCCCCAAATAACGCTTCCTTCGTTATTTCTCATTAAACTCCACATCCTCTGGAACTTGTCATCTGTCCCCCAGATAACAGAAAGCACATCCATCTAAATCATTCTCCACAGTGCCCAGCAAGGAAGCAGGTGTAAGTGGAGATGCATGTCACCATGCCCGCTCTCTGATTATAACGATGTGGTGATGATGTGGACAAGATGATAATGATCCCATTCGCTTCAGTCTGCACCTCCTTTTAGAAACTAGACTCGCCAGTGGCTCAAAGACGTCAACATCAATGAATCTGAAAGTGCTAAAAAAAAAGGGAAAGGATAGCTCTATAAAGGTGAAGTGGTAACAATACAAGAAAGGGGAAAAAGAGGAAACACTCATAAAGGGAAACTCAGAGAGTCAGGACAGTGCCGCAGAAATGCAAAATTGGCATGGGCTTTGCAGTCTGACAGGACTGGGTTAGAATCCCTGTTTGGTCACATTCTAACTGCCTGGTCTTGGGCAAGTTGCTTAACTTCTCTGAATCCCCACTTTCTAAGCTTAGAAAGATGTTAAAATGTTCATCTTAGAGGATTTTCCTGAACATCCCATGAGATCACCTTTAAGGCATTTGGCTCGTGTCAGGTGTCCTATAAATGTCAGTTCCCTCCCCTCTCCTCTCAGAAAGAAGGATCCATCGCGATAAGAATTTCCACTGGCACCCAAAGGGCTGCTCTTGTCTGTAGTCAATGCATCTCTTAAGGTTCTCGCATTCAGGTGTTTCCTAATGTCTCGCGAAGATGGGCACGTCCTCTACAACTGCCACCTTCAGAGAGAATGTGTATGCAAGTGCCTGTGCAGAACTGCGCCTGACCCCTCCCGTCCACCAGAATTTACAAATTCAACAAGTCCTCTCATCTTTAAGGGGTGGGGCTCCAAATTAGACATCCCTTGGTTGCACTGCACCTAGAACATAGATCACTGTATTGTATTATCTGCATCAACATCTACATCTCCCCCCAGCTGCGAGAGACATGATGGCAAAGTCTAGATACTATTCCTCTTTGGGTTGCCACCTAGCACAAAGCCTGGCACACATACCATATTGATAGGATTGACCTGAATCACCAATCTTCTGGATCTGCAATGTCTCAGTATATAGTCTACACGTTATCATTCCCCAGCAGCCTTTCCCAGAGTCTCAGAAATTCAAGCACTGAACACATATTATCTTTGTCCATTAAGAATTGACTGTTTAGGTGATCAAAGGTAGAAACTTCCAGTTATAAAATAAATCAGTCCTGGGGATGCCATGTACAGCATGGTGACTGTAGTTAATAATACTGTGTTGTATATTTCAAAGTTGCTAAGAGAGTAGATCTAAAAATTCACCTCACAAGAAAAAACACTGTAACTGTGTGTGGTGATGGGTGCTAACTAAACATATTGTGGTGAACATTTCCCAATATATACGAATATTGGACCATATGTTGTATACCTGAAACTAATGTTATATGTCAATGGTATCTCAGTTTTAAAAGAAAGAAAAAAAAAGTTAGAAACAACTACACACACACACACACACACACACACAGATTGGCTGTTTAAAAACACTTTTTTTCTTTGGAGAGCTAAAACCTACTCAAAGGAAAGGGGTACAAGATTTAAAAGAAATGCCTGGGACTAGCCCCAAAGTGCTCTTTGCTTTTTATTTATTGTCCTAACCTTGGGCACCCCACCACCACCCTCACATCCAAGGCTGAGAGACTCTTGCATAAGTCTCAGAGACACAGGGTGTTCAAGGTGGGTGCCTGGAGGGCTCTGTGCTTAGTAACTGTTGCAAGGGTGACCGATGGTTGTGGGAGGTGGCGGCTCTGTCTGCCTCAAGTAACGAAGTTGATGGTGATGACTAAGTTACAGTAGAAGTATCTCTCAATCTCTGAGTTCCTCCTTTGTTCTGACACATCTCTTTTTCTTCAGAGGAAATCGGAGCAAGCTTAGGCAAGGGTCCTTGTGCGGAGGGAACCCTTCTTTTATGGTTTAACTCATTCATTACCAGACTCTTGTGAAGAAACTGGGGCCCACAATTACTGAAAACCAAATGAGTCCAAGAAACATTTAGAAATATATTTAAGTAACTTCCACAGTAAGTTATTAGAGGAAGTCAAGAAGTTTCTAAACTTTAACGCAGATTTCATGGAGGGTGAATCCCATGTTCTTTGGTTTTTTCTTAAAGATTTTATTTATTTGTCAGAGAGAGAGAGAGAGAGAGAGAGCGCGCACAAGCTAGGGAAGTGGCAGGCAGAGGAAGAAGCAGTCTCCCTACTGAACAAGGAGCCCAATATGAGACTCCATCAAGCCCAGGACCCTGGGATCATGACCAGAGCCGAAGGCAGACACTAAACCGACTGAGCCACCCAGGCGTCCCTCCCATGTTCTTCTTTAAAAGAATAACCTTTAGAGACACACCCTCTGCTCTCCCTCAACAGCTCTGTGCCTTTGCGCCAGTTACTGACGCGAGCTAGCTAAGCCTCAGCTTTCTAATCATTTAAATGGACATAAAATGGAATACTATAACCAACAGGGGTATAAACATTAGATAAAATCACTAACTCATCTATATATACTAACTCCCTAGTCTTTGGCAGGCAAAATCCGGGTCCCATAGATAGAACTGTCCCCATGGCTCCCGTATGCTGAGGCCAGGAGTTGGCTGTCAACAGTCCTCAGGCATGGTGTTTTGTACCTGGCTGGTTCCTGGGGCACTTGAGTGCATGACCCCTGAGCTGGGGCCACCCCATTATCTTTTACAGATGAGGAAACCAAGGCAAAATGTCACAGGGCTCACCTTTGCCTGCAGGCAAATTTGCAATTCCATGACAGGCAATGCTCAAGTGCTTTCTTAAATGGTCACTGGGACTCCAGTGCAAGCCAGAGAACTGGGCTGCATGGACTTTTTCAATCACTTCATCTATATACCGTTTATCAAATGTTTTTATAACTTGAGTTCATCTAGTGCAAAGAATGCAGAATATTCTCTAGAGGATAAGGCTAGCTCATTCTGTGCTAATTGTAATAAAAGTGAAGATAATGATGGGGCTTAGCTGTAGCAGTAATTGGAATTTATTAGGCACTCACTATGTCCCAAGCATCCTGATGAGCATTAAACATGTCTTATGTCTTATTTCACATAATCAGCCCAACAGCCGAAATCGTCTTTTGTACTTCGTCCTCAGACCAGCAAAAATCTGCAGGAATAAATTGCTTCAATTTTTCCATGGGATCTGGGTGCTCAAGTACTGTGCCCAAATCAAATCTTTTCTAAATTCTGAATGTGGTATGTGTGGTTTTAAGTAGGCAATTCAGAGACAGGTATCTCTGGAAATAAAACACAAGAGGAGAATTTTAATTCTTAATCGTTTGCATCTAGAGCCATTTGATAGTCACTGATAATTAATATATATCATATTGCTTAATCACGTTTAGAAGATGGATTGCCGGGTGGAGTGGGAGAGGTGCCTTCTAGTCTGTTCCAATGAAATGTTTCTGTGTTATCACCAAATAATAAGTTCTGTAAGGTGAGGGGGTTAGAAATGCCTGGCTTCCTGTGGACAAAAGCCAGGTGGAGGAAATAAACAGATATAGTTCCCACTGGTTACAGATGCCCTAAAAAAAAAGTGTTTCCTATCATGCTGCCAAGACAATGCCAGCTGGTTATAACATAAATTCAGGGGGAGAAGAAAGAAGGAGACTCAGTAGTGTCTGGGAGTGAGTGAAGTAGAAAATAAGACTCATTCTAATTTTGTTTATAAAGTATAAACTCCTACAACTGAGTTAAGTGGCAGCCCTGATTCTTAAGTAAATGAAAGTCTCATCAACCTGACAATTAAATTAAAACCTGGAGCCCAGGGTGCTATTAGTTTGTGAGTGGTTGGGAGTAACGGAATGCTGGAGCAGGACAGGTTCTAGAGTCATGCAGGCCAGAGATCACGACTGGCAGCCCCCAGATGTTGCCCTCTTTGATTTTCCTAGAATTAACTCAGATGGCTTTTTAACATTGTTTTAATTAATTGTGAACATTTAAAAAATTAAAGGACTTCACAGAAAAATCCAGATTGCTGATATCCTCTAAAAAATGAGAAAACAGGCAAACGCAGGACCTGCATTTTCACCTAATAACCCCTCAGACCCCCATGGTTGGACCCCACTATCACCATGGTTCCCCAATGCTGCGGCCTAGTGTGAGCCACCATGAATCCTTGAAATGGCATTTTGTTACTTGCCTGACCCCTGTGAGCCCTTCAGTGCATGTACCCTGAGCCGGGGCAACCCCATTATCTTATAGATGAGGAAACCAAGGCAAAACCTCACATGGCTCATAAATACCAGAGTCCCAGTGTTATGACAGGTCAGGCCATTTGCAGACCATCCTAGTTAACATCTCTTGCCAGTTCCCCAAAGGAATCCTATGGTCCAGACACACTAGATGCACCCTCGTCATGCATGGTCAAGGCTCTGTTTCCCTCTGTCCCAAATGTCTTTCCCTGTATCAGATTCTTGCTCATCCTTTCAGACTCAGAGTATTTCCACCCTCACTCCCCAGGCAGAGAGGTGTCCACATAGCACTTTGTACCCACTTCCACAACAGACTGCAAAGCCCTCCAGGGGAAGGTCAATGTTAAGGCCCTCTTTCTGATGTCACTAGTGCCACGACACACTAGGAGTTCTGAATAAATCCGGGGTTCAAAGGGGATAATACAATTTGTCCTCAGATACACAGATAATTATATTCACAATGTCTAGCACAAAAAAACAGGTTAAAAACATATTCAACCCATAAGGCACACTCAGACTGATAAGCTATCAAGTAAGTGACCTTGAAAACTTTCTCTCTGTGACATATGCAATTTCTACCAGCTCAAGCCCTACTCCAGACATTGAGACTCCTTGATCAGTGTGGCTGGTGAGGTATCAGAGGGACCCCAAAGGTCCTAGATATCTTCCCCACCAGCCTGCCAAATTGTTTAAAAGTCCGCTATATAAACTTACTTGCATTAAGGCTTTTCCTGTTAAAATGCAACACCCTTTCTCCCATCCTCCCCAAGAGCCAGTACATTAGGCAATTCTCGGAGGTTAGCACAGCTTCAGTTATCAACTATTTTTCTATCTGATACATTTATCCTGGAATATCTGGGTAAGCTGTGATAGAGTTAGATAAAGTAAAGTTTTAGGAGAGAGGACAGGCCTGAATGTCCGAAGAGATGGGGAATAGGCAGTATGCACAATGTTTAAGTAGGAGGCTTGTTAGAACCAAGACGCCTGTGTCCAATTCCGCTACCTCCTAGCTGAGTGTCTTTTGCTTAGCCACTTAACCCTCTGTGCCTCCATTTCTTCACTTAGATAGAAAATGGTGTTAACAAGAGGCTCTGCCTCAATGGGGCATTGGAGAATTCAGTGAGTCAACATACAGCAGGCATTCAAAACGGTGCCTGACATAGAGTGGTGTAAGTGTTTGCTTCTCTTATTATTAGGAGAGAATGGAAAGAAACAGCCCTGCAAAGGGCCACTCCTGCTCTACTACCTACTGGTCCCCTTTCCCAAAGGACGGGTGAAAGATACAAGGCCCAGAGTCGATGAACAGCTTACCGGAGCCTGCAGGCTAGTGGACAGCAGAGCTAGGGCTTCCCATCCAGGGGTCCGCGCCCCCCGCCCCCCCCCCTTGGAACTTGCTGATGAGTAAGAGAGGAAAGGGTTGTGGGAGACCCAGAGAAGCCGAGAGCGAATCTAGCCTCTCTCCCTTCTCGGGATAAAAGGACCCAGCCCTTTGGGACTTCTCCCCAGAGTCAATTCCATGTCCTTGCTCTCGGGTGGGCTCGAAGTCGGAGCAAACGCCACCCTCTGACACACACACACCCACACCCCCGCGCCTGGGCGTACCCTCTAAGTCTGGCACAACGCGGCAACTCGCTGCCCCGCTGGGAGGACGAGTCAACAGTGGGGTGGACGGGAAAAGTGACATAATCCGGCCGCGGCGCCCTCCGCGCCAGCCTCCCACGCAGCGCGGGGTGGACCCGGGGCCCTCGCAGGGGTGCGGGCTGGGGCCGGGCCGCGGCGGTCTCCCGCGCGCGCTCGGACCCGCCCGCCCGCAGCTCCTGAGGCCCCGCGGCCCGAGGCCCAGGGGCCGGCACTCCGCGGCAGCGCGGCGGCCGCGCGGTCTCAGGGCCCGCTCCGGGGGCCGCCGCCGCCCCCCGGAGCTGGATGACGGAGTCTTGAAAGACTTTCACCAAATATGGGCCGGGGCTGGAAGCGTCCTGCGGCGCGCGCCGCCGGAAACCTCGAGCCCTGCCCACCGCCGCGACTTCGGGCGCGCGGGCCGGGCGGCCGGCAGGGGGCGGCGGGCGGCGGGCGGCAAGCGGCCCTGGCGCGCCGACCGCTCCAGCCCCCGGTCTCCCCGCCGCGGGGACCCTGCGCGCTGTCTCCGCAGGGGTCCCCAGGGCAGTCGAGGCCCTCCCCGCGCGCCGGCCACCCAGATCCCGCCGCCAGCCCGATGACCTCTGGCTCTCCCTACCATCACTCCACGGGGTGGGGGTGGGGGCCCCGAGCGGGGTGGAGGGAAAGGATGGCGCGGGGACGCCACCTTAAAGCTGACCTTTCGCCGTCACCATAAATTGTTCTGTTCATTAAAGTGGCTATAAAAACTGTAGTTGTGAGACTGGGTGTGCAGGCGAGGACCTGACCAAGAGGGCACATGCCCGCGCAAACACACCGCTGTAGAGGCGCTCCTATGGTCCAAGGCGGTGGTTCTCAGGGTGTGATTCCTCGGGCCAGCAGCTGCAGCATCACCTCGGGACGTGTTAGAAATGTAGCTAATAAGAAACGCTGGGGTAGGGCCCAGCAATCAGTCTCTTAATCAGCCCTCCAGGTGATTCTGAGACACGCCAAAGTTTGAGAACGACTGGTCTAGGGCTGGGAAACAGGAGTCGGCAGTTTTAGGGTGATTATTATTCTCAGTTGCCGCCAGTGAACCCTTCTTTTGGTGACCTAAAATTCCCTGGCAGCAGCGGGTGAGAAATGTCCCCATCACTCAGCTCAAAGCTTGGAGCTGCCGAAGGCAAGCAGCTCCTTCTCTGTGTCTTGCAGCCCAAGGAAACAACGCGGGCCCATCATTCCTCCACGGGGCGCCCGTACAGGGAGGGAGTGAGGAAAAAGAGCCAAAGAGCCATGCAGAATTAGCATCCGAAGACACTTACCCATAAACATTTGCACATTTCCCCTCTAATCTGTCAACGTGAACTGATCTGCAGCTCTCAGCGGAGGCAAGAAGGCGACCGGACATCTGGGGTTTCTGGACCATCCTTAAGCTGGACGTGAGGATCTGCAGTTCCTCTCGTCTAATGCTCTCGTTTACTAGCAGGCACACCAGGACATAGTATATGGAAAGGCTGTGCACATAGGTTCCTCCAGTCTCTCCCTCTCCCCACCTCCTGGCCCTGTTTGCTCCAGCCACCCCCCCCCCCCAACAACATACTCCCTGCCTTAAATGGGTAGCTGATGGTAAGGCTCTCTAAGTTTCTCCTTTAGGGCAAACTGATCCTCCAAGATGCCCCAAATGAAGCCCAGAAACAAACCCACACACCCTTGTTAGAAAACTTTAATCTGATTTTTAAAGGAATCTCTGGAATGGCCTGTGTTTCAAAGCTGTGCGGCAGACTGAATCTTTTTGCGTATCTCCCATCCCCCCTCAATAAAAGAGCAAGGTATATCCACTGGCCAGTTGGATCATCCACTATAATTTTATTTTAAATCATGATAGACAGATTGCGTGAAAAACAAGGAATTCCAAAGAATTTCCTGCTCTGGGAACAGAAGTTAAGTCTATATTTAACAACATTTGAAGCTGTCAAGAATGCTTTGTGGTTGGATAACAGCGGCAGAAAAATGTTAAAAACGCAGGCTACTGCTATACCCAAATATGGAAATATTGTTACGTCTGGTGTCTGATTCACCATCTGGAAATACTTACAACCATGAAGTCAAATAGAAAAGACTCCACAACAGAAGCCAGGAACACTCCTCTCCATTCTCTCCCCACGACCTCCTCCCACCCTGTACTGCGCCTACTCACCCCCATCCCCAGTCACTTCACTAAGAGGGAAACAATAATGAAGGTTTAATGCAGGAAAAAAAATTTTCCAAATAATAATGGATGGACTGTCTTGAGTACGAAGTAGGGCCCAGATTTTCCTCACTTTATTTGCATAGCACCTGACAAGCCATAGTCTTGAAAAGTAAGCCCCGCACCCCAAACCCCCTCCAACAAAGCCTTAGAGATCCTCCTCCTAACTAGCAAAAGACTCTTAGACTTATGAAAGGGCACTTTTGAATGAATGAAACTTAACTCTTTCCTGCCACAGTTCTCTTTATTGGAGGATGTTTTCACTGCAATAGCTTCTCATTGTGATTACCAGAGTCATTCACAGAAAAGTTGGCACTTAAGGACTTCTTAAGCAAGACTGCTACATTGTGAAGACTGAGCAGCCCTACACTTTAAAAAGGCCGAAGAGTTCTAGAGCACATATAAAAGAAAGATTAGCATAATTACTTGTGTATGTTTTTATTAAAATTGCACAAGAAGATAGTTTTTGAAATTTTGAGGGAAAATTTATCAATCACACTAATGATATTGATGATGTTAAAGCAAATTGCTTTGCAGGGGAGTCTTCTACTGAGTGTGTGGAAGACAGAATAGGATCTTATATTCTGCTAACAGTTTTACTCCAGAACATTATATTCTAATCTATTTCTTTGTACTTGACTAGAAAAGCATTGCAATCCATTTGAAATGGGAGGCTTCTAAGTGGTCCCAAGGAAATGTGTTAAAAACCCCACATAACTTTTAGCTTTAGATCCAGTGGGCACAATGGTGCTGGAATCTGGTTTGGCATTGCAGTATACACAGGTGATGATCTCAGGACAAATCACTGCAAGGTGGTCCCCCCCCGGCTTTTGGCTGGCTGCTTAAGTTAGCATCGCCTCCCGCCCGCGGAGGGAGGCTGGAAGGGCTTACCCAGTCTCCCGCATCCGTGAGGAAGTAGAAGTCAGCCTCCCGGAGAATTCGCTGCGTTCGTTTCCTCTCGGACTTCCAACCCAGGCAGTGGGCTGGAACTAAAGTGGGAACCTCCAAAAACAAACAAGTACGACATACCAAAAAAGGGAGGGGGGCGGAAGGGGGAAGACCTCTGCCTGGGAATCTGCCAGACAGTGGGGGAAGTTGATTTTTTTTCCCTCTTCTCATTCATAAATGCCAGTGCGGGTATTAATTTGCAATACACTTAACTTGGCTAATAAACACCATGCCAAAGCTTTGGGACTTGATTCGAGCATGCCTCTATGAAATCTACAAATAGAGTCCTGGCTCACAGACGCAATCCCCCTCCCCGTTCACCTCTCAATAGATAACTGGACTCTCACCTTCTCTGTAAACAAGCAAACAGCTCGCTGCCTTCCCGGGTGAGGGCTTCCAAGGCTGCCCGGTCAACTCGGCATCACCAAACAAAACCACTTTTGTTCCTTCCTCCCAGGTCTTCCCACCCTCCCAGTGCAGGCAAAGTTCTGAACTCGTCCCCCTCGCCCCTTCCACCACTTTCACCACCAACACGCCAGAAAGAGCCCTCCCCAATAGAAGTAGTTATTTTAAAGTGGAAAAAACGGGAGATTGTTTTCTTGACGGGTCCAGGACCAAAAAAAAAAAAAAAAGGAAAAGAAAAAAAAAAGATGCAACGGAGCCAGGGGAGGCGCTTGGCAGCAGCCCGCGCCAACCAGCATTCCTGAGATGTTTGAGAATTCTGGAACTCGCAGACAGAGCCGACGTCACTGCAACACGCGGCGCCGCGGCCGGCCCGTATAAAAGGCGGGCTCTGGGCGCTGGGGCAGACCGCGAGCGAGAGCGCCCCCGAGCAGCACCCGCGCCCTTCGCGCCTCCTCGGAAAGATCTCAACAGAAGGACGCCTGCAGCCCGCTCGCCGCCGCGGCCCTCGCCCTCCAGCCACCGGGCCCACCGCCCCGCCGCCCCGCCGCCCCGCCGTCCGGACCGGAGCCCGTCCCGCCGCCCGGAGCCCGGGACCCGACCTCGTCCGCTGCGCACCAGTGTGTCGGCGTCTTTGCTTCCGCGCTCGTCCGGACTCCTGCGCGCCACAATGAGCTCCCGCACGGCCAGGACGCTCGCCTTCGCCGTCACCCTCCTCCACTTGGCCAGGCTGGTGAGTTCTTTTGCCTCCGCTTCCCCATCCGCTCTCCCAGGCCCTTCTCCTTTCCCCAGATTGCCCCCGGCAGAGAAAACTAAACTCAAAAGTTCGGGGGCTTTCTTTAGCGCCCCCCCCCCCCCGGAGACGCGTCGGGGGCCTTGCTGGCAGACGCAGCCGCCCGGACCGGCCGGGCTGGACAGGATCAGAGACCCCGTGCGGACAGGGTCGGAGGAACTCCTCCACCCCCCTCCCTTCCCTGGGCTCCTCTGCGAACCGCGCCGAGTCTCACGCGTGCCTTTTCTCCCCCTCTAGGCGCTCTCCACCTGCCCCGCCGCCTGCCACTGCCCCCAGGAGGCGCCCAAGTGCGCCCCAGGAGTCGGGCTGGTCCGGGACGACTGCGGCTGCTGTAAGGTCTGCGCCAAGCAGCTCAACGAGGACTGCAGCAAAATGCAGCCCTGCGACCACACCAAGGGGCTGGAATGCAATTTCGGCGCCAGTTCCACCGCTCTGAAGGGGATCTGCAGAGGTAAGATGCTTGTGGTTTGGCCCCCTTAAAAAAATAATAGTCCTCGTAGTCAAGAAGTTTAGTAATTTTGAGACCATGTATGGTGATGCTTTGTTGTTGGTAGCTTGGCAGAAAGGCACATGATTTCAGCAGTCTGGAATGCAATTCAGTGTGTCTGGGCCCAACGAAAAGCGCATACGGAAAAGTGATTCCTGACTAACTTATTGTTCTGGTCTGGAGTCCCCGAGGAATTTGTAGGGAACTTTACCATAAATTGAATTTAACAGCAGAAAATAGGTATGCGTTTCAGGCCATGGTTGGGAATCTTAGCTTTATTCTATTTTCCGTTTCTCTTTTGGTGCTCTTTGCAGCTCAGTCAGAGGGCAGACCCTGTGAATATAACTCCAGAATCTACCAGAATGGGGAAAGTTTCCAGCCCAACTGTAAACATCAGTGCACATGTATCGACGGCGCAGTAGGCTGCATCCCTCTGTGTCCCCAAGAACTCTCTCTCCCCAACTTGGGCTGTCCCAGCCCCCGGCTGGTCAAAGTTACCGGGCAGTGCTGTGAGGAGTGGGTCTGTGACGAGGATGGTGCCAAGGAGCCCATGGACGACAGGGATGGCCTCCTGGGCAAGGGGCTGGCCTTCGATGCCTCGGAGGTGGAGTTAACCAGAAACAATGAATTAATCGCTGTTGGAAAAGGTGGCTCCCTGAAGCGGCTCCCAGGTAAGCTGAGACTGAGCCCGAAAGATGTTGTACTGAAACACATTCCTAGTCTGGAGCTTTGTAGAAGTGAGTACTTGAACGTGCTGGGGTCAGTGTGCCTCTGAGAAATTTGTCCTCTTGTCTGTCTCTAGTTTTTGGAACGGAACCTCGAATCCTATACAACCCTTCTTTACATGGCCAGAAATGTATCGTTCAAACAACTTCGTGGTCCCAGTGCTCAAAGACCTGCGGCACTGGGATCTCCACACGAGTCACCAATGACAACCTTGAATGTCGCCTGGTGAAGGAGACTCGGATTTGTGAAGTGCGGCCTTGTGGCCTGCCGATGTACAGCGGCCTGAAAGTAAGTTCGTGGGGGTGCTCAATAGCCCCGTCCCCGGCAGGCAGCTGGGCCGAGATGCGGGCCTCTCTTCCAGGAACGAGAAACCCCCGTTCATAACTTTCCTTCTCGCTCCTCTCTTACAGAAGGGCAAGAAATGCAGCAAGACCAAGAAATCCCCCGAACCTGTCAAGTTTACTTACGCTGGATGTTCAAGCGTGAAGAAGTACCGGCCCAAGTACTGCGGCTCGTGCGTGGACGGCCGGTGCTGCACGCCCCAGCAGACCCGCACCGTGAAGATGCGCTTCCGCTGCGAAGACGGGGAGGCGTTTTCCAAGAACGTCATGATGATCCAGTCCTGCAAGTGCAACTACAACTGCCCGCATGCCAATGAGGCGGCCTTTCCCTTCTACAGGCTGTTCAATGACATTCACAAATTTAGGGACTAATTGCTACCCGGGTTTCCAGAATTGCTACCAGGGTGACCGGAACTGGGGAGAAGAGTGCCAGAATCACGGAGCTATGGGTGGGGGCGGTGGGGGTGAGGGACTCATTGTAGAAGGGATGCACTGCTCATTCGTGAGTAGTATTAAGGTATTTTGAAACTGCCAAGGGTGCTGGTGCAGACGGACACTTAATGCAGCCACAATTGGAGAATACTTCGCTTCATAATATTGGAGCACACATTACTGCTTCATTTTGGAGCTTGTGCTGTTGATGACGTTCTGTTTTCTGTTTGTAAATTATTTGGTAAGCATATTTTTCTCTAGGCTTTTTTTCCTTTCGGTTCTACAGTTGTTAAAAAAAAATTAGTTGATCAGTTAAAGCCTTCATCTTTTGACAGAAGTAAATGGGAGGGGGTTCCATCCCTTCCTGGAGGTGACACTCTGTGAGTGTCCGTGAGAGGCAGCTATCTGCACTCTAAACTGCAAACAGAAATCAGGTGTTCTAAGACTGAATGTTTTTATTTATCAAAAATGTAGCTTTTGGGGAGGGAAGGGAAATGTAATACTGGAATAATTTGTAAATGATTTTAATTTTATATTCAGTGAAAAGAATTTATTTATGGAATTAATCATTTAATAAAGAAATATTTACCTAATATCTGCGTGTGTGGCGTTCAGTATTTTTAGGGACTACCCAGAGTCATTGGGAACAGGCTAACTTCTTATGCATTCTTTCAGTCATTCAAACAGAACTACTTGAGTGCCTGCTTTGTGCCAGGAACTGTTCTAGGAGCTTAGGATAAGAGCAGGGAACAAACCCTACAAAAATAAGACAATGATTGCTTTTATCTTCAGTTGAGAAAAATCTTTGCATTTAAAAGTAATCTTTTTAAAACATGTATTGAATATGAGGCATTGTAGGAAGCACAGGGAATCTGAAGCTAAATTTGTGATTTAAATAAATAATGCTTTTTTTCATAAGAATTCAAAGCCAAAGGGTCTCCATCACCCTATCACTGCATGGTGGGTATAGTAGAGTCATTTATCATTTTAATCACTAGGTTATTAGGCTTGTCACCTCGGTAGAGGAGAGAAACTTTAATGAATACAGTCCATAACCCAGGCTGCCCATATCTAAATCCATGGGCAAGATTAAGTAGGTTGGATAATGTGTTATAAAAGGTCACTTGTTTATAACTTTGTATTTTCCCAATATTGCTCCTAAAACGTAGGTGAACTACTTAAAAATCCACCCTTAGTTGGGATCAGAGAAAAAATCTTGGGGAGTCTATAGGAGTCAGTCTGTTTTCACTGAATGATCTTGAAGCAATGACTTGTGTTAATCCTAATAAGCCAGTGATTAGGTAAACATGCTGTTAAATGCAAAGGAATGCAAGGAATTTCAAGTACTTTTCCAATAGCGTGAGGACCAAGCTACCCCATCCCCCCTTTCCTTTTTATAATATATGTTATACTGATGGAGGAGGGAGCAGTTAGATAGAGTTGGCTATCCAGAAGGTCAAAGGCTAGATGCAGAGCATTCCTAAAAGAAAAGGACCTCAATCTTAGGTCTAGGAGAGGTTGAGAAGGCTGCGTCAATGTTTGTGAAAATGTTGGTAGCCTGTTTTAGAAGAATCCACCTCTTTAGAAAGCACTGACAATAAACCTTTTATAGAGGAGTTTTCCTTTCATCGACCCTCTTGGCTCTTGTTCAAATCCATAGTGAAATATTTCAGTCTGCACTTGGTTAAGAGAGTACTTGAATTTTTAGGCATCGAGAAAGTGCTTTGAAAGAGGAGGAGGGGGACAGCTCGTGGTGATTTTTCAAAACAGTTTAATACCGATGCTTTAATGAAGACCTACAGAAATGCACTGCCTAAGCATCTATGTTAGAACCTTACTGAAATGCATAAAGGTTAATAGAAATGTGATGGTAAAAATCTATGGGCAAAGGCTCTTCTGATTTTGGCAATGTCTTGCCTGAAATATGACAACTTGTGCCTACTGAGTTGTCAGTTTTTCTTGCCTGAGGCATTCAAATTTTAAGGTATTTGGGAACTGAAACACCACCTGGTGCAGTCTTGGATGCAGTTAAACTTGTCAGTGCAATATTAACACGTGAAACAATAGAAGTGTGAGGTTTTTGTGGTGCAGTCTTGTTGAACAGACATCTAAATTTACAGGAAAGATTTTCACATTCCCAGGCAGCAATCCTGAGGTCTTTTCCTCTGACACTGAAGCCCAGCAAATCGCTTCTTACATAGAGATCAAAGAGTAGTATGTTATAGATCCTTTAAGTGCGTAGGGAGGTAATATGTATACAAAGAAGCTCAAATGCGAAATAAAACCAGACATGGGAAAATACTGGATCTTTGGGTCATTAATCGTACTGTAGTAAATATAGTAAGAGTGATGCATAAATGCTGATTCCATTTAAATAAGAGTGCTCAATTAATAAAGATGAATAGATGCAAATTATGTCCATTTTATTTGACTATAAAAAGTGAATAAATTCAAAGTAGTTGAGAATAAAATTATACAAAATAGAACATAAAACTTTTATCTAGGCCTGGCATGGAGTTCTGCCTACTTCAAGTACTGAGAAAACAAAATCAAACACCATGCACCTGCATATATGAAACAGAGGTTATTTAATATAAGCACTCAAAATATAGATATACCCCTCCACGCACAGCAAAGATTTGTGTTGTTCTGGCTTTCCAATCCAAAAGACCCTGGTGGTCTTGAGCTGTGTTTTGTTTTTGTTTTGGGTGACCTGAGAATCTTAGGAATTTAGTGAATTTTAAGAAGTATTCTATGGGACATTTAGCAGCACCGTAAGTGGTCTCACTGTGATGATTTTCACTTAAACATATGTGTTGTCCACTTCACAAAGAGAAGCAACTGAGTCAAAATTAGCAAAGTATATTTTAGAGTTATCTTTCCAGCAGAGACTAGATTTGCTTTGTTCACAGTCTTCTCCTGCCCTCTGGATACTCTTTGTAAGTCAGATGAGCAATAGCAAGGGTCCAGTAGGAACCACAGTAGAGAACTAAGCCATGTCCTGGGCAGGTGGCAGGTGATGCAAGGGAAAGAATCCCGGACTGGAATTGGGAGACATGTCTTTCAGCACCAGCTCTGGCATTAATTAAGTGGGTGACTCTGGGCAAGTTTCTGGATGGTTCTCTCCTGTTCTAAAATGGCACAATAGCTTCCAGCTATATTTGTCACCATAAATATTCTTTTTCATATGCTCTCTTTGGTGCATTGACTTCCATACCTGAAAAACGTTGTCTCTCGAGCAACTGAATACATGAGGTGAACACCACTCAGGTCTTTCTGTGGGCAAATGCGCTCACCCCTATGAAGCCTCTAAAAATGTAATGTTGTTAGGCCCTCTTTCCTCTCTAAAGTACTCTTGGTTACAGGATGTGGCAATCCCTGGATCTCAGTCTATAGGTCCATGCTTTCATCTCCCTGTATAGCCCCAATATCTGGTCCTCATTAAATCCCTGCCCTAAATAACTCATTCTTTAAAACAAAGCACACTGTGAAGCATGACAATGATGTATGTGTCCTATTGATAGAAGAGACTTATTTGTGACTTACTTTATTGGTGGTGGGCAACACTCATCCGTGTCATCTTATAAAGTGCAATTCAATTAAACAAGTACTCCGATGCATTTGTTAGTGCTTTACAATTCTCATATCTTCTGCTCACATATTCTGAATCTGCCCCTTTCACATGTCCAGTGCAAACATCCAAATCTAAGCCATCATCGTCTTTTGCTTTGAATTACTGAAATGGCCTCACTTGTGACATACTGTCTTTTCCAAAGGTGGCTGAAAGAATATCTTCCACCCCACATAATACCTTTGCCCTTCTGCAATGTGACCCTGTTGCGTAGATGGGGTTTATTTTTCCACCCTCTTGGATCTGGGTGGGCTTTTTGACTGCTTTAACCAACAAATACCCAGGAGGCAATGCACTTTGGTGCCAGTTCCAATTGTGGCAATGGCTAGAAGCTCCTACTTCATTTCTCTTAGAAATGAGCTTCCATATAAGAAGTATAACTACCCAAGCCCAGCAGGCTGTGAGAAGCCCATGCCACAGTGACAGGCCCCAGAGAGTACAATGCCATGTGGAGAAAGAGAAAGGCCGGGAAGTACCTTCATGGGAACCACATGTGCAGGAGGAAACCGTCTTGGAAGCAGATTGTCCAAGCTGAAGTTTGTCTTGTGAATCAGAAATGGAACACCACTTGAGCCCTTCCCAGATTTCCTGACCCATAAAATACTGAGCAAACTAATGTGGTTTTTTTCAGGCCCTAAGTTTTGGGTGTTGTTTGTTACACAGCAATACATAACCCAAACATCACTGGTTTCCTGCAAAAATCCATTTTCCTTATGGGAACCAGAGTGATTCTTTAAACATGTGAAGCAGAGCATGTGAATCCTTGGCTTAAAGGCTCCATGGCTGCCCTTTACTCTTGGAACAACATTCAACTCCTTACTTAGCATACAAGTCCTGGGCCCTGCCTACTTCTCTTCCCAATCACCCTCACCATAATCTCGCTTGCCTGTTTCTCTCTGAAGTAAGCCATGTTAAGTTCTTCCTCAGGGCCTTTGCACTCGCTGTTCCTCTGCCTCAAATGCCCCTCTTGCCTCAGTATCCTTTATGCTTCTTCTTGTCATGCAGGTCTCGGCATAAATGTTACCTTCTTAGACCTTCCCTTGCCACGCAGTCTAAAGTAGTTCATTCTATCAAGCAATTTTGTTTTCATCACTCCCTGATATTTTCTTGTGTATTTATTATGCCTCCCACTTCTAGAATAGACTCTATGAGAAGAGAGATTTTTGTGTTTTTCGCCACTGTCAAAGCACCACTTGATAGTGTGCCTGGCATAAAGTAGGTGCTCATTAATTTAGATTAATGTTGTCTTAAACTGAGGCTGAATTAGAAGGCGTCCCTTCCCTGGCACAATGTGTTCTTCCTACTTCACCTTGGGCTTTCCCCTAGCTGTTAGTCATTCCTCTGTCCTTGCATTCATACATCCAGTCAGTAGACACTTGTTTGGCACCACTATATTCCGGGCACAGTGCTATGTAGTTGTCAACAGTAGTTGACAAAGAAGCAGGGTTCCTTCACTTTGTGGTATAGGAGACATGCACATAAGCAAAAATGAGTTAAGGATAGGTTCAGCTGCAAGTAACAGAAAACTAAATAAAAATGGCTTGAGGAACACAGAGGTTTATTTCCCTCTCATGTGAAAATCCAGGTAGGCAGTACAGGGCTGATGTGATGCCACAAGGTTTCAGGGGCCGAAGCTCCTGCTATCTTGTTCACCATGTGCGGCCTCCATTCCTTAAATCACCTCACCTAGCTGCAAGGAAGGCTGGGAAATGTAGTTCATATGCTGGGCTGCCACGTCACTGGCTAAAAATCAGAGAGCCTGTTACTACAGAGGAGAGAACTAGTAGTCTATACCACATAGCCCAAAATATGTTGTAATAAGTATAACAGAGTACAGAGGATGGTTGAGGAGAAAGCTACAAACTCTTTGAAGCTGGGATGAAAGAGGGCTTCTTGGAGAAGTTGTCACTTCAGTAGTGTTTTCAAAGATATACAGGCTGGAAACTATTCAAAGGCCTTGATGCTTGAGGTGGAAATTTCTGAAATAATTCATGATATCTTCCTCATCTCAGCCATTAAGAGAAGTCAAAGACATCTGCACTACCTGGGTTTGGAGTCTTATAGACCGTTAGTATTTGAAGCTGCTTGTATTTTTTGCTTTGGGTTCAGAAGTATCATGAAGAGGGTACCCACGTTACAGTTCTCTAGAGAAAGAGAACCAATAGGAAATAGGATATATGTATGTGTACACACACACACACACACACACACACACACAAAGAGAAAAAGAGAGATTTATTTTATGGAATTGGCTCATGGGATTATGGGGGTTGGCAAGCCCAGAATCCTTAGGGGAAGCCAGCAGGTTGGAAATTCAGGTAAAAGTTAAATCTTTTTTTTTTTTTTTTTTTATTTGAGAGAGAGACTGAGAGCACATGAGAGGGGGGAGGGTCAAGGGAGAAGAAGACTCCCTGTCGAGGAGGGAGCCCGATACGGGACTCGATCCAGGGACTCCAGGATCATGACCTGAGCCGAAGGCAGTCGCTTAACCAACTGAGCCACCCAGGCACCCCAGGTAAAAGTTAAATCTATAGGTCAGGCCAGGAAGGCTGGAAACAAGGCAGGGTTCCTATTGCCCAGTCTTGAGGCCAGATTCCTTTTTCTTTGGGAAACCTCAGTCTTTTAAGGCCCTCAACTCATTAGATGAGGCCCACCCACATAATGGAGGGTAATCTGCTTTACTCAAAGTCAGTCACATCTTTAAAAAACCATCATGGCGGGACACCTGGGTGGCTCAGTCGGTTAAGCATCTGCCTTCGGCTCAGGACATGATCCCAGGGTCCTGGGATCAAGTCCCGCATTGGGATCCTTGCTCAGCAGGAAGCCTGCTTCTCCCTCTGCCTGCCGCTCCCCCTGTTTGTGCTTGCTCTCTCCCTCTCTCTCTATCTCTCTGACAAATAAATAAAATCTTTAAAAAAAATTAAAAATAAGATACCATTATGGCACATCTAGACTCATGTTTGACCAAACAAATAAATGGTCATATCATAGCCTAGTAAAGATGACACATAAAAGTAGCCATCATAATACCTATGTAGTAGAACCTTTTGGGGGCAAGAAACTCATGTCCACTCTCTAAAATGGAACGAATTTGAGCAGAGTCAGAGAAAACAAAAGCTTTGCTAGTTATACCCAAGATGCCCCCAGGCTGTCATTGTGCTTGTGCATGTGTGGGGAAGGGGGCCAGCATTTATTTTGCATCGACCAGATTCGCGGGCATCTCAAAAACGCTCTGGGCACACTGACCCCCAAGCTCCTTACAGAGCTGGCAGGATCTACTTTAGTCGAGATGGCTATGGGATGGGGGGAGCGGAGAGAGATCCTTATAAGAGCTGTAGAGAAAGGCTTTGCCTAAATCTGCACGGACACAGCAGGACTGAACCCATCACTTGCACACACCCCAAGACAGACAAATAGTACTCCTTCCTCTGGCCCTTTACGCAGATCCTCACCATAGCACTGACACCACTGTATTGCGACTGACTGTTTAAGCTTGAAGAGTTTTGTCAATGAGTGAGCACCAACTAAGAATAAATTGAAAGGGGTATCAGAACTATCTTCCAACATCTCCAGATCTTTATGGAGAAGAGAAAGCAAATGTGTTCTACAACGCCCCAGGGCAGAGTTCCCAGGCTGGGGGCTTGGGCAGGATTGGGCTAATACACATGTTTTGTTCAACTGGCACAGGGTTTATAAAAACTGAGATCTGTTGCCAAGATTTGAAAGCTGAGAAGTTTTCTGAGAAATCCAAATCTCTGGCTTCCTTTGAAAACTTCATAGATCTGGCAGCAGTGGACTGACGGTTGCTACGTGGTGGGAGCGGAGTTACAGCCTCCTCAGAGCGAGTGCTCTGCCGTTCCCCAGCACAGACTGAAGGAGAAGAGCCGTGTGTGTATGGCGGGTGGCTGGGGGGCTGAAGGGCAGGACGAGATGATCTCTAAAAATTCAGGTTCTTTCTTAAAATGGCACAACCTAGAGCACTACTTTTACTATGAGAGTGCTTAGAAAAATAATTTTTGGCATGGAAACACTGTTGTCATAAGCCCAGCAAAGAATAGAGACCGCTGCATTCATTTCAAATGCCTGTGGGGCTGTAAACATGGCCTCACTTCCCAGCTTCCTTGTACAATAACAGTCTGTGTATTTTTGAGTAGAAGTATACACCTATTCCATTTATAATATCATGTCACATTTTCCAACAGACACTGGATAAGCTGATCAAAGATAAACACTGCATCCTGAACCGCCACTGAATCTAACCACCTATTTTTGTAGTAACCAAAGAGCCTTCAGAGGGGCATCACAACAGATAGCCGGGAGTTTGCTCTAGAATTTTTTTTTTTAAATGACGCGAAGTCCTTCCTTCTTCCTTTTAAATGACGCGAAGTCAGCATCCCATAGCAAGGATGGCGCCCTTCTCCAGCAAACAGAGAATGATTCAGCGCGGTAAAAATTTGGATCTTCCATTAAGGAGATTTGCTAGCTAAAAAAAAAAAAAGTTGCTCATTCGTGGAGGGAGTTTAAATTCTGGGCTCATGAGCAAAACCTTCATAGAGGTCCTTCCTATAGTCCAAATTAATTTGTTCTTGGAAAGGAGCCCACATCTTTTAATTGACTTCATTCAGAATGATACTTAGCTATTTACAGTGTTCTCTTTAATGTCTGGGGGTTTTTCTTAACAAGAGGAAGGCATACTTATACAAGAACATTATAAGAAATACAGAATGTCAAAAATGAAGGTTCCTAGGAAACATTCCCCTTTAGTAAACGCATGTGCCTGTGCACACACGCTCATACACACAGCTACTTTTAAGTGCATTGTGCTCGTTATTCACAGATATGGGGGAGTTCCTAACTTGCATGTATTAAAAAAAGATTAGGCCGTACATAGAGCTTTACATTTACTATACCTTGGAAGTCAATTAATGTTGCTTTATGCAGTTCTCCCTTAGTTGCTATAATGGTTTTATAGACGTTCATTATATTACTGATGTGCCATAATTTATTTAAATACTTGATGTGACAGACACTACTGGATGCCCATCCAACAGCCATTCCCCCGTTTCCTTGACTCCTTGCTACCAGAGCCCCAATTTTGTTCAGGTGTTCTCTCTCCCATTTGACAAAGGAAATCCTGTCTCCACTCTAACGCCAGGGTTTGCATCAGGCCTGGCTTCAGCCAGCTTGAGCCTTCTTCCCTTATCAGTGAGAGGTCCTAACAGGTGATTCACCAATCTTGTGGGGGTAGGGAAAGGTTCTGAGAAAGGGGTCCTTGATAATAAAAGGAGACTGGAAGAGGAAATACCTTTCCTCTTTGCTGGACATCACTCCTCTTGAGCCCAGGAAGGAGGCGTCATTGACACCCTGACGATGGCAAAGCAGAAAGGGGAAAAGCCCCTGAGTCTCTGAAGAGATCACTAAGCTGCTGAATCACCCAACCCTGGCCTCACCTGACAGCCAGATCTCTTGTTTGGTGTGATGATAAATCTCCTATTGTTTAAGCCATTTTTGTTAAGCCAAATGTCCCTTATAGCTAAAATCATCCTAACTGATGTCTATGGGCTTTATAAATAGCATTGCAATAACCATTTCCAAAGGAGAAGAAAGTACTTTTAGATGTGAGTGAATAAACCAAGAAACAACTATTTGGCAGGAGTAAAACTTTCAGTTATTTATTTAACATTACTAAGTATATTGCACTTGATAGACCATGGGCCAGCAAGACATGGGGTGACAAACAAGGAAATAAAGAGACATGGCCTCTGGCCTTAAGGATGTCACATCTAGCAGAGATAGCAATATATACAAATAATTCTGGTGCGTTGTAACCATGCCAAAAAACTCAGGACTATGAGAATATAGAGGGTAGTCGGAGGAAGCTTCACAGAGGACAAAAGAACTGAGCAGAGTTCTGAAGGATGAATAGGAGTTTGCTCTTTGGAATTACGTCCCAAATTGAAAAACACCAAATTATTCGAAGCCTAGGAATACTATCAAAGTCAGCAAATTTATGGCCTCAGACAAGACCTGAGCAGTAAAAGCCATTTTGCATTTTCACTTTTGCACTTAATGGCTGATAAGAGGAAAAGCAGCCCTCAGCAGGGACCTGTCGGAGACACGCTCTGGTGATGGGGACAGGCCTGTTCCTTCCACGGGAGTTAGCTCTGGAAATCCCCCGCTGCCCCAGGAATCAGGGCTGCTGGCCTGCAGAGGGTGAATTAGCACTGACACCCCCAGATATGAGCTGGAAATGGTGGCATGCAGCCACTGCACCACACCAGCAGGAGATAACAGCCGTCTGCTTCTCCACATGGCAGCCTCAATATGACAGGATCACTGGTGGGTCACCCAAGGCTGCCCCAGTGCCGACTTGGACCCAGTGGCAAAGGCAAAAAGCCCAGAGAGAAGTGGCCTGGAAAACTTGGTTACTGCCACTGACGCTCCTGTGTTTGTGCCACAGGTCAGATTCTTGTAGGAGGCCAGCCCCTTAATGGTTTCCGGTTCCTCCCAGGGCAATGCTCACACTTACTGCTAGCTGTGCACAGCTTTGTTGTACAGGAGTTTAAAGTCGACAACAGTGTGACATGGAAACAAAAGGCCACGGGGACAGCTCCATGCTGGCTCCATAACCTCATCTATTCCTGCAGACTCGAGCGAACTATCATAATGGCACTCACAATCAAAGTGAAAGTCAAGAAAAGCCATTAACTAGACAGCCAAGGGTCTTTACATTCTGTATGGGTGAGTATTAATAAGCAATTCACAGTCTTATGTGCTACATCAATGATAGCTGAATTGGAGGATTTGGATGATTTCATTATGTCCAGGCATTTGGTCTACACCATTCTGGGTATCTGCATATGCTCCTAAGGACGTGTTTAAGCCCGCCCCCCACCAGTCACCCTCACGGTCACCTGCCTAACAGTTGTACATTCACTTTATGCCCCCAGACGCTGGAGACCAGATCTCTTGGCATGCTTATGGGAACCTAGCCATTGAAATAAATGGAACATGGCAATCGTTCAGCACCAGCAACAGGATCCACTGCTTTTTTGGGTGAGGAATGGTGAGGCCAAAAAAAGAAAGGGAAGAAAGCCCCTGTAACATTAGACAGACTCTAAGAAGTTGTTCTGAACTGGGGCCAAAAAGTCAAGATCAGTAGTCACATCAAATTTTTTCTGTAATGCATTTTTGGCCTAAGTAACAGATATTCATTCATTGATATATATCTGCACATACATTTAAATGTGTCTATTGTACACTCACACACACACAGAGTTGTTGTTTATAATTCCTGTTCGTTATAGGCCAGGCACAGTGCTGGGCCATAGGGGCTACAGCTCAGTAAGGACTTGCTGTCTAGGAGTCACAGAATCAAAACCTAGGTCCTCATTCCTCAAGGGCTGCTACCCTCAACTGTTCCTGCTACTTTGCTCCTCTGGTTTTCCCACGACCTTCATGGAAAGGAATCAGGGCTAGGTGGTTACACACTCCTCACTCCCAGAAGGGAGGAAGGACAACGCCACTCTAGCCCAGCTTCCCTGGATAACTATGGAAAAGGGACATTATTTTAAACTTATGATATACAGTCTCTGCAAAGGGAAATCCACGTGGTGTATTCACATAGAGGCCCAATTTTATCCCTCAAATATCAAATCCCATTTGGAGTCCTATGGCATTAAACCATTACTTAGCACTTTCATATACCCTATATCATCTAAGACTTTGATGATTGTTAAGATACACCACCATTTTCCACACCACTAAGAAAAATCCATCCAAATATGGCCAACTATGTCATAACCCCTGCAGTAAAATGCACCTTGATTTCAGAGATGTTAAAGGGTAAAAATATGTCCTTTCTAGAACCAATGACATCCAAGGACTCATCTCTCAACTGGACCGAGTTCAGAGAGGACAGGAACGCATCTTACAGTCTTCTCTACTTTGCTGTGTCTAGCACGGTGTCACGCACATAGAAAGTACATCGTAAACACTCTTGAGTGAATGAATGAATGAATGAATCAGTAGCTGCTACAAATTCTATGCCCCCTTACAGGAAAGGGTGCTGAGCATTCTGTCAGCGCATTCAAGGAGAGGTAAGAAGGTCCAGATTGGGTCTGCTTCTTCCTATGGCACCTAACACCGCAAACAGCTGGACTCAGTGAGCAGACATGGAGGGAGCTCCTCTGGCACTCACAGCAGCTCAAGGCCTGCTCACCTCAAGGCCTGGTCAAGGAGCTGCTGGCCAGACACACTGCGACGCCAGGCTCCTCGGGGACCTATTTATGTTTCTCCTGAAAACCGGTGTGTAATACCAAACTTCTGAAAATAAAATCACAGTTTAAGTGGACTGTGGGAGCCGCATCTTTAGAGGAACCTTCTGGCAAGTTCTCTTGTAAAGTCAATAACCATCCCATGTTTATCTATTGTATGACTTTGTATTTTGTGTATCGCGTTCCCGTAGAGCAAGGCACACACCCTTATATTGAGTTTCCCCACAGTAGAGTCTTTGTGCTGGGTCAGGGGCTTAAAGCGCTTTTGCTACGACCAGCCTCTCTTCCTTGAGGGTTCCTGGTCCGCTCAGGCGGTCCTAGTCAGACCAACCCCCTCCCCCAGGTGCCAGGGCTTCCCTGTTGTAGATGGAGCAAATGGAAACCACATTTTCCTTTGTTTCGTTTACTTTAGAATGAAGTTATTTCTGCCCAGAAAGTTGCATTCCAACTTCAGAGAGACGGGCCACAGCGATAACTCAAGCTCATTCCCCGCACAGAACAGAGCACGTGTGAGCGCACGCATGACGCAGGCGCGTGCCCTGCGCAGAACAGAGCACGCGTGAGCGCATGCATGACGCAGGCGCATACCCGGCACAGAACGGAGCACGCGTGGGCGCACACACGACGCAGGCACGTGCCCAGCACAGAACAGAGAGCGCATGAGCACAGGCATGACGCAGGCACATACTGGGCACAGAACAGAGCACGCGTGAACTCATGCATGACGCAGGCACGTGCCCCGCACAGAACAGAGCATGTGTGAACGGACGCATGATGCAGGCACATAGCCGGCACAGAACAGAGCATGAGTGAACGCACGCATGACCCAGGCACATAGCCGGCATAGAACAGAGCACGCGTGAGCACACACATGACGCAGGCAGGTGCCCCGCACAGAACAGAGCCCGCGTGAGCACATGCATGACGCAGGCACGTGTCCCGCAAAGAACAGAGCCCGCGTGAATGCACGTATGATGCAGGCAAATAGCCGGCACAGAACAGAGCATGTGTGAGCGCACGCATGATGCGGGCGCATGCCCCGCACAGAAGCGAGCACGTGTGAGTGCACACATGACGCAGGCTCCTGCCCCGCACAGGACAGAGCCCATGTGAGCATGCCACCCGTGTGGGGAGGGAAAGGGAGGAGCTTCATACTTTTGACCCATGTGTACTGAGCATCTGAGACATTCTAGGTTCTGTGCCCCTTGTTTGGGAGAATAAAGAGATGAACAAGACTCAGCCTCTGGCCTCATAGTCTAGTTACAGTAACCTGTGCCAAATAATACAATGCAGGTGTGAGGCTACCGCAGCCTGAGAGAGTTGGAGAAGGTTTTACATGAGGTACAATCTGGAAGTCAGGCCTTGGTAGAAAAGGGGAAGGGAGAAAGGGCAAGGCAGACAGTGACAACAGCGCATACAAAGGCACAGGTGCGCAAGAGCGTGGAGACCCTGGAAATTTTTGGTCAGAGGACACTCTGCAAATCTCTCCCTTTCTTCCCACTCAGAGTTGGTGACAGTAAGTGAAAGACATCCCTAGACTGGGCCCATCATCTCAAGCCTCTAGGGAATCCTAAACTTGACCTCCCAGATCCTGTGTTTCCCACAGACCTAGGAACCTGTAGTTCTAGTCCTGGTGCTGTTGGTGCTACAGGACCCACCAACAGGAAATGGGACCCACATATGTGAAAAGATCTCCTCCCCTATAGTTTTGCTGTCTAAAGGGTGAGAGAAGCGGGAGTGAGCCAGTGAGGTTCTTTGGTGATGGTTCTGGCACGACACTGTAATACCCGATCAGAAATGCCAGATGGCTTACTTACACTTGCTTAGTTCTCTTCCCTTCTTCATCCTAAACTGCCACATGGCTTGCAAAATCGACAGGTTCATATTTGCTTGACCTGCTCCTCTGAGTCTGCCCCCCACGGTGTGATAAATAATCCCCGGAAAACACAAGTTCTCATGATCCCTTCAAAGTGGTGAGAGACATCAGAGGCAGCCGCTACGGGTTCCTGAGGCTTTAATTCTCATGTTCCTAATCTCTGGGCTCAGTCTCCTGTCATCATTGGTGGACAGTTCTCCCACTCACTACTGGTGGGCAGGTGTCATCTGTTTTATTTCTTAATACTATTCAGTTAGAATAAAAATAATAGAACTACAGAGGTGAACTGGGGGACCCTACACTTGGGAGAGACTTAGAGGTTCCTGGCTCCACCTACCCCCCCAGAACCCTCTCCTCAGGTCCTTGGCAAGGAGTGACCTGAGCCTTTCTCACGGACAGAGATGGTATCTGCTCTGCCTCTTTCTGTAGTTCATGTTCCAGAAGTGTTAGCTGTTCTTCTGAATATTACCTTGAAATCCATATCCCTATAACTTTTAGTAACTGTTAATGGTTCTCCTCCTGGCAGTGCTCAGAATGAATTTAATCCTCTGCCACATATATTTAAGGCCTCTGAATTATATGCTTCATCCCCAGGCTGCACCCCCAGCCTTTCTTTTCTTTTTTTTGTTTTTTTTTCCCCTTAAACATTTATTGTGGGTAAAATTATTCCTCACATGGTCTAGTCTTCAGGCCTTCGTTCCCTGGTTGCTTGCTTCCAGATACATTGGGAGTTTGTCAAGGCCCCTCTAAAAACAGGATATTGGTGGATTCATTGGTGGGTTCACAGAACCCTCTAGATCTTCCCTGAGTGCCAATGCCAGGAAGCCTATCAGCTCCCTTAAGGAATCTAAGTGCACTTTTATTTACAAATCCACCTTCCCTACTAAACCATGAGCACTTACTCTCTTGTCTTCCCAGCCTCCAACACAAGTACAGACTTAAATTTCAGAATCCAAGAGACAATATGGTACAGGAGGATTGGGTCTTAACTTTCTTAGTATCCCCAGACACCAGCACGAAGCCTGGTAACCAGCACGCCCTTAATAACTATGCGGTCAATTAACCAATTCATTTGTTTAACGAAAGCACATTCAGCTTGCCTTTAATTTCTTAGCAGTATGTCAATACTTACTAATATAACAATTATTAACTGAAATCTCATGGTCTATTTCATATGACCTCTATAAGGATGAGCTGCCACTTCTACTTGTATTATTGACTTTCCTTAATGTAAATTTAGGATCTGGCATTTGTGCAACAAACCCTTCCAAAATTTGGTGGCTTAAAACAACAAGGATTTATTATTTGTCACAATTTTGTTTGTCAACTGGGTGCAGCTGGGTGGTTATTCATGCAGTGACTCACTGAGCCAGGAACTTGGGCTGGGACTGAAATGTCCAAGATGGCCTCTCATCCCCTCGGTCTCTCTTCTTGCATCATCTCATCATTCAGTAGTTTAGCCTGAGCTGCTTTATAGCCAAAATGCTGACTACTAAGAGGAGATGTTCCATGAGGACAGTCCCCGTGTGCAAGCACCTAGCACGCCCGTGAGCGCTTCACACTTACTAAGGCCTCATTGGCCAAAACAAGTCACATGGTCAAAACCGGAGTCAATGTGGGAGGGAACTGCACAAGGTCTTGGGTACCAGGATGTGTGATTCCTTGGGAGCTACTAGTCTTACAGTCTACTCTATTTATCCTTGTTAAATTTCACTGTTACACTTTTAAGAGGGAGTATTTTTTTTCTCATGACTTTACAGAATCCCAAATTTTTCTGGATATAGGCAAGCCTGATGATGATGAGGAGGAGGGTACATCATTTATTGTCTACTGTGTGCCAGGTGATTCTTTTCATATTTATGATTCATGAAAAATATCCCAAGGACAGAATTATTAGTTTCATTTTAGAGATAAGTGAGGTTCAGAGAATCTAAGTAAGTTCCTCAAGGTTTCATGTGTAGTTGAAAGTAAGATTTCAACCTAGGTTTCTCATTCCAAAGCGTGTGTTTTTTTTACCACTGTACCATGCTGTCTCTCAGAGTCTGTACTTTTGACTCAATGAAATATATAATTCCCTGCAAAAAATGTTCTTTAAATTCTAATAAAGAACCCAAGAAGTCAGAAAATGCAAAATAACTTTTCTTTCTCTAGAGTTCCTTAAATGTTTATCTTGTTTTGTCCCAGGGTATTTTGTTGGTGGTGGTGGTGTTTTTTTTTTGTTTGTTTGTTTGTTTTTTAAATATAGCTAATTCTCCTGTGAAGTGAAGGAGCCCTAAAGTGCTGCTCATCCAGCAGGGCTGGAGAGTTTAAGGATCTGAATGAGGGTTCTGATAAGACTTTACATACATAGTTATAAGGCAGGATTCCCATACAAAAAACCTGGGTTTGAACTTGAAGTCAATCTTAACCCCATCTGTACTGTCTGCATTGCCAGCCTAATTGGCCTCCAAGTAGAGAACTATGCTTTTTTCTTTATCTACTCTAGTAAATTATTAAAGGGCTCTTCTGCCCAAGGGGAGATCATTAACCACCTGGGAGGCTGCAGAAGGCATCTGGCAGGTGCAGCAAGATGAACCAGGGCAGCTCCAGTTAGGATGGCAGAACTCAGCTTCCTCAGGCAGCTTCCACTGGTCAGGCAGAATGAGGAAGAGACCACCACCGGGCAGGGGGAGATGGGGAGGGGCCAGTGGGCAAGAATGGAGGCAAGAATGGGATGGGATGGGGGCACCTGGGTGGCTCAGTCGGTTAAGCGTCCAACTCTTGATTTCAGCTCAGGTCATGGTCTCAGGGTCGTGGGATGGAGCCCTGTGTCACACTCCTCCTTCAGTGGGGAGTCTGCTTGAAATTAACCCTCCCTCTCCCTCTGACCCTCCCCACCCTGCTCTCTCTCTCAAATAAATCAATCTTAAAAAAAAAAATGGGATGGAGGAAGAGGGCCTCCCCTGTCTAGCCTGCAAATGGATTTTAAACTCATTAGGTAATAAAAATCCTATTTGCCTGATCGAATATGTGCCATATGTACCTGCATTTACCCACACTTTGTGGAATTCCGAGGTGACAGCCTTGTTCCATGTAAAAGTAGAGGTTGGGGCAAGTGCCAGATTGGTCACTGGAGGAATGTTTATGTAGGCGACATGGAAGAGCAGGAGAGTCATAGAACCTCAGCTTATTTCTTTACCAGTCCAACCTCCTCATGTCATAGTTGAGGTGACATGGAGGTTATGTGACATGGCCAAGGCCACTGACTTTGTTAATTCCAGAGATGGGACTAGAACACATATCTCCCAACTCTAGGGCAGGGCTTTCCCCTTGGCGTTGATGCTGTTGCCAATCTCCGTAGGTTTAATGAGTGTTTGGGGGTAAAAGTTGAAAGCAGTTTTCCCAAGGAGTCGGGGGACTAGAGCATCCAAATCACAGCCTTTAGGCCAATAATTCCCAGCCTGCTTAGTTTCATGCTCTCATTCCATCCTTCAATGATTGCTCCTTTTGGAATGTGGTGCAGCCATTAAGAGAATTCTCATTCCTGTGACTCTCCTCTCAGCTTTTCCATCCACGGAATGGGCCCCAAGTACAACCTTTTACTCCTTCCCTGCCCAAAGATCTTGGAAGGCTTCCTGAGGTACCACATGGTTCATCTTGAGTCATTTTCCAGGGTTCACCTGTGTGGTGTCAGAACCGATCTTCGTGCAGATTTTGGGTTGCTCTGTCCCCGAAATGTGCACACACAAAAAATCACCCATTTTTGATTTAGGGGATGATACTTCCCTTTGTGAATGGTTTGTACACCATGCCAACTAGGGGGCGAAACTTGGTAAGGAAAGGGATGGATGGAAGTATAAGCCGAAGAGAAAAGTATGTCCGTGATTACTGAAACATACTTGATAGACGTGTGCCTATTTCTCACTGAGAACAGTACCAGGGATTAAAGGTCCCTGTACTTTGGGAGGTCACTGTCTATGGGAGCGGCAGATCAAAACAAATCATTTTAATTCACGAGGAATGTGAGTGTGGGAGGTTAAATTGCATGGCCAAGGCCAGAGATGGGACTAGAACCCACATCTCCCACCTCCCAGGACAGGATTTTTTTCCCCAACCTTGGAGCTGTCACCAAGCTCAGCAGGTGTAACTATGTACAGGGCAGACATGTTGAAAGCCATTTTCTCTAGGGGCCAGGAGTTTGGGGGCTGAGAGAGGCATGCAACAAAGCCCTGCAGAGCCAGACTGCAGAGCCTCTGCTTCAGGGCAAGCTGACAAGGGCCTGGGGAAAGGCATTCCAGGCAGAGGGAACAGCCTGGGCAAAAGCAAGGACGTACTCTGGACAGTCTTGGGCTGCTGTGGCTCATGATCTTCAACCCCACACAGGAACCGGGTGCAGAGTGTCTGCCTTCACGTTCTTCCATGTGGGGGGCCTCCCAAGGATGTCCAGAGAGCTCGGCCTCAGGTTCTTATTGTCTGAGGTCACTGAGCCTCCTGAAAGTATTTCAGGAATGTGGAGGCCTGACTCACTCTCTTCCTTGAGTTCACAGTCTGAAGTTCATAAAATCGCTTTCTCCTTTAGTCATTCTTATTCAAACATCGGCCCACATGCTTCACAGATGGGGCTGGCAGGAGAAATCCGGGGACACATTTTTTGCTCGGGATGTGAAAGGAGATCAAGGGGAGATTATTCATCAGGGGCCATCCACACACACAGGGAACAGGCCAGCTGGTGCAGGGAGCAGAGAGCCCTGGCAGAAAGGAAGCTGTGCAAGCTTTTATCTCTGTGCTTTGGTCTTCTCATCTGTAAACAGGGACAGTATTCACACCTGTTTCAGGGAGTCGTGATGATGGTTAAATGAGTTAATCCACATAAAGTAATAAGCACTTGAGAAATCCTAGTTTATTATTGATATTATTGCTCATACTTGGCAAAAGAGTGCATTGTCTAAACACAACGTGATGGGGGACAGGAAGTGTTCCTGGAACAGGACTGCAGGAAGTCAACCTGGAAGGAAGACGTCCCCTGCAGCACACAGAGCTGTCTGGACGAGGATGACTTGGACCACAGCATACCCACAGTGGGAACGGCAGTGCCAAAGCTTGGATGAGAAGAAACTCAAGTGTCACATCTGGCCAGACGCCAAAGACAAAGTTTCAACTACAGTCTTCTTCCAGGATGGAAACGGGTATCAAAATGTGCAGAGAATAAACACAGGGGACAGGGAAGAGACAGTGGGAGCATGGGCTGGGCTTCCAAATAGCCCTGCGCAGAGTTCCAAATTGGTCATTCACCTTATTTTTCCTGCTGCGATGTAGGCAATGAAATTATCAGCAAGGCAGGCTAAGCACAGATCAGATGCTCTGTGTTCCTCCTTTCTGATTCCAGGTCATCTGAGAGGACTAAAAATGCCTGGAGACTTCTAGATCAAAACTGCCACCCACACTGCCCCCAAGCTGGTTTTGAGATCTCTCCCACAATACATCATTGGTTGTCTTGACTCAGAGTTGAGTCCAAGCGGTGTTTCCATTGTTGGAATTCTGTGTGGACAAGATGAACCTCTCTCTACCTTCCAGAACACTCCTCAGGGAAACTTTCACTCCTACCCAACTTAGACAAAGCACCGGGCACAGAGTGAGCCCCAGAGAAGGAAAGCACCCAGGCCCGTGGGGTCTCGGGAACGTCTGGCCAGTACAGTGCTTGATTTCTTCCTTTTACTCCGGTCCCTCAGTCCGCATTGCCTCTCCTCTTCCCCTCAGCTGGAAAGGGCAGGCACCTGCCTCCTTGTGCTTCCGTCACTGTAGTGACCACAAGGTAAGAATCCCACATGAATTTGAAAGCCTTTTTTTTTTTCTTTACAAAAAGTAAAAATACTCCCAGTGGAAGAGAGGATTCAAGGGTTTCACTGAAAGGCACTGAAAAACACTATTGCCGGCTCAAAGAGAAAGATGGCTGAATAGATATGAGAAGAAGGCTACATCAGTCCTATTTTCAGACCAATGAGCAGATATAAATTACATTACTCTCTTGTTTCATGAAAAGAGACTAGAGAGTTGAGACGAGGTGATTCTTGAAAGAAGAAAAGGTTATTAGATTCCTTACTATTAATCATTAAAATTTCTCAATTTTTTATTAACTAGCTTTTTAAAAAAATAATAAAATACGTGCTTATGGCAAATAATTCAGGATAGAAAGAAATGAGGTGAAAAGTAAAATTCCTTTCCTCCACTCCACACCCTCCTTCCCATACCTTCCTGAGTCCCACTCCCCAGGGAGAAACCACTTTTAATAGTTTCTTCCCCATTTTTCTAGAACTTTCTATGTACATTCCAATCTCCTGTGATACTACTCTCCTCCTTATTCACCCACAAGAGGCCTTCAAACTTGGGATCTCATAATATTCTAATTCCTTTGTCAGAAAAGCACTTCTAGTCTTTGCAAGGCTGGCTCCATTATTCTGCTAATATCTACTTCAGAATTGTCACCTACCGGAGAGATTTTCTGTGACCTCTCTAAATAAAAAGGAATCCTATCAACACCACCATCTCTACCCATCAGGGTATGCTCACCACTGTCTAGCTAACCCTTAACACAATGTCTAGCACACAGAAGGTATTTGATAAATATATGACGGACACACGCATGAGTACGTTAGGCGTGTGCATGCACGCACACGTACAGATGGTGTCACACAAAGAATTCTGCCCAAAATGGTAATAAAAATAATTAACATTCCTTAAGCATTTATGTTGCAAGGACTATTCTAAGCTTTTTACGTGTATTCTTCCATTTGGTCTTTACAACAACCCCATAAGATAGGTACTAATACTATCTTAAATAGGAAAGCAAGAGATGGAGCCACAGGGAGGTTAAGGAACTTCTTAAGGTCACATAGCCTGCAAATGACAGAGTCAGCACATATAAATTTACCTTCATTTAAAAATGACTATTTAGCCTTAATTAATATATTTTTAATTTTTAATATACACAACATGAGATTTACCATTTTAACCATTTTTAAGTGTAGTTTGGAGACATTTAGTAAATCCATATTCTTGTGCAATCACCACCACCATCCAACTCCAGAACTTTTCTCATCTTCCCAAACTGAAACTCTGCACCCATTAAACAAAAACTCCCCATCCCCTCCTTCCCCTAGCCTCTGGCAGCCACCATGTTATTTTCTGTCTCTATGAACTTGACTACTCTAAAGTTCCTCATATAAGTGAAATCATACAGTATTTGTCCTTCTGTGTCTTATTTCACTTAGTATAATATCTTCTTTAATTAATGTTTTAATGAATAATTTTATTAATAATTTTAATGTTCTGGGGCGCCTGGGTGCCTCAGTTGTTAAGCGTCTGCCTTTGGCTCAGGTCATGGTCCCAGGGTCCTGGGATCGAGCCCCACATCGGGCTCCCTCCTCCGCGGGAAGCGTGCTTCTCCCTCTCCCACTCCCCCTGCTTGTGTTCCCTCTCTAACTGTGTCTCTCTCTGTCAAATAAATAAATAAAATCTTTAAAAAAATTTTTTTAATGTTCTACTCATACACACGATACAAAACTCAAAAGGCACAAAAAGACAGAGTAAAAAGCAAGTTCTCCTCCTACCTCTGTCTCCAAGCACCACAGGGCAACCACTCTTCCAGTGGCCTTCCATATACAATTACATACCTACACAAATATTTTTTACACAATGAGTAGCATATTCTGCATATTGCTCTGTTATGTGCATTTCCCGCTTAACTATATACCTTAGAGATAGTTCCACATCACTGTACATAGACCTGCCTCTTAATTATTTTTATTGAAATATGATGTACATACAGAAAAGCACATATACTGTAAGTATGTTTACAGCTGGATAAATCTTCAAAAGCTGAACACACCTGTATAACCAGCACCCCCATCAAGAAACAGAACGTCACCAGTTCCCCGGGAGTCCCTTTCCAACACCGTTCCAGACATGATCCATTCCCTCACCAAGGGTAACCACTCTTCTGACTCCTGAACAGACTAGATTAGACTCGTCTGTGTATGCAGGTTTTATGGAAAGCATCCTACTGCCCATACTCTTGTGTCTGGCTCCTTTCATTCACCATTATGCTGGGGAGATGCACCCACGTCACTGAATTTTGGGGGACACGTAACGATATCCTTGGATCAATGAAAGCCCCGTCCCCGCTGGCTGGAGGTCTTGCGTGTGGTATGCACAGTCTCTCCACCTTGCCCTCGAGACCCTTGAATTCCTCTCAGTGGCTCTGTGATGCCTTAAAGAGTCCACAGCTGGCCAGAATGCACCTCCAGCTGAAGAAGTGATGAAAACCAGCAGCCGTGGGTTGAGGTCTGTGCAGAAAGTACCATGGGAGCAAGGAGAGGGGAGAAAGGCACAGCAGCCCTGCCCTCGGATCAGCACCTCTGCAGCCGCGGCTCAGGAGGACATGCTGCTTGCGGCCTCCTTCACTCCGCCAAGAACTCTAATCTTGGATTCCCTGAACATGCGGATTCATGACAAAGCACTGGTTTGCGTTCCCTTTGCAAATGTTACTTTTAAAGTGGAGTCAAAACTACTTCCAAGTGAAGAGCTAAGCAGCTTTAACTAATATCAGCAAAGGGCCTAAAAAAAGAGATGTAGTTGATGCATTCCATCTGTTTGCTCTCTTCTGCCCTAAGACTCAGGACAAAATACCTTTTTGGGAAAGGAACTGTCGCACACAGGGCAGGAACAACGTACCAACAGGCCAGAGTTGGACATGCTATCCAGCTTAGGCTGCCCACTTACGAATTCGAAATCCCTAACTGTCAAATCAGTCCCCAACCTCACCCCCGTCCATCCCTAGTCTAGCAATGACACGAGTATCTATTTCCAGATATGAGCAGTTAAGTGGCAGAACCCATCGGCACATTCGTGTGGGGCCAGTCATCACTGCCCTGAGTGGCTCAGGAGGCAACACACAGGACTGCATTCTTGTGGTTCGCCTTTCCAGAAAGGCCTTTCCAAAGCACCACATGCTGCCTGCACTGGGTCCAGCAGAAGAGGGGGAGGCAGAGGATGTGCCCTATGGCAGACTCTGCTTTACCAGAATAATACCATGCTCCTTGCTTTGGCCCATTGCATTCCTTCTCCGCACAGAGGCCTTCTCCTGGAAGGCTGCACTGCATGGGCCTCCCCAGAAAAGCTCCTCTCTATTTACGAGACAACCTGTAACAAATTAAGTATAGTGGCTCCAGGGTATCCTGATCTCATTTGGGTAATTTAGCAGCAAAAATTTGCTGAAAACTCAAGATAATCCAGAAATCATCCCCTGGCTTTCACTTAGGATGTGGAAGGAGAGAGAGAGAGAAAAAAAAAAAAAAAAAAGAATAAACACAGGAACAGAAGAATAAAGAGCTTACGGGAGAAGTTGAAAACAAACCTTATCCCAAGTCCAGACAGAATATTCCATTTAAATGCTTTATAAAGATTTTCTTTGATGAGTTACAGAGTACTGTTTAAGGCATGCTACTTTATGGTGACTTCTCAGTCTGGTAGTTATTGAAAGGTGTTATATACCCACTGCAGGCAAAGGAAAAGATACAGGGGAGGACCACATACTCCCAAGGCTAGTTAAGGACAGAGGAGGGTCTGCCAAGGCCAGAGCCAACTTTTAGTCTTTATCACCAAAGGTTGCTGTTCCTCTGACTCAGGAACCTGTGGAGGCCACTCCTGGGTAACCATCTACCACCCTGTTTGGCTGTATTCCACATTCCTTCTTGGAAACTTCTCTAAAAAAAAGAGAATGGAGATGAAAAATGCCCACAGGGAAAGTTTTCATAAGGGCCCACAAGCTCAACTGGCTGGAATCTGAAGAGGGCAAAATATGGAATGTTCACCCCGAATGACTGAATAGAAGATAAGCAAACATCAGGTGACAGAGCAAACACACAGGAAATATGATCTACCTACCCCAGGAAGGACTACAGTTCTTGAGTTCATCTTTAAATGGGAGCAGGTTCTTATTGACTCTGGGGTTTTGAATCCAAGTCTGAGCAAAAGCTGCCCTCTTGATTCTAGGAAGAACAGTAGAGGGCAAGGGCCAAGGATTTTTAGAGCTGGTATAGACTGGAACCAGTAGACTGGAACCAGCCCCGTGGGAATAGAAGTTCCAAGAGTCAACAGTAGCTGGCAGCAGAGAGCCTCTCCAGGCTGGAGGATGGCAGGATCCTTGACTGTCCATGCCAGAATGTACCTTAGAGATGGCCCAACACGGAGTCCTTTGTTTTTCAGGTGAGGAACCCCAGGACCAGAAAGGGTAAAAGGCTTGTCCAGAGGCACACAGTTGGTGTGTGACACACAGCTGGGAGCAGAGCCGGTGAGCTGACTTTCATTCCCCTGCCTCGGCCAATGTGTGACACAGGACCACAACAGTTGTGGGGCAGAAAGAAGGGGAGAAGTTATGAGCTTTGAGAGTCATTAGTAATCCTATCATTAGACACACAGTTAACATCATTAGCCAGCAAAACATGCTAATGTGTTTAATGTGAGAGGCAATACTTATTGCACTAATGAGGTGACTGGTGCCAGTGACCATTTATGGCAGACATTTTTTTTTCAAGTTTACGATTATAGCAATAATACATACATAAAAAGAGATTTACACATTTCCTGTCTAAACACACACCTTGACCATCCTATTATGTAGACTGAGTGAGTGAACATATGTCTCTTAATTTTGTCAGAAAAAAAAAAACACTTCAATTGAATTATAGACAGACTGAAGACAAAGTTATATGGCATATAGTTTAAAAACAAAATTGGTTAGGTCCCCCTCCCCTTTTCTACTATTCATTAGTTTTAGAAAAGTGACTTCAGTCCTAATGAAGGTGTTAAGAAAGCAGACGCAAAGACAAAAGTCCATTCAATCAGCACTACACACGTGCCGGGAGGGTGAGGAACAGTTTGCCCAACTGTGGAGTCCCCAGCTTGGGGCAAGGTCCCATGCCCATGAAAAGCATGCCTGTGAAAAGCATGGGTGAGTCAGTATATTTTAGATGCTTTTTTTTAAAGGCCCTTCAAGGAGCTGAGAGAAACTAGAGCACTCAGGTTGAGGGAGGATACAGACTTTTTTCTCATTGTTTCCTAATGTAGGTTAGATCATCAACAGTCTAGAATGCTGAAAGAGACCTCTTGTATTCTACTCAAGATAGATGAATGCCATACTGTCATAGCCACGTAGGTCTAGAAGGCCTTCAGAAATCACCTAATCCAGCATCTTCATTTTCCAGATCAGAAAACAGAGGCTCGGTTAGATCCAGTAACTTGATAAAGGTTAGCACAAGCTCTCTGTATACTCTGCCAACCTCCAGTGTGTATACTGGAGAAAGGGGTTGGGGGTAGGGTGGTGCAGACAACCTTTCAACAGGTCTGTGAATCTTTCAAAACGCAAGCCATACAAAAAAATGTATACAGAGTATTTTCCTGGAAGATTTCGATCTACATGAATTAAACTTGAAGATTTAAATGAAGGTTTTAAAACATTACAATTATAATTATCATCCAGCCCTCCAAAGTGTTCATTCAGAGTAGGAAGCAGGTGTGAGCACTTTGGAGATGGGCCTTCTGTTCTCTTGGAGGTGCTCAGGCCTGTGCTGACAGCTGCTGGTGACATGGAGTGGGGAGATCAGAGCCAAATGCTGAGAGGAACGCACTGGTCCAGCTGACAGTGTCACCAACTTGCTGAGACTCAGCATCCTCATTGTTTGCAGGGGGTGACCCTTGACAGCTGAAGTATACACTTTTCAGCAATTGTCCAGTCTGACGACAATTTTGTGACGACACAAAACCAAGTTTGGCCAGCACTGAACACCCCTGGCTCCTCCAAAGTGCTCCAAACCTCAAAGCCCAAAAGACAGCTTGATGAATGAGCCCACATAATGGAACGTAAATGGGATGCTGTTACCACTCCAGAATGACCACTACCGTTTAATGAGCACTTACAATGTATGGTGCTCATGACCTCTTACCTCATTTTCGCTCAACAAGAGTGATGCACGGTAAGGGTAACTGCTCTCTGTTTCAGAGATAGGAAAAAAAGACCAGCCATGGCCCAGTAACTTGGCCAGACACCTGGCCAGTTAGTGGCAGATCGGATTAAACTCCACTGTCTGACCCTAACTCCCCTGCCTCCTCGGTTAGGACCCAGGCAGGTGGAGCTGCACTCATGCACCAGTATTCCAGATTTTAAGTTATTGTCGAGAGACCCCCTTAATTCCAGTGTTTGTTCGGAAGCCTGTTCTCTGAAACTTCGCGTTTGTTTTTCATGCATGCGTCTGACTTCCTTCAATTTCTCTGCAAATTTCCACCAAATAAAACCATATGCACTTCCATAGCAACACTGCAACACAAACATGGTGTAATCTTTGTCCACTGCAGTACACAGCTTGAAAGGTTTAAAAGAAAGAAAGAAAGAAAACCCAAAAAACCAAAAAAACCCCCCAAAACAAAAACGACATCTGTATACAGTTGAACCGAATCCCATGGTAACAAATACAAACATACACTTGGTTCTTTTCTTTAAATGTTTTCTCTTTCCTTTTTAATAGTTTTAGAACAGAACCTGGGTTGCAACACTTGTGACTAAGCAGGGCCCCCATCCGGTGACCGATGAGCCATCGGGGCGGCGCGGGCCTCCTGCGGGACAACGGCTACTGCCCTCCGCGCGAGCGCCAGTCCCCGCCCAGGAGCTCCCGCCGCTGGCGCTAGAGCACGCGGGGACCCCGGGGCCGCGCGCCTGGCCTCGTGGAACCCAGAGCGGCGCTGGCCACCACGCCGGGTCGGGTTCCCGCGGGAGGCCGGGCGCGACCCACCCCGCAGGACGGCGCGTGGCTGTGGGGAAGGGGGGGTGCTGCTGGCCCCTCCCCGCCCTCCCGCTGCCGCGCGGTCAGCCCGTCCCTGCCATCCCCGCGCGCTCCCTCCGCACGCCCAGGCGCAGTGCCCGCCGCGGCCCGTTTCATCCTCCGCACCAGCCTCCCGCGGCGGGATTAGCCACATTTTGTACCAACGAAGGCCTCCACCCTCCGGGAAGACAGCCACTGGCCCAAGGTGACACGGCTGGAAAGGAAGAGTGGAGGGACTTGAATCCAGGACTTTTTTTTCCCTTTTACTCTACTTCGCGTGGCCCCTGGCGGCTAGGGTGCGGGGGAACCTATCTGTAGCCCCGTGCGACCTGTGCGGTGACTCCCCGGTTGCGCCTCCAGGGGACCGGCTGGGTTTGGAGGCATCGGCTGCCGTGATGCAGGTAAAGGCGGGTTTGTCTGTCTGCGGTCCCTGCTTTCCCCTCTGCTTCTCTCTCCTCCCCGGAGCCCAGGCTTTTTAAGCGCTTCCTCTGTCCTGACAAATGCAGATGCCTCAGAGATGAAGACATCTCAAGCAACTAGTCAGTTGGGGTTGTGCGGTGACCGGCTCCTGTTCCTATAGGAAGGTCCAGCACTCACTAGCTGAAGGGGGAAGGAGTTCACCAGGTAAATGCCATTCTCCGGGCTGCACATTCGCGAACCCGAGAAACTTCTTATGACCAGGTGCTAAAACCTGAAGAAGATGTTCCTTGGCTGCTTCCTCACTGGGCTTGTGCTGAGGTACCCGATGATCTACTGAGGTGGCAGGTAGGAGGTTGAGGGACAGCCAAGTGGTGATAACAAGAAAGCCTGCCACTTCTGGAATACTTCGGAGGTGCCAGGCGCTCTGAGAAGCTCTTCAGAAGATTTCATCCTCACAAACCCAGGAGGCAGTATGATTCTTCTGCTTTAACCCATGAGAGATCCAAAGCTTTCAGAGGTATCTGTCCTGTCCAAGATCCTGCGGTGGCAGAGCCGGGTTCTGCCCAGGGCTGCAGATTCCAGAGCCTGTGACTTCCCCATAGAAGGGGATGGGGACCGCTCATCGGAGACACACAAATAAGGGTGCACAGGGAGACCACATTATTCCTCAGACTCAGGCGAATTTGAACCAGCTTTAAGATATGGGGTGGGGGCGGGGGGACGGAGACATCCCTGCTTCTTGGCCAAATCCAAAGAGGAGATCCAGGGTTTCAGTCAGGAAGGCTCTTTTTTTAATCAATTGTTTTTTGTTTTCAGAACTAAGGTGAAAATGACCCAGTGAGGAAGGAAAATGAGCAAGGCCTGCCCTGGTCACATAATTAAAACATATATGCTGGCCAAAGGTACATCACTCCCCTACCCCTCCCTTCAGTGAGAGAAAGGCCCTTTCTGAACCGGAGGCCTATTAAAGCATTCCACTGGAGAATTCTCTGACCCTTCTGAAGGGACACTGTGAGAACCTTGTTCCTTAGAATGCAGTCACACAAAGGGTTTTGTGCAAATACCGAGCCATGATTCTATAAATGCAAAGAAGCATTAGGGATGGTATGTGAACAAAAGCTGGACAGAGGATGCACGCCCAGATGCTGAAGTTGGCCAGGTTGCAATCTGAATGATCTAATGTTTTCTGGCTCCTTCTTGCTTTGCTTTTCCAATTTGGTTTGAATATTTGCATTACTGTATTATTTTCCCTGTACAATTGCTGTTGTCTGTACACAATTAGGTCATTTTCCTAGTTGGGTGAGGAGACGCTTCAGACGTGAGATGAGCTACAGCTGGTAGCTGGTTCTCTCCTGGGATGTGCGTTTAGATCCCCATCTTGTTGATCCCAAAGACTCTACCTGCACCCAAGATCTGAAAGTTTTAATGTAGGTCATTCAACCAAGTGGAAAGAACCACAGCATCCCTTTGTAATGGTGGGTAAGCACATCTTGTTTCTATAACTTTCGGGTTGATCTGCTGATCTAATTATGCTGTTCCTTGGGCCAAACCTAACCCTGTATCGTAATGCTCCAGACAAAAGGAAGGGCTGTTTCCTGGCGGCCTGTGGCTTCTTAGGTCGGTGGAAGTCTGCTAAAGTAGACCCTGAGCAAGGGAGAAGGAAAGGGAAGTACCACGGTGAAGAGGAAGGGCAAGCTGCCCACAGACGCGAACCCAGAAATGCACGTAGATGTTCAAGCCAGTACAAGAGGTTGAACTTTGACCTAGGACTTTGAAGAGGGAGAGAAAGGGGATCCCAGAGGAATGGAGGCTTATTTCGCAGATGAAAGCTGATTTGGGCCATGTTCACAAAGTGCTCTGCAATCCCTCACCGGTGTAAAATCTCACTGATACACATGCCTCTAATCCAGCTTTCTCACCTCTCTGGAATTTGTGGCCCGTTGGGCAAAGCCAGTGCTACCTTTTATGTGTGTGCTACCTTTAAAATAAGGTGGGGCCAAACAAATGGAAAGGACAGGCTGTGATTAAAGTCACCGGGGAAGCCCCCTGACTCTTAAAAGTGCTTTGTAATCAGACATGACCACACTTAGCTCATCGAGTGCTGCATTCTGGCAGGACCGTCTTTCTGGCTCAACCTTCTCATGGTTCCTGCTTGCTTCCTCTCCCCATTCCTGAGATCTGAATCTATGACGCTGAACTTGTTTCTCCTCTCTCCTTTCCTTTTTATCCAAATAATTCATTCATCATTTGTTTACTAGATATTTGATCACCTATGTCACATCTGTTCTAGATGCTGGAGTTACAACCAGTGAATAAGGAGTCTCTGCTCTCACAGAGCTCAGTCTAAAGAGGAACACTGACCACAAAGTGTGATAGGCATCATGTGAAGGGAAGCCCACTTCAAGAATTTAGCAGTGACTGAATCAGGAGGCAGCTAAGACTCAAAGAGATGGTTCTCACAGATGGCTGATGACAAGATTGGAGCTAGAGAGACCATTCAGGAATCGAAGCCTGGCCTCCTGCCACCACTTCCTTCCTAAGGCTATCTAGAGTGCCATAGTCAGTCTTTTTTGGTCTTTTTCATCCAGTTACACAGAGTTCACACAGCCTTCTCCCAAGACTATGCTATTCCCACCTCAGTAAAACTTTCATTTGTCACTAAAGCCAAATATGTGCCCTACCTCCGAGAACTGATGTGCTGATAAACTGAGCTGATAGATGTAAAAGTGCTTTGAGAACTGCACTGCAATACAATTCTAAGTACTAAAGCTACTATCAAAGTAACATTTAGTTTCATCGACAAATCAGCCAAGGGATTAACCACTAGTCAATACCAGGCTCTGTGGGAGTGAAGCTGTCGAAGCTGTCTTCATGGATATAGTACGGCTCCATCCCTAAAGGAATTTATGACAAGTTGATGGTACAAAGGGAAAGAGAAAACAAAGTAGGCATTTATGGAGTGCTTGTCATGTTGTTTTCCTTACAGTATCTCAACTAATCCTCACAGTCGTCTAGGATATAGGCATTATTTTCTTCCAGGATGGAAGGCCCTCCCCCAATCCCTGTCTGTTCAAGCACAATACAGCATAGTAGCTAAAAGCCCTGGATCAGGACTCAAACTGCTTGAATTCATATCCAGGCACTGCCAATTGCTTTCTATATGATGGGGAACATTACTCAAATTCTCTATGCTTCAGCTGTAAAATTGAGATGCTAAGAATAGTACCTACCTTATGCTTTCTTGTAAGGATATTGTGACCATACATGTTAAGTACTTGCCACAGTGCTTGGTCCAGAGTAAGCATGAGACCAAAGGTAGGTATTATTATTATTATCCAGCTCCAACACCTTTTTATCTGCAAAACCTTCCCAGATCCCCCATTAGAATTGTTTACCCCTACATCCTAACATCACTGTGGGCATGTCTCTAAGCATATTTTTAAGTGTACCTGGTTATTAGTGTCTAATACAGAAAAACCAATAAAAATGTTGATGGTTGGATAAATGGATGTTTCTGTCTTCCAAAACTATATCACATGTTCATAGAAGGCAGAGTATTGTGTTTCTAGCTCTAAGACAGAACATCTGGATGTCCTAGATAAAATATAACAAATATACTTTTAAATGCATAGTCAAACTCTCATGCAAATTAGGGAAATCCTCATCACACACGTGTGTATGCACATGGACTGGGATTCAAAATGGTAAATTGCCACTGAGCTCTGCTGCTTTGGGAAGCCTGTCTATCCCAGTGACTTTGAGGCTTGGTTTTAGGGGCATTATGGGAGACACGAGACCAGGCTTAGTGCCCTCAAAAGATGGAGAGTTGGAACAGAGAATTCTGCATAAAAGTGAGACTCACAAAAGGATACATACTAAATGAAAGAATAGACTAGAAAAAAAGCCTACCTATCTGCAATGAAGAGAAATGAGAAACTTTGTCTGTCTTAGCCTGGACTCATAAGATGTTAAAACACAATCTTTTCCTCACACAAGTGTAGGATTTGAAATTTATACTATCTACATTGTCTGGGAAACTTCAGCTGTAAATTAGTTTAAATTGGCCCTAGGTTGGTAGCATACCAGGGCACCTGGAAGAAGCAGCTCCTTTGTGGAAGGACATTCCACAAGCTTCATAGGAGTCTAACAGATAATGTCCCAGTGAACATAAGATCACAATTAAAATGATAACCACGCTAGGAAACACACAAGCTACCCTGAGTGAAAACCAGTAGAAACCACAATGAACAGAATTAGACATTATATAACAGTTCTTGTATACCAAATATCAATTGTTTAAAATGTTTAAAGCAAAAGAAAGGGGAAACAAAAACATGAAAAAAGAATAAACAGAATCTAAAAAGACCAGGAAGAATTGAGAAAAAAGCCAAATACTACTTCTGAAAATAGTTAGGATAATTATTAAAATTAGAAACAGGAAGCAAGTACAATAGATACAGATAAAGAGAGAATTAGAGAACTGGAAGATAAATCTGAAGCCATTACTGAAGCAAAAAAGGGGAAGGCAAAGAAATGGGAAACAAGATGTTAAAGAGGTCAGGAAGAAAAAAAATAGAAACGTGAGAAAGGCAGTATTTAGAGAAAAGGGGCTAAAATATTTCCAGAATTAAGGGAAAGAAGTAGGCTTGTTTAATCTTTGAATCTATTTTTTTAGAAGATTTATTTATTTATTTGAGAGAGTGAGAATGAGAGAGAAAGAGAGAGAGCACATGAGAGTGGGGAGGGTTAGAGGGAGAAGCAGGCCCCTCGCCGAGCAGGGAGCCCAATGTGGGACTCGATCCCAGGACTCCAGGATCATGACCTGAGCTGAAGGCATCTTTGAATCTAAAGCATCTGGCAAAGTGCCTGGTACATAGTTGATGCCCAATAAATGTTTGTTAAGTTGAACTAACACATGTGCTATAGCATTTGCTTGTCCATTACTTCATACACCTATTTATTTAAAAAATTCACCAGAGATACAGTTGTGAATGAAATAGACAAAATCCTTGTCTTTATTGACCTTGTGTTCTGGATGAAGAAGGCAAATAATAAACAAGTGAACAAACTAATACTCAAGATCCTTTTTGATTATAAGAAGTGATATGAAGAAGTAAAAGGGTTATTTAGTAGATATATCTGGACGAGGATTTCATTGAAGAAGTGAGACCTCAATGATAAAAAGTCAAGTGAAAGAACACATCCTAAGCAAAGAATATAGCAAGTACAAGGGCACTGAATGAGAAATAATGTGGCATTTTCAAGGAAGAGAAAGAAGCCAGTGTGTCTGGAGTTCCATGAGTGACATGGAGAGTGATATGAGATGTGATCTGAGAGGTGGGCAGGAGAAATGGGATTTTTTTTTTTTTTTTTCCTGAGAGCAGTAGGAAGTCATTGGAAGATTTTAAGTGTAGGAAGCAGTGTGCTCTGTTACCTTGGCCACTGTGTGGTGTGGGAATGGACTGTAGTGGGAAAAGAATGGAAGCAAGGAGCCTCATTGGTGATTTCAGTTGTCCAGGCATGAGATGACAGAAACTCAGACCAGGATGATTGCTGTGCATATGGAGAAAATTGTTTGGATTTAGCTATTTTTTGATGTAAAAGGTGAAGGAAAGAAAAGGAGGAATCATGCATAATTCCTATTTTTTGATTGAGCAATTAGGTGAAGGGTAGTGCCATTTTCCAAGATGGAGAAGAGTTCTACTCTTCTCTAACACTTGGGTGGGGGTGAGGTGGGAACATGAAGCAGGAGTTCTGTTTTGGGCATGTTAAGCTTGAGAAGCTTATCAGACATCTAAGTAAACAGCTGTATATAAGAATATGGAGGAGCTCAGGAAAATGAGCCCCAAGTGAAGGAACGGTCATATATTAAGATGTAGGTTTCCTTCAAGATCTTCTTAATAGTGTAGGCTTGGACAGGGGTACACATAGGAGACTGACCACTTCCAGCTGCAGACCCTGTGGGAATAGTCAATGTAGCTCCAGAGTTCAGAAGACTCTGCCTGCTCAGTGTCCAACCCAGAGGGGAGCCTGGAGTCTTCCAGCCCCATCTAAACTCATTGCTTTTGGTAGTGGCTGTAGTTTTAAGCCAGTGTGCAGTCTGAAAGATGCCAAAAGACTGAGTACAGAAACGGTGTGGTGACAATCCTAAGCGGCTCTGGTGTGAGGAAGGGTGGAGAAATCATCAGATAATCTGGCTCCCACCCACTCCCACCCACCAGCTCAGAGCATTGTATCTAAGAGATCCAAGGGAGTAGAGTCAAGAATATGACGCATCAGGAGGTACAAAGAAAAAGGAGATCCCAGCATGAGGTAATGACTGTAAAGTGCCATAGCCCATTACACAAGCGAAAGTGAAACCTCTGAGGAACAAATAAACAAAGGGTATCATATTGATATAAAAATACAAGAAGCTCACTCTGTGGTTGCTGACACACATCACTGTGGAAACAAAACCATGTCCAAAGTGGCTATGGTTAAACTTGGAACCACATGACAGGAGGTTTAGGAAGTTCCAAAATAACCAAGAATAACTTGAACAAAGTAGCATTCTTCCCCAGGCTTATGGTTTTGAGAGAAGGGATGAGCATTCCTCTGGAGAGGAGGGGCAGAAATTCAAGGGGTCAAAGTGACTCAGGGTTCATTTGAAAGAAGGAAACTACTGCAGCCTTGGAAAAGGCCCATCAGTTGACTGACACTAGTCAGGATTCACTCTCAAGTCCATGAGACTATAGTAGAATGCTTTCCTTCTCAGCACTGCCCCCCCCCCACATATGTATATGTATATATCCATTCTTACTTAGAAATTTGTCTTTTTTTATTGCTCAGGAAAACCAAGACTATCACTTTAATTCTGTACCTGATCATGTCCACCTTTACCTCGGCCACTAGGAAACTCAGAACCAAATGAAGTACATAAAACTAGGTAAGCATGTAGCCTGTGTGGCAACTTCATTGTTGCCTTAATCTTGTTTTTATATTCTTATTTTTCTCTCATTCACCATTTTCTGATTTAAAAACAAAAACAAAAACAGCGTATTTGACCTACAATGTGTTTTGGAATAAAGTAGAATACAAATAAATAAACTTTCTGTCCAAACAAGGCAGCATGAAAAGCAGGCACCTGGTGGTAGTATGCCATCCCAGTGAGCCAAAGAGGTTCTAATTACTGTCTGTTAGACACTCACGTCAGAATCATTAAGTTCATTAGATAGACAGGAATCTTGCTTCAGCCATAAACAAGATGACAAATTAAACGTTCATGAACAAAAGAAGGAGGTATTCAAAGTAAGAAGGGCAGAGCCAATAAAAACAATCAAATGCGCAATTCTAATTCCTGTAGGGGGTGATTTCCACCCAGCCCAGGGTAAAGCTTCCAGGAGGAGCTCCTCTGGCCTGCCTGGGTGGTTCTCTTACAGAAACTTGGCTGTGTCCTCGGTATAGCTAGTCCCTCAGCTTTCAATTACTAGGATTGACCACACTTTTGTCTAGACAAGTGGGTCAAAACCTCTGGAAAGGTTACTTGGCCTGGTTTCTGATTATTTCTTTACATTTTAATAGTTTTTATTCATTTTTTGTTCTTTTTTAAATTACCAAAGTTATTCAACTTTTTTAAATTATAAGGGTAACACAAAGGTAATAAAAATTCAAGTAATATCAAAAAAGGAAAATAAAAAATCAAACTTCCCCTTCTTTACTTCCCATTCCATTGCTTCTCCCCATTCATCAAGAGTAACCAGCAATATCTGTTCAGTATGGATACTTCTGGATCTTGTCTATGCACATTCAGACATATTTACATATGTATACATATACTCATAAAGTTTATGTATAGTTTTGTGTTTTTTTAAAGAATTTTTTATTCACATTATTCTGTCATTTGTTTTTTGCACTCATTAAAATATTGTGGATTCTACTTCTATTACATACATATCAACCACATTTTTTATAATGGTTCCTGAATGAATCATGAATCAGGAAAACTATACCATACTATATTCAGTCTATTAAGGAACATTTACATTGTTTCTAATATTTTGATAGTACAAGTTAATGTCACAATGAACATTCTTATACTTGTATCTTTTTGCTGTTTTTCTTTCTAAGGAGAACTGCTGGATCAAGAGTATGCATGTGTTAAATTTTGATAGACACTGCCAAACTGCCTTCCAGGAAGATTGACCAATTTGCACTTCTACCAACTATGAAAGAGTACCCTTTGTTCACATTCTCATCAACAATGGAGAGTGCCAGTTTTTAAAATTTTGGCAGAACTGATTGACAAGAACACAGTACTTATTTTAATTTGTCTTTGGCCAGTAGTAAGGCTGATCATCATTTTTAGTCCTTTTTACTATGGCTACAATGAAAGACAAAGTTGAAGGTGTGGTTTTGGTTTCTTTTTGATACAGATGACCATCAAAACAGTGATATTTTGAGCTATTGATCCCTACGAAGATCCACATGTGAATGTTACACATTTCCATGTCAGGAAAGTCAATCATAATTGAACTCCTAAGGTCAAATTGTAACTGGTGTTTATTCTTGGATTCATTTAATGGCTTTGGTCCAAAGTATTAAAAGATGTCAGAACTGTATTCTGATAATGTTCTCTTGTACCACCATTATCACACTAACAGTTATATGTAACAGAAACAACTCTGATCAAATTATGGAAAAAGAAACATATTAGACAACTATTGGGATCCCACTATTGAGTTAATTAATGGATGACTGGGTCCCAGGAACACCACAGTGATCTCAGAGCAGGCATGGTATGGCTAGAAGGTCACCTCCAAACAGCAAATGTTTTAAGTTTCTAGATCTCTGTGCTCAAGCCTAATTCTCTTTTTTCTTTCTCCTTTCCTTTCCTTTTCTTTTTCTCTTTCTTTCTCTTTCTTTCTTTCTTTCTTTTTCTCTTTCTTTCTTTCTCTTTCTTTCTTTCTTTCTTTTTCTTTCTTTTTTTCTCTTTCTTTTTCTTTCTCTTTCTTTCTTTCTCTCTCTCTCTCTTTCTTTCTTTCATCTTTTTCTTTTCTTTTCTTTTTTTTCTTTCTTTCCCTCCCTTCCTCCCTTCCTGCCTTCCTTCCTTCCCTTTCGAGAGAGCGTGTGAGCAAGGGAAGGGGCAGAGGGAGAGAGAGAATCTCAAGCAGGGCTCTATGCTCAGCACGGAGCCTGATGTGGGGCTCGATCTTATGACCCCAAGATCATAATCTGAGCCAAAATCAAGAGTCAGATGCTTAACTGACTGAGCCACCCAGGCACCCTCCCCCAAGAGTCTAATTCTAGGAAGAAAACATTTTATTGGTTTAACTTGGGCCTCAAGGGAGGACAGACTCTTAATTACAGTCCCCATGGATGACAGACTGAATCCAACAGGAAAGAGATCCTTCTTCAAAAGGAAATGAAGTACCCTTAGGAAGTGAAATGGATGCTCCTTAGCTAAAAAACAAACAAAACTATCCCCTACACTCAACTTTATAATCGCCATTTCTTCTCTTCCCCTCATAAACCTGCCCAGTCCCCACAGTCATACAGATAATCTGACAGACAGCATGCTCCTCACATCCAAAAGGGGAGCTTATGCGGCAGAAAAATGGAGACCATCCTATTCGTTACATTTTGTGCAATGCTTGTTCAAGAACCTTCCACTTTTCCAGCCCTGGGATTAAAATATTTAAGTCTTAGAATAAGAACAATAATCCTGAGTTGTTTTTTTTTTTTAAGATTTTATTTATTTATTTGTCAGAGAAAGAGAGAAAGAGCACAAGCAGGGGTAGTGGCAGGCAGAGGAAGAAGCAGGCTCCCTGCAGGGAACTCGATGCAGGGCTGGATCCCAGGACCCTGGGATCATGACCTGAGCTGAAGGCAGATGCTTAACCAAGCCAACCAGGCCTCCCCTGAGAGGTTTTAATATTGGTCTTCACTCATTCTCCCTTCTCCTTGGTTATCCTTAAATGCACAGAAATTGTTTATTCATTTATTCATCCATGCAACCACTATTTATAGAGAGCAACCTTCTGCTAGACATTGTTGTAGGTTCTGAGGGAACAGCAATGAAATAGAAAGACATGGTCTCTGTCTTGGTAATAGATAGGCTGGAAAGAGTAAGCAAGGTTGGAATTTGGACTTTGGATTTTATCTGAAAAGCAACAGAAAGTTACTCAAAGGTTTTGGGCAGGCAAGAAACATGATCAGATTATACTTTAGATAACACCATTCTAAACGGACAGACAGACAGAGTGGACTCCAAGGGTCAAGAACAGAAGCCAAGAGACCAGACAGAGGATCAATGAGGTAGCTAGAAAAGATGGTAGCCTGGACTAGTTTGGTGGCCAAAGAATACAGAGATATGCACAGAATGAAGAGATATTTAGGAGGTAGAATGAACAGGATTAGATGATTAAAATGTTATAGGTAAGAGACAAATATAACTGGTATTTCTGGTATGAGCAACTGGATGACTGGTGATGACAATGGGTAGCCCAGGAGGAGCTGGTTAGAGGCAGGTGGAGAAAAGGATAAATTAGCTGTGGGTCACACTGAGTACATGTGATTCGCATTTCAAGTTAGGTGTCTGGTCTAAGTTCAGTAGAGATATTCAGAATATGGAGTTATCAAGGGACATGAAGCCAAGGAGTTAGAAGACTCTACCCAAGGAGAAGGTGTAAATTGAACACAGAGGGTCACCAACATTGGACTCATAGTTTAAAGAAGAAACCCTAGAGTATTCTGCCTCAAGAATTATAACTTCTGTATCCTGTGGAAGTCCACATCAAGTCTTCTCCATCGCAGTTTATTCTATAGACTGTAACAACAGCCAGCTCCTTCATCTCAGATTAATGACTTAGGCAACAGTCCTGGTGGATCCACCATTTGCTTCAGCTTGGAGAAAGATTCCCAACTAGTTCTGTTCTGTTCCATCTTGTTTGCAGAAAGAGGTGTTCCTCATCATGCCCATATTCTCACACAAATTGTCCAGGTAGGTCCCCCACCTTTGGTTCAAGCCATTGGACCCCGGGCTATACAGGCTATGGATTGGTGGTGAGGTGAGCCCAGCCCTGACTAAGGCCCTGCCTTCTACTCTGTTCTTTTGTCCTCATGGCAGATTTGAGGATGGCATTTCCTCCACACAATGTGGTCCCAGTTGCCTCTCTCCCTCACTTCAGTGCTAGGTTAGCCAGTCACTGGATATGGAAAAACTGTGCATTTGCTAGATCCTTTGGGTCTTTGTTTCTGTTTCTGTCTGAGGTACCAAAAAGAGAGATGAAGAGAAAAGAAATACACAGGAAGCACATTAGTAGGCTGAGCTAGGACTGTGCTACACTTTCAGATGACAGCTTCCCTACAAACAGATGATTCAGGGATCAAGCTGGAGTTCTTAATATTGCCAGGAGAGACCCAGAAGGCTGGGAATAGGGCGAAAGATCAGACACCTAAGTTGTTGAAAACCACACAGAGTTTTGGTAAATATATGCACAATTTAAAAAACTTTTTTGCGGGGCGCCTGGGTGGCTCAGTCGTTGGGCGTCTGCCTTCGGCTTGGGTCATGATCCCAGGGTCCTGGGATCGAGCCCTGCATCAGGCTCCCTGCTCAGCAGGAAGCCTGCTTCCTCCTCTCCCGCCCCCCCTGCTTGTGTTCCCTCTCTCACTGTGTCTCTCTCTGTCAAATAAATAAATCTTTAAAACAAATTTTTTTTTGCAAAAATATAGGTGTCTCCAGTTTAGCCCTCCCTGCTAATCCAAGGAATTGCTTGAGCCTCGTGGCCTAGTCCATAATCCTGGCTCTGACTGAGGCTGCCCATGAAGGCCTCAGTGAATTCCTCTTGGAGCCTCCAGACTTCCTTGGCTGGTAACTTGTTCCTCTTGGGACAGTTTTGCCTGAGTTGAACGGCCTGGCCCCCAGCTGTGTGCCGGCCCTCTCTCCGGTAAGAGGAAACGCTTTCAGTTTAGTCCATTAACACAAACATTCAAAAGCAAACATTCAAAAGCCACAGCTCATGTTCATATAAATAAAACAGGATTGAGGAAAGCTGCACCCCAAGAAACCAAAGGGGCATTTAAAAAACTGCCCTTGCCTTCCAAGTAGGCAAGCCGGCAGCAAAGCCACAGCGATCCCAAAGGCTTGTGTGCCTGGTAGAGCTGGGTGGTGGAGGCCACAGACCTTTGAAGAGGAAATGCCATCCCCGGGACAGGCAGGCAGCCAGCCCCTGAGTCCTCAAAGTACCAGAGAGGAGCAGAAAGCAGTGAAGGAGAAGGGGGAGAGCAGTGAGGAAGTGAACAAGGGGAGGAGGGAACAGAGCAAATAAATGGGGAGACTCTTCCCAACTAGGGTCCCCACACCCAGACCAAAGAGTCACTAGACAGAGCAATTCACTGTGCCCCTGAGACCAAGCCTGGGCATTGAGAGTCCTGGGCAGCGGGCACAGCCCAGGGTGACTAAGGCTTTGAGGAGGGGAGTGTGTCGCAGCTGAGGGGTGGAGAGGGGTGGTGGTGTCTGGGCTGAGAGATGCCTTCTCTTTGAACGCTTCAGAGGAAATTAACTTTATAAGGTGCCTCCCTGTCTCCTAGAGTTATTAAAAGAAAGGAGGGAGCAAAGAAGAAATGGAAAAACGGTAATACCTCAGGAAGGGCTATGTGATCCTAAGAGAAGGAAATGAGAGGAAGATTAAGTGACAAATGTGCAACTTACCCTCAGGGAGGAAGAACTCTGAATGTGACTTTGTGCAAATGGAAAAGAAACACAACAACCAATGTGGCAAAGGGCAAAATGTGCCCACGCGTGCCCGCGCACGCACGCGCACACACACACCTCCAGCTTTGAATATCTAGAGATAAATGACTAAATGCTGTAAGACTCCAAGAGTCTGTCAGTAATCCTGTCTCAAGAAGGCAGCACTGAATGCTAAAGGAATGGCAGCGAGTGGGGGAGTTGGTGTAAATCATGGGGTCACCAGAAGGTATAAATCTGGGAACCTTTGCAAGTCTTAACAGTGGGGCTAGTAGATGGATAGCTAGGCACTGACTGCTCTTTTGTTGAAGAAAAAAAAAAAAACCCACTACATCTAAAAACTCTTAAAAAAAACCCCAAAAAACCAAGGAAGCCAACTGAAGCCATCTATTTCACAAGGTAGGAAGCCAGGTGTTTTCCTGCGTGTTAAAAAACCAGGATTTAAATTTTTAAAACCCTCCTGCCTGACAATAATCCTCAGATCAGATGAAGCTACCCTCGCCCAACTCTGGTAAGCCCTGCCAGTGTTTGAAAGCACAATCCTTAGAAGCCTGTGCCTGCCCAGACACATGCATCCAGTAACTTCTTAGATTCAAAACTGCGTTCAGGTAGAATGGCAAATCCCAGGTTGAAAAAAAAAAAAATTGGGAGAGAAACAACCCATCTATCGCTTCTTCTCTGTCTCTGCACTCCTAAGTCCTTTAGTCCCTCAAAGTCACTTAGGATGGCAAGTCTAGAAGGACTTTGATGCCTCTAGAGGTGACACTCAGGGTGAGTGGCCTCCTCATGCAGGAGATACCCCTGGGCCTTCCAGATTGCACTGTGTTTAGCCCACTGGTGAAGGAAACAACTCTAGGTGGTTTCTGCTGGCTCCTTCATCAAAGCGGCTCCTTGAACCTCTCAAAGCTCCACTCCTTCCAACATGGAAGCCCTAAGAGGGTTAGGAATTGTCTTCACCAAATTAACAGAGTATCCTGATTGATGTACTTTAGGACAGAAACTAACCAAAGCAAAGTCTACAAGGTCATGATGGATAGCTCCATTCTTTATGGGCTAATTTTTATTTTCAATTTTTCTTATTATTTTGTGTATCAATAGATTTAGAAACAATTATAGCCAGGGTATACTGAATGTTTACCATGTGCCAGATGCTATATATATATCTTGTATAATTCTTATAAGCCTGAAATGGGTACCATATTGTTTCCTTGGTTAACTGAGGCTCAAAGAGGCTATATAGCTTGTGAGAGGTTATACAACTAGTAAATCATAGAGTCATAGTTTGAACTCAGTTCTATTTAATACCCCAACCAGTTCCTTTAATCAGTATACTAGACTGGCTCCAGGGGCAAAGATAGTTTTATTTCTGTAGCAGGGAGAAACCAGTAAGAAATTCCATGGTGAGACCTTTGACTAGTATAACTCAATGTACTGCCTCTGATATTGAACAGCAAGGACATTGGGTAGGCAAGGCTAGGATACTGTATTCAAAAAGTCGAATAATCTAAATACCTTTTTATTGCTCATTAATCTATGTTAAATCCATTAATGTTTTCAGTCTACATAAATCTCTTGGATACTAAGTTCTATAACTTTATCATTTTATTCATTCACTATATTTTTGTCTCCTGAAACTACTTTTGTTAAGTTTCAAGGGAAGCCCTCATGCTCTAGTATTCCCAGATTTATTTAAAATATTTTATTTATTTGAGAGTGAGCGAGCGAGAGAGGTAGTGAGAGTGAGAGCGCACAAGCAAGGGTGAGGGGCAGAGGGAGAGGAAGAAGCAGACTCCCCACTGAGCAGGGAGCCTAACATGGGGCTCAGTCCTAGGACCCTGGGATCATGACCTGAGCCGAAGGCAGATGCTCAATGGACTGAGCCACCCAGGCGCCCTAGTATTCCCAGATTTAATAAAATTGCTGATAGAATCAAGATAAAAAAAAAATCTCAAAAGACTGGAATGAAAAGGAGTAAGAAAAAATTATAAATCATGAACTGTGGTTCCATCAGTCAGCCTGTTGACTACGGAATGATGGTTAAAAAAGAAGATGGACACTGTCACTCAGTGGTCAGCCACAGGATGTGGTAATCTCAGGCTGCCTGAAGAGAAACATGAGGTCCAGGACAAAGGGTAGGATTACTCTGGTTTAGTCTTCACTGCATGTATAGTAAGTCATGTTCTAGACACAGGTTTAATAACAACAAAGACATTTGAGTGTTAAACAAGAATGATGAGAAAATGAGAGTGATTCAAAACCACATTCCATGAGTGTGAGTGTATGTACGTGTATGTGTCGTGTTGAGGAAGAAGTGGAGGGGGGCAGAGTAACTGACATGAACATTTGAAGGTGGGGAGTGGATTCAGAGGGAAGAACTGGAACCAAATGGAAAGAAATTGCAAAGGGCTGATTTTGGTGCAGTGTAAGGGAGAATTTTCTAACTCTCAGAACTGCTAAAATAGAATGTGCCACCTCAAATGGTGATAAGCTTCCCATCTGTGGGGGTATTCAAATTGAGGCTGAATGACCATTTGTGAGAGATGCTGTTGAGGGAATTCTGACATTGGAGGTGGGTGAGGGTGCGGAAGTGACTCCATGATCTTCAGGATCCCTCCCAGTTATCAGATGCCACACTTAGTATCTCTCACCATCTGGGCAATCCCTAAAAAAGCTATTAATCTCTCAAAGCTTCAATTTCCCCTTTAGTAAAAGCATTACACAAAACCTGTGAAATCACAAGTTTGATGTGAAAGTGCTAGTTATATTTTACTAGGATTCATCACAATAATTATATTTATGAAAATAAAAAATATTCATGAATCACCTAAAAATCACCTTGCTTACCTCCTGAGGCACCTTGGAAGGCCCTGGACTAGCTGATCTCTATGATCCTTTTGGGTGTCAGATGCCAAGATTCTATGGTTCTGCAGACTTGACGTTGGAGGTGATCAGAGAGGAGAGCTGTTTGGAAAAGATGACAAGACCACTAACAGGAGGTGCTCATTTAAACTTCCTCACATTCTCTCTATCATCACTTGGGAAACTGTTACTGCTGCAGTTGCGAATGAGAGTAAAGGACGCATGCCAGAAGGACTGCAGAATGACAGGAAAATGTTACTAGGATCACCTCTCAACTCCACTTCTAGTTTGATTCTCAGGCTCGCTTCCCCTATGTCACCATATATGGGTACGCATCCCCATGTAAGTTAGCCCAATGAGGAAGAGAGACGGAGTTCTAGCATTCTTAGTGAAAATCCAGAGGCTCACTCTGGTATGGATTGACATGCCCACTCCTGAACCAAATTACTTCGGCTGAGAGGGTGGAATGGGGAGAGGGGTATCAATCTCAGCCAAACCATACAGCTGAGAATGAGGAGAAGTAGCTCTCAAAGGAAATATGGAGTATTAGATAGGACTAAGCAATGTTGGATAGTCCAAGCTCTGGCCACCTAACATCATCCCACAGCTTCCAAACATACAGGCCACATTCCCTTCCCAAAGGGAGATAATATAAAAGCTCATCCAGTTGCTAAAGCTAGATCCAAGTCCAATATTTAAGTCAATGTGCAAATCATGTCAAGTAACTCTTCATGGTTCAGTGATCTGTGGGTAAATAGTAAGTTTAACCACACCCTATATATAATAGGAAAGAGAAAACAGAACTGCAATAAAAATTTCAAATAGCAGAGGGGAGAATGTGAAACATCCGGTGGCCATCAGTCCTCACACATATTACAATCTTTTTGGGCAGAGATGGCAAAGACTCCCTATCTTGCAGTGAAGTGAAGGTCTGGGGTTGCCTCAAGTTCACTCTCCAAGAGGATCTCCCTTGTCCAACCTCTTTAAAGGACCATACAGCTTTAGCAGCCACTGCTGGTTGGTTTAACACTAGAGTGTATGAGTGGTGGGGGATGGGGCTCTGAGGACTGATTTAGGGGTTGGGCAATCATTTTGGTCATTGGGGATTTCTCTGTGATATAAATCCCTCATGACTTTTTTTTTTTTAAGGATTTTATGTATTTGAGAGAGAGTGAGCAAGAGAGAGAGAGAGAGAGAGAAAGAGAGAACGAGTGGGGGAGGAGCAGAGGGAGCAGCCGACTCCCTGCAGAGCAGGGAGCCGGATGTGGGACTGGATCCCAGGCCCCTGGGATCATGACCCGAGCCGAAGGCAGACGCTTAACTGACTGAGCCACCCAGGCAACCCCCTCATGACTTTAGTTGGCTCCCATCTGTGTGTTTTTGGTTGTGATGTTTAACTTTATGTGTCAACTTGACTGGGCCAGGTAGTGCCCAGATATTTGGGCAAACATTATTCTAGATGTTTTTGTGATGATATTTTGGATGAGATTAACATTTAAATTAGAAGACTGAGGAAAGTAGATTGCTCTCCCAAATGTAGGTGGGTCGCAGCCAATCAAATGAAGGCCTGAAAAGAACAAAAAGGCTGACCCTTCCCAGAGTAAGAATTCCTCTTCCTGACCACCTTTGAACTAGGACATTCCTTCAGACTTGAACTGAAACATTAGCTCTCCTGGGTTCCTAGCTTGCTGTCTCACCTTGCAGATCTAGAATTGTCAGACTCTAAAATCACATGAGCCAATTCCATATAATAAATCTATTTCGAACTGGAGGGTATTATGCTGAGTGAAATAAGTCAATCAGAGAAAGACAATTATCATATGGTTTCACTCATTTGTGGAACATAAGAAACAGGGCAGAGGACTGTAGGGAAGGGAGGGAAAACAGAATGGGAAGTCATCAGAGAGGGAGAAAACCCATGAGAGACTCTTAACTATGGAAACAAACTGAGGATTGCTCGAGGGGAAGTGGATGGGATGATGGGATAATTGGATGATGGGCATGAAGGAGAGCACGTGACGTGATGACCAATGGGTGCTATATACAACTGATAAATTACTGAACACTACACCTGAAATTAATGATGTACCATAAGTTGGCTAACTGAATTTAAATAAAAATTAAAGAATTTTTAAAAAGACAAGAAAAAAATATTAAATTTCTCTTTCTGTATATAAACCCTTTTGGTTCTGTTTAGAGAACCCTGATTAATACACTGGTCAATTCCGTGGGTTAGTAATAAAAGTAGAGATCTAGTTGATTATAACAGCTTTTCATTTAGAGTACAGGTTTGGGATGGTTATAATTAAGGGCTTCTGCTTCCATATTGGCCTCCGTCTGGGGGCAATACAAAGCAATGACCTAGAGAGGGGAGGAAGAGCCCCTTTCCCAGAGGGCTGCACACCAGCTGCATCTTTTCAAAAGGCATGGATGTCCCTTTGGACAGGTTGGAAGGGTGTAACAAGAGGATTCTAGAAGAGGCTTGGGAGATCACACTTATTCCAGGTCCTAATCTTTCCCTTCTCCCTTATTTTGCTCAAACTAACAACTGTAGGAAGGAATCTGGCTTTTCCATTCAGTCGAAGATCCCAAACTACTGCCTCCACTTGGGACTACCCATCACAAGCAGAAAGCATTTCTTATAGCAAGGCTCTATTTTATGCTTTCTTGTTTTTTAGAGGCATTAGTTCCAAGGTAAATCTCTCTTATAAGATTTACAAAGGCTTCAACTTATAATCAATCCATCCTACAGCCTGAACTTTTGTCCAATCTCTTAATTTGGCACCCCAGGGAGACATATGAACTGAAGGTCCCAATATACATTAGACAATGGAAAAACCAACTATTCCAGTACCACAAAGCAAGAATTGCTAATGGTCAACTATAGTACTTGTCCTCCAACACCCATTTAATTCTCCTCCTCAGAGGAGGTCCACAACTTTTAGTCAATCACATTGCCACCCAGTGTCAAAACTTTCTTTGGTTTCCTTGTAAGCAGGTGTGGCCACAAGGCCCAAGTTCTATAAATGGGATGTCACAGAAGTGCTGTGTGCAACTGCCATAAAATGTCCTTAAAGGGAAAGTTAAGATTATTTTTCCTTTATGGACAAATGTTGTCCCTACCAACTAGACACTCTAGTCTAGGACAGAGGCTCTCCTCACGATCTTGATTCAGCCAATTCCATAATCAAGGGCCTATAACTTGCCACACTTCATTTCCTGGTTTCAAATTCTGATATAGTTGACAGAAAATCCAACCTACAAATCCTTGAATAAGGAAAAAGAAAGGAATGTATTGGCCAGTGCAACTGAACACTCCACGGGGATATATGGTTTGGCTTTAGGCTGGCTCTCCTTACAGTAGCAAAACAGGCTAACCCACTTTCAGCCTTACATTTTTACAGCAGGGGAGAGTCCATGCCCTGCCTGTTTTGTAGTTCCCTCAGAATGCACCAGCTTAGGCCACCTGCACAGTTTGAACCAAACATGTGGTCAGAGGAGTGGGATACTCTGATCTATTTAGGCTGATGAAAACCCACCCAGGAGCTAGGGTTGGGCTTAATCCCATCCAAACCAGATGGCTGAGAACAAAGAGGAGCTGGTAGTTTCCCAGAGGAACTCAAGGCATGGTTAACAGAAAGAAGGGGGATGCCTGTCAGGGAGCAAACAACAGATTTTTACTATACCTTTTAATATAATCCACACTTGTACCATCACTTGGCCTCAGCTTTCTAGATTCCTTACTACTCTTTGGAGAAGACAAAATGGGACTGTAGGAGATTTCAGATGATAATGAAGTACTTCTGGGTGGGCTACATTACAGAATTCCAAATCAAGTACTTTTTGATGTGTGATATAAACTGAGAAATAACTTGCTTATCCTCTCACTGCTAAGGGGCACCCAAGTTTGGTAGGAAAGAGAATCTGATTGCTTAGAAAGAAAACCAAGCCAAATCTCACAACTGCTCCCCTTGCCACTTAGAAAGTGAGAAAAGAACCTCTGGATCATGTTCTCCCTTTGACTGTCCACACACAGGTCAGCCACAAACAGTGGCTTCCTTCTTACAGAGTCCCATGAATTCATTCCCAGGGAGACCGGATGCCGGCTCCCACTTGGCTCTCCTCAGCACCTCCTTTTCCATTTCTAATGCTTAGAAGTTTTGTTTGTGAGGGTCCAACTGTGGCAGAAACTATTTACAGGCTTCTAAGCTGCACTAGCGGCAGAGGCCAAAGACGTTGGCCGAACAACTGACCAACCTTTCCAGGGAGAGATGTGAAGCAGAGGGTGTGAAAAAACACCTTCCAATCTGTCAGGAACATGGAAAATGCTGTCTCTTCTGTGTTGGCAGGGGCCCAAAAGCACAGCATCCCAGCACCTGGTTAACCAGCCACCGAAACTTCAAAAGAGGTTGGACCCTACTGTTTTTCTTTAGGAACACAGAGCAGCGGTCAAGAGTAGGACCACAGGGCTTCTAGTTTTCTAGGAAAACTAAGAAGTTACTGGGCATTTGGGACTGTCTTTGCACCACAGATTTATACCATATGGACTTAAACTAGAATCAACTGTTCAAGGAGCCAAAAGAAATCATGATACCAAGATGTGGTGTGTGACGGTCTCTTCTCACAGTAGAAATAACTCTGAGTGCTTAGCAGAAACCTGGGAGAAGGGAGGTCTTTCTGAAGTTAAGAGCAAAACCACCATTCGAGAGTCCCTGCATGACATACCCCAGGGAGACAGAAAATTCCCCCTTTAAAAATCAAGTGGTTTAATGTACTTCTCTCCTTGGTTATATAGTTTAAAGCATGAGAAGTGGCTTGAGTTCTATGGAATTAAGAATGAAAACTCACATTTCCCTGTTTACAAGGCCTTTCATTTGTCTGCTCTGGTCTTTTCATGGGTTTCCTCCTACCATCCCATTTCCACTTCCGAAGCCATTCCTGATTCCCAACAGGTCCTGAAATGATACTTCCTCCCATGGGTTGTCCTAACTACACCCCAGCCTGACCCCTACCCCCCAAGCCTGTCCTGTCCAGAGGCAAAGCTTAGTCGCTCTCAGCTGGAGTCCCCAGCATGCCTAGCACATGTCCCTTCTGCAACATGACAATCATTAACAGTTGTCTTTGCATCCTTATGTCCTTTCCCTGTGGGCCCTTTCCCTGTGGGCCGTATCCCAAGGAGTCCTGGAGAGCCATGTGCCCTGAGGTCTGTTGCAACTGCTTCGAGCAGTGCTCAAATTGGCAGTACACAATTCATAATGGCCAGCAAAACAGACTTGAGGCTAATACCCTGGAATCCACTGAAAGAAACTGGCATAAGCATTAACAGCTGCTTTCAAACCAACTGAAGTGACTGAAGTTTTTATGCCCAAACCAGCGAAATATGTGAGTACTATGGATGAAATGCCCAGAGAGGAACAAAACATATTAGGAGAAACTCAGCCTGCTGTCCATCATCGAAGAGAAAAAACTCCAAGCAAAGCAGTTTCACAAATTATGAAGAAACTGACCTTTTCCAAAAAACGACCAGACCAAGCTCACTCCGGAGGTTATATAGCCTAAAGGTTAACAACATGACCTCTGAAGCCCAACTGGCCTTGGTTTGAATCCAGGTTCACCTCTTTACTCTCCGTGTAACTGACCCGTGGCTCAGTTTCTCTGCCCATATCCTACAAAAGGGGGATGATGGTACTGCACTCAAGGGACTCTCGAGCCCACATTTTAACATCTCTGAAATCTTTAGTTGTGAAATAGCTTTTGGCCAGGCCACAGTCACGAGGTAGTTTTCACTGCTTGTACATACGTGGACTTGGTGGCTGTTTCTGGTGGCACGAGTGGATAACTGCAGCCTTTCAGTATTTGGGTCCACAAATCACTGTCCTGATTGCTGGGAAGCTCTCAGAATGCCTCACCCAGTAATTTCACTTAGGTTTTTCTTTTTATATGAGCACAGAGTGATACAAAAACTTGTCTCAATACCCTATTACATCAGTTCTACACTATTATTTCATATTTTACCATCTCAAGTCAGGATGTGACACAATTAAGCTGTTTTTCGTTCCTGGAGGTATACAAAATAGTGTGTCTTACAAATCGACGGAGTGTTAGATTTGTTGAAATAAAATGACTAAAAGAGCTCTCTAAGTATAAACAGTCTAAATTGAGTTTTTAAAAAGCATTGTATCATTAATGTAACTGGCAGCCATCTTTTCTTTCTTAGTGTTACATAAAATACACATCGTGTCATTAACGACATTTTAGGTTCAAAAAAACACAGCAGTACCTACCTCACAGGATTGTGAGGATTCAGTGACTGATAGTTATGTTTACAATGGTGCCTAGATCATGCTAAGTTCTAGGTTTTTAGCTATTAATATTATCCTATCAGTCAGGGATTTTGCCACAGATTGAAGGAGATCAATCTAAAAAAATTAAAACTTTTTATAAAATCTTTTGATCTAGAGAGGTTTCCTACTCCTCCCACCTCATCTCAACACCCAACCTTCACTGAGGGCTTACGTCATGCCAGTAACTGTGCTTCCGTTCTCATGCAAGTATCAACCATAGATTTGGCCCTTTAAGACGAGAAGAATTTCACCAATAATTATATAGACAGGAAGAAAGATAATGCCAGGTACAGAGAGGAATCCCAAGAGAAGGAAAATATTCAAGCTCCATTATTTACCATTTAGCAATTTGGCCTAAGAATAAGCTTTAAGCTCTATGCTTGGGTTTTTCACCTGTAAAATGGATTTAAGGTAAATCCTGTCAGTGATGCTGCCGACATGACCATTTCCATTCCCCACCTAACCCCTGTTCACAAGTGGCAAGTGGGCTCAAATTCTTAACTCTTGGTGGAGTTGAGGAATACGAGAGGGGAGGTGAAGCTGGGGAAAGAAACGGCAGGCTGTCTCAGGAAGTGGGGAAGCAGGGGGTGGGTTAATTTCAGATAAGGATGATGAAACAGGCATCACCTACCCAGGAGATTGCTGGACTCACTCTGTTATCCTAGAAGTACAAGTCAGATATAGGACTGACTCAGATTTGTCCCATCGACATTTCAGCCTGAGTGACATCTGCCACCATGTGGTGCCAAACTACAGAATGGACTTGGGACTCTACGGTTAGATGCTCGGAATTCCTGGACAGTTAGTTGCACCAACGCAGCCTGTCCTATCTTTCAGCCTGCAACAATGCAAACCCATTTCACGTTACTGCATTTTTTTGTTTTGTACCCCACTTATGCAGGGCTTTACTCTCACATCTACTTCACTAGACTGTTGTGAGAAATCTTAAATGTTGATCCAAGTACATAAAGTGCTTGGAATAATGCTTGGTATTTTGTAAGCTATTAATACATGTTAGCTATTACTCTTATTATTAGTATGATGTTAAACACATTTAATAACCAGTATGGCATTAGCATCAGACAATCAGGAGACACATCCAGGGTGAACATTAACTATTACTTCTATATGCGGGGATCACAACTATTACTGCTCAAGCCAGGTCTCAGAGAATAGGTAGAATACGTTCATGGAGAGACAATGCATCAGAAGAAAGGCACAGAAGGGCAAAAAAACCTGGAATGTCCATAAAACCTTTATGTTGTTTCGTGACTGAGGCAAGGGGTTGGAAAAAGAAAGAAAGGGGGGGAAGGGGGGGAGGGAAGAAGGGAAGGGAGAGAGACAGAGAGAGAGACACCGAGGGAGGAGGCTGTAAAACTAGGAGGTTGGGGCCAAGTCATAAAGGGTAAGGGTCTTGGTACTTTATTCAGCAAAAAAGAAAACTGGCAATAGATTTGTATAGTAGCTCATCAAAGGCTAAAGGATGCATTCAGTTATGAAGTTCAAAATGAGCGCAGTCACCACACTCCAATATGGGAAATGTTTACATTATAGGTCTTTTTAAAGAACATGCGCACACATACTTTAGATAGCTTTCACCGACCAAAGTTGAAAGAAAACACTTTGTAGTGAAGTAAGATCCCCCCAAATTTATTTAAGGGTCTAGTTTTATTTAAGTAGTGTTCAGTTTTTAAAGTATTTTCCTCCAGTACAACTCTAATTTCAATATCAAAATTTCTCAAATGTTGATGAAACTGGAAGTTTCCAAATCTGTGATGGCAACAGATTGGCGCTGTGTGCATGTGATGAAACCAAGCAACAAAATGTCAAACACAAATGGAAAGTATTTTTTTTAAAGTCTATAATGGCAACTCAAAGCAGCAATGGCATCAAGCAGGAATTAAAATCTCTAGTTAGGGCCAATGAAGGTTTACAGGTTAGTTCTGAATTTTACCCCTTACGTTATTTCCAATCGGAAGACTCTTGCTACTCAGACTCAAAGAGGGTACAGTGAACATCTGTTAGTTTTGTATTCTCAGCAGCCACCTTGCCTCTCCTGTTCCCTACCCTCTTCCTTTTTCTGATAATTCCTCCTTCCTCTGGGGTAGCTCCTCTCTGGATCAGCTCAGGGATGGAATATGATTGAATGTAGGCAAAATCAAAGTTCTTTCCCAAATTTTGTATAACGTGCTGCCATGCTTTGTTTAGGACATAAGCTGACCCCGTCAATGGCTGCCACCTACAATTCTCACCTCACTGCCTCCCTCCCCAAAGAGAAAGTTGGCCTGAAAGAGAAAAACAACCCAGGAAGGCACAAATCAGAGCTAAGTATGAGAGATGGAAAGATGCCTTCCCAGGGTGTCTGGACCAAGTCACGCCTGGGCTTCCCTGTGTATGAGCCAGTAAGTTGCCATTCATGCGTATGCTAGCCTGAGTTGAGTTTCTGTGACTTGCAACTGAAGAACAATTGGTTAACACAGTATCTACTTGAAAATAAATTTTAACACAGTAGTGTATGATTAAATAAAAGCAGACGAGGTATCTTTACTTAAAACTTAATGACTGATATGAAATCAGGTATAACACACTGTATATGTCAACCAAATTAAACCAAATGTATAAGAGAATTGTTGGCATTAGTTAGGCGTTTAACATTTCACTGTACACTGTGAAACCTGAACCACACTACTTGCTACAGGGAAACAAATTGGCTCAACCACACTTTGGAATCTTAAATATCTATTATACTAACTCTCTTTAACTCCTAGTTATAATATGAACAGGTGCAAACTTTGTTTACTGTAATTTATGGCTATCAATCCCATATATAATAATTAGCAATTATGAAAGGCCTACCTTGCCTTTGAAATCATTGTTTAAAAAATAAAGAAGGCCAGGTGAAGCTTTCCTCCTTTTAAAATGTGATTCATGAACAAAATGCAGGATGTTGAACTTAACATGGGTCAGGGAGTTTGTTTATTCATCCAAATTAATCAAGAATCCAAATGGAGAGGGTCTCAAAAAAAAAAAAAGAAAAAGAAATTAAGTCTTACTACTACGGACTTCTAGGGCTCTTGATGAATTATTCCCACTTCACCCCCTCCAAGTAGTTGTCACAGTTATTCGCTCAAACATGTTTATTGTAAATCCTGTGGGAATAAATATGTATATTAATCAAATGAGCTGATAGTTATATTTAAGGGAACTATGCTAAATTCTTTCCTAAGGAACAGTCTATAATTGAAAAATCTAATAGAATTCTAGACTATATAGGGATGGCAAAGATACATTGCATCACGCAGATGTTTTCCCCCTTTTGGGGGAAAGTATAGGGCAGGGGGGAAAGTATAGGATAAATCCTTTGGTTGTCCAGTTTTCAATTTAAATTCTAGAAGACATGGAACTCAATACTTTTCTTGGAATGAGACTGTGTCATAATAGATTTCATTATCAGGAAACTGCTCTCCATCCTGATATTCAGATCATGTGCTCCTGGTGTGTACTTTATCCCACTTTTCCCACTAACAATTCTGTGACACATTTGATTCAATTCATCCTATTTCTTGCCTGTTTCAAGAAAACAAATTTCACTTTTAGATTAAATATGAATCCTTTGAAATCCCATTTAGTTGTCTCCCCAGAAATACTGTGAAAAACCTAATTCTACACAAACCTTTCACGTATGAGGAAGATTCCTGAAGCTGCTTTAGGAAGTGTAGCTATTTCTCAAATTGCAACACCTTATTTTCTATGAATTACAGTTCCACTATTACTGATATACTAAGGGTCTTTGTGGCATTATTGTCTTTGGATTCGCTTCTCCAGTTTTGACCTCCAGGTTACACATAGTTGTGTTCTACAAGTTTCTCCTACACTCATCTTCTCATTTCTATTTTTCCCAAGCCTCTTTAATTAATGCCTCTGGCTTCTTTTTGGTCTAAAACTTATTCCAATTATAAACTAAAAATGAATTCACCAATGTCCCATTTTATCATTGTTTTCTTAACCATTAAGTACACAGATGCAACACAGATGTAATAATCTTTTACTCTTTTATAGACATATTGCAATTTCATAACTGTGTAAATTCCAATAAAACTAGGAAACTTTAATTTCAATATGTGAGATCATAATGTATACAGAGCTGCCATAAGGTATAAATTAAGCCATGTACGTACATAAATGCACATATACATTCCAGTAACACTTTGAAGAGTTCCAAGTGTTTCTTTCTTTAGTTATTGCTGGATGTTTCTGCTCATCACAACACCCCTGTATGGTAATGAGGAGCGTGGAATGGGAACGGGATGAAAGGCACAGAATTCATAATAAGACACAGCTCACTGTGCAAACAAGGAGAGCCGAATTTGTGAGCACTGATGGTTCAAACAATGAGAGGCCATTGATTTTGTGAACTGAATATAAGAAGTAATAGTTAATAGTATTTATTTATCCTTTACATGTGACACTGAGCTAGATGCTACCCAAGTAAAAAAGACCCACTCAGTCATCTCAAGAGGGTGAGTTACCAACAAACCCCAAAGACAAGAATGGGCAACGATGGGTCAGTCCTCCTGTGGCTAAATGGTGTGTCACACAGCCTTTATGTTTAGTGAGGTTCTACCAATGAAACTGCCAACTTTGTGGCTGACACAGGTGATTCTTGGGTTTGGGCTTGCATCAAACTAAACAAAAAAAGTTTTCAGCCTTGGAATTAAGCGTATTAAAACCCTGGGCCTAACTGAAATAAGCACTATGCTGGTCAGGTGCAAAAAAGGGATTATTACTAGGAATAAGGGCCTTACAAGTCAATCCAAGAGGCTAGGAAATACACCTTTTCAAAGAAACTTTTAGATTGTTTAATTACTCAGAGAAACAAAAAATTTCAACCACCCACTGACAACATCCCAGTCATCCAACAGCTAGTCAATGCATAGTCAGTCCTCTGCAACTGTCTGGGAATTTTCGCCTTCTTCCTCCAGAAGAAGTGCTCAATTTTCATTGCCAATGTTCTTGGGAGATTCACTTTTCACTGAAAAAAAAATAAGTAAACATACAGTCAAGTGTTTATACTGTTTCTGTTTAGCTTGTTCTGTTTTTCCTTCTTCTCTCCTCCCTTCTGATGCATACCAACAGCACTGCTCATGGGGACAGACAGACCATGTCATGTTCCAGGCGGCCAGGATATACAGTTCTGGCCACAATACAGAAACGATGTCTGAGAGTGGCAATTACAGTTTGTGAGGCAACATCCTTCCTGACTCTGTGGAAGACTTGGGAATGGTCACTTCACAGTGTGGTTATGATCCCATATTCGTACCACTGGAAAGATCACTATTATCACATAGGCTGGCCAAGTGTGGTTGGAATAAATTTTTCCGTAATTTTTTTTTTTTAAACTTAAAATTGAGGGTCAGTGTATGTTGAGTGAATGTGGGCTGAGAGAAGACTAGCTAATCGCCATCTCCTTCCTTTCATAGGAAAGATAACTTAGAGCAGAAATGGAGTCCCTTTAAAGGAGCTGTCCTGACTGGAGCAAGCAAGACTATGATTCACTTACTAAACTGAGAGTTCCTTAAGGAGAGAGACTAGATCTTTCCTCCTTATAGCTAACCTCCCAGTGTAACCTGTTTGCTGAATCAATATGAATGCAAGTCAACCAGAGTAACAGCTCTATTTCATTGCATAGTGAAGCTAAAAGGAAATAATATATTAAAACACTATGAAAATTAAGGTTAAAATACAGATTACTTTGCTTCAGGCTTATAGCCTTTTATTTCCATTGTGTAGATGAGGGAAATAAAGCTCAGAAGCAGAGTAAATGCTCAAGGGCCCACAGCTTAGTAAGAGCTGATGCTAGAATCATAAACCGAGATCTTGCCTCATATTCAACTGCCAAGTTCCTTGGGGTTTGTCAATGGTACCTAGATTTAAGATCGTCCCAGCAACCAAAATGTTTACTGAATCCTTTTTTATGAGTAAAGGATTGAAACAGGTTCAATCCAAGATACAGTCCTGATCCCTGCAGAATTTTATAAACTCTAGCACAGTCCTTCAAGTATTTCCATGATAATACAAGTCAGTTTTTCTCCTCTGGCTTTCTTTGCAATGTATACACATTTTATTATAGCACCTATTGTACTGTAAAGTTTACATGTGTGTTCTTGTGCCTGAGGTCCACTCCCATCTCCCCACCCCAATATGTCACACACAGTGAAAAAGAGGAAGAGAAAGGGGGGTAAGGAAGAATGAGGGGAGGAGAGAGGGAGAGAGAATGGATGAAAGGATATACTGGCCCAACATCAGACTGATGAATAAGTAGCTCCTATGTTATATATTTTCACTAATTGAAATCATCAGTTTTGGGTTGGATTCCTTTTCAAAAGGCAGAGGCATTTTCTATTGGAGTTACCTTAGAACAACAGAGAAATACATTTTGCTGATATTTTTAAATTAATGGAGCTTTGTACTACCGCAGTTTGGGGGAAACCCTTCTCTTTCTTTGCTTCCTAAACTGTCCTGTTTTCTTCTTTTATTGCACTCCATTTTTTTTTTCCTTAAGACTGAAAAGCAGCAGCTCTTATTAAATCATCTAAATCTACTAGCTACCTTTGGCAAATAGGGACCTGTGAAGCAAGTAACACCACTCTGAGCACTTCCCACTGGACTGATACAAGATGGGTGATCAGCACTTCACATTTTCAATCTAGTGGGCTACCTTAATGGCTCAATCTTTTATAGTCAACCTTCTACATTGCTTAAAAAGCAAAAAGCAAACAAACAAAACTTGCCTATTGCCCCTCAATACTGGCAGACTTTTGAGAAACTGTGGCAATCTACAACCATAGCAAACATTGTAACAATGATCAAGTGTGAAAACTACTGAATGCCAGCCCAGAAACATTATTTTTCCCAAACGAGAAGAGAGACACCTTGTGCTATGAACTCAAGATCAAAATCCAACATTTTTGCCTCCAGAGAGAGAAGGAATTTCAAGGCTTTCCAAAGAAAATGCCCTGTTCTTATATAACCCTCTTCCTGCATTAAGGGACCACCCTGCAGAATATCCAAAGCTATGAGAATATACAAAAAAACAGACACTTTGAAGTGCTCACACAAAGAAATGCACGTACAAAACACCTGGCATTATTTTTAAAGTGTATTTATGATGTGACAACACTGATATGGTCCTTAAGATCCTGTCAGACCCTCTAAGTTTTTTGCCACAGCAGCTGTAAAGGATCCTCTATCCTGAAAGCATGAGTCACTTGTCTTCCTGTAAATAAGTCAAATATCACATACCCACCAAAAAATAGCAAATTTTACTTAATCAGATTCCAAGTACACTACAAAAGTAGCCTTTTCATTTTGCTTCATTACAGGAAGCCTTCCTTCAGTGTGCATTCCTAAACAAGGTGAAAGAGGAGCTGTGTGTGCTCTGTTTATTTACACAGACATGTTTGCCCTGGCTAGTACCCCACATTACTAAACAACTTTCCCTGAAACCAACATTTAGAGAGCTATGTGAATTATAATAAGGAAAAAGTAAGGTTTTACACAGCTAAAAAAAAAAAAAAAGTGAAATTGGTCATTTATAACACACTTGTAATTTGAGAAAATCAGATATTCTCAAATTGTAAAAAATATAAAGTCAATAATTAATCTAAAGATTTAGAGGCCCATAACCAATTACTAGAAACTTCACGTTTGCTATCTAACATTCTAGATTCAAATTGTGACGCCGACAAAATTTTGGCCACTTTGAAAAAAAAATTTCTCTTTTACTAAGAAAAAAACCTATTATACACATGTAAGAGAACACCTTAAAACAAAGGTTACTGCCTATTTCAGCCTATACTGCTGGTGTAACAATAAAACCTTAACCACCTGTTTTGAGTAATTTTATTTAAAAAATAGATTTCAATCCAATCCAAGGATTCACTGGCCATCTGGAGACTGTTAAAATGAAACTTGGCCTGTAATTATTATTCTTAGCTGAAAGAGGTATCTAATGGTTTTGAGTTGAGTCACCTCTCTCCCTTTTAAAAAAAGTAATTTCTGAATTTTATTCATCCTCTAGAATTTGCATTCAGAAACACAAGAAGCTTACTCTAATCAGCAGTTGCAAATATGGATGAGTCATTTTAGATACTAAACTTTTACATATACCATTTCCAGTTTTAATACTTCCAATTCCACTACGCACCAAAGAGGGACAAGTACCTTACTTTTAAAGAATCACTAAAATGACAAGGAATATAGCCAAAGAAACAAACATCAAGGAAAATAAAACCAGCACATTTAAAAAAAGGAGATAAAGGTCAAGTCAATGTCACTAGCTTATTCTAAACACAGTCCAAATTTCAAACATGACATTCTTTTAAACATTATCCCTTTCTATAAGGTAAGATACTAAAAATGTTTTATAATCCCTCATTTTAGGAATCTCTAAAGAAAGAGTTTTAACTAGAGAGTAAATTTATCTGATACTGGACAGACTGTTACTTAAAGGCTATTAGGTTTAAAAAAGACAAAAACCTGTAGAACTCCAATAAGGCAAAGAATGTCGTTTTATAGCCGAACTTATTCATTTTGAATTGATATTATAAGCTATGTGCTCTCAAACACGACAGAATCAGCAGCTCGTTCATTTGGTTCTTTACATTAACTATAGCTAGCTATACAGCAAATTCAGTTAAGTGTGTAAATACAGTGAGAAAACAAATATGTAAAGAAATAAACCCAGTTGTGTAATTGCTCAGGCTCACTAGAGTTATTCTAAGCATTACAGGAACAAATTTATATTTACCTTGGTGAAGAACTTCCATGTCATGACTGGATTCCTTTAATACCACATGTAATGTTGGATACTCAATGATCACTTTGTTCCTCAAATTGTCACGGAGACTTTTGTAAGGATCCAGTTCATAATACCTTACAATAAAAAAAGCAAAACAAAAATTAAAAACAGCCTTAATATTCAAAGTTACTAATAAGATATATCAGAGTCCCTTACATTAAAAAATTTTTAAATGTTAATGACATTAATTCAATACTTATTTCCTTATAATATAGTAAGTTTAGTGCCTCTAAAAAAAGTTAAAAGTGCTATTATTATACAGGTTCTAAAGCTAAATAAAGAGCATATCAAATAATTTGACATTAGAAAAGATTGAGAACAAGTCATTTTCAGATCAAGGAATAAAGACTAACTTTTATACAATATCTATGGTTTGATGTGTCGTGAATTCTTCTTGGATCAGGCAATGACTAGTTCAAAATTCAAATTCCTCAAATTTATTTAGTTTGAGCCTTAAAGAAAAACAAAAAACTATCCCATGATAATTTTCAGTAATATATGGTGTTAAAATAACTGGCTACCAATACTTTCGTAAAAAGTTAATTCTAATTATAAAAATAGTTTCCAGAAATTTACATTGCCATACAATTAAATATGGCCTTCCTTTATTTTGAAATTAAAACAAAACAAAACAAAAAAAAACAGTGAGTTTCTGGATGAGCCTAAAACACAAAATTTAAGGAATATGGAGTTTATCAGTCATGCTATCAGTCATGACATAGCTGTCAAATGTGTCACAGGTAATTAGATGCTAATGTTCCTTAAGGTATGAAACTCTCAAGTCATTACTTAAAAAAAAAAAAAACAACAAAACACCACTTTTTTTTTTTTAGTTGATGAAAGATGCATTCCCCTAACATTCTCCCCCTTGCTTGCTTTCTGGAGTAGCAGAGAAAGAGGTGGAATTTCATCTAGCTCACTAGGAGTTGCATACGGGTATGTGTTGGCATGTGAATATCATGTCACATTAAAGACGAAAAAGTTGAGAACATGTCCACCAGTGTAGTCATAATTCTCCAACTTTTTTCTTCCATCTCCACCAATGACAGATGATATTCACATGCAACACACACATCCTAAGGGATACCCAGCCTGACAGCTGTAACTCCATCCTTTTCCCTCCTACTCAAGAAAGCATACTGGATCCAAGTGATCAAGAGTGAGGTTATCACTGGAATATATTTGAATCTGCTGTAATTTTGTTAAGAGTAAATCACTTACAAACTTTGGTATTTCCTAATTAGTAAGAGATTATTTGCACAGTCACTCGCAGCTGAGTGAAGCATGCAGTGCACTTCTGAAGAACTCCTGGTGTAGTGACCTCTCTGTAAGTTTGTTCCATGGAACACTTTTCAAATAAGGGGAAAAAAAAGTGCTTAACAAAATGAAAAGACAAACCTGCTGTAGAAACTGATTTCTTTTTCAGAAGTAGGTGACAAGTGAGAGAACAACTGTACTTGACATGTTTGCCTGACTACATTCCCTACCCCTGGAATTCCATTCTTCATTTTAGAGTCACAGAAAATTTTTTATGTTGAAAAAAACATGAAATGCAAAATACTCAGTTTTCCTAAACCAGCCACCCCAGTGCCCATAGGCCACGGAATGCATACATTCTTTTCCCTGTGTAATGTAACACAGATGTGCTTACAATACTTTAAAAGTGGTTCCAGCATTCAAGGATTAAATGCTTCACATCTTTTAAACATTATTTCCCTTTGAATTAAGCAGTGTCTTTTTTTTTTTAAAGTTAGCAGTAATTACACATAAGAGAAAAATGAGATTGAATTAGATATTGAAGTATAAGATTAACTTTTAAAGTAAAATATAAAATGGATATAACCAAATTTTTCTTAGGAGAAAATAAGACTTGAATTCTCAAATGGGAAATTTTCAAGTAGTATCCTACAAATGCTTGCAGTAACTTATCTTCTGTGAATTTAAATGAATCACAAGACTTCTATTAAGAAACATTTCACAAATCAGGGAATGTTTACTTATTTCAGTCTTTCGTAATTTTCAGTGTAGACTTAACATTTTAGGTAATTTGTTTCTTTTCATAATATTCAATCTTCATTAGGTTTCTCTATATTTCCAAAGCTGAATTTAAAAAAAAAAATTCTTCAAAAGCCACATGGTAACTGGAAGCCTACACTCTTGCTGATACAGTATAAAATAGGTTCCCAGCAGAGGAACATCTAGAAATACTTAAGAATTACCATATAAGTTATATATTACTTCAACCTTAAAACTACAATGATTACTTGTTCAGTTAAAAAAAATTTTTGGTCCCTGTTTTATGTGTGTAGCAGGCCCCTTTTTTCTTTCTACTTTAACAAAGCACTTAGGATGCAAAAATTTGTAAGAGCTTATAATGAATTATTTTTAAAATACTATATTCAAATACAATGAAAATCTGGTATGTTGTATGGTTTTCATTAGAACCGCTGAATTTTATTTCGTGTTTACCCTAAAATGTTGCAAACTTCTAATCACAGCAATATTGGTACTGAGTGTCAGTAAGCTTCTAGGCTCCAGCTTTCAAGTCTGTTAAAGAGGCTGGACTTCACTAGATCATCTTTTAGTTGAAATCCTGAATTTCTTTCTTTTTCTACTACTAATGGTTACTCTTAGTCTACCGTTAAAATTTGCCCGTAAATTTAAAAAGAAAATTATGTAAACTGTTTCTTTATAGAAAAGCCATCAAACACATATGGGGTAACATTTTGTGACTTGCAGTTAAATAAAGCAGCAACTTTTAGTGGCTGCTTGGGTTTGGGGCCCAACACTGTGAGTTAAAGTCTATCACTTAACTGGTCTGTGATTCTGGACAAGTTACTTTACTTCTCTGATCCCTAGTTTCCACACATGAAACTGGAGAATGACAAGTGTCACTTCAGAGAGTTATTGTGGGGTTAAATGATAGAACAGAGAAACTGCTAGCTCAGTTACTGAAGCCATGAACAAAGTTCTCCATTTGCATAATTACCTAAAATAAAACACATTCTGATAGAAACTTTAGTGCAGGACAGTCATTGGACTTCTTCAGAGTAACAAAGAATGGCACTTATTATGTTAACACGGAAACACATATTTGCCTTTTTATGCATTTTACATTTTAAATACAGAATTACAACTTTCAAACTATTATTTTAGATCACATTTCCTTCCAGGAGGCTAAAAGTACGTTGAATGTTTCTATTTCTATTATCTTTAGGCAAGTTGTAGAATCCAGTTTGGCACTGCCTAAAACATTTAGACCTTAGCTCTTTTGCAAGCCATTAAGTTACTGAATCCTAAGGGACAGCTTTATCTGTTTGAAATTTTCTCAGACTCTGGAGTTCCCATTAGTAGAATGGCTCTGCTACCCTAAGACAAACTACTTAGGTTTGGAAGAATTAAGACACCAACATTTGTCTTTTTTTTTAACCCTTAGGGACCCTCTCAGACATTTCCTCTTGTTATTTCACTTGCTCACCCTCACAGGCTTGCTAGCTGACCCTGCTCCAGGCAGCTTCACAGGGGCATTATAAGGGCAACATGGCTCAGTAGGCTAAACAGGTGTTACAGTGATTGACATTATATAAATAAAAGTTGTCTTGATGGTCAAGGGTATGTTTTTAATCTTGGCTCTGTTACTAACTTTCAAAGAAACTGCCCAAGTTCTCAACTTCTTCCTCTACTTTACTTGCAAATTAGGATTTTAAAAAAATTTCTCCTAACTCAAAAGAAGACAGACTTTTAAAAAGTCACAAACCACTTTATTTCCCATCACTGACACTCCTTAGATCATTTCCTTTCCCCTCCTAAAAAATATTGAAACTAAATATGAATATTCTCCAAATTTAATAATCTAATTGTAGTCCCTAGGCCACAGAACTTTTCCCTAAAAAATAAAGTCACTGGATGAGGTGATCACTAAGCTGACTCCAACTTTAAAATTCTACAAGTTTTGATATATATTTTAAGGATCTTATTTGACAGAGAGAGCGAGCACGCAACAAGCAGGGGGAGCGGCAGGCGAGGCAGAGGGAGAAGCAGGCTCCCCAGTATGCATGTATACTGTAAGCAAGCTCTACGCCCAGCATGGGGCTTGAACTCACGATCCAAGATGAAGAGTCGCATGCTCTACGGACTGAGCCAGCCAGGCGCCCCAAATTGACCTTAATATAAATCAGTTATCTGAGAGTTAACTGTTTTTAAGGTATGGCTCATCCTGGCATAACTGAATTATGGTTTTTGAATCAACTGCAAATTAATTGTTTTAGATTCACATTTATCAAATTCCTTGAAAATAATACAAACTTTAAAGTACTAAACTTTATGTAATAAAGTAGAAAGTGAACGGATTAGAGAAACAAACTAGTTTTCAAAATCCAAATGAAAAGGAAGAAAGAACCCAGATTGTTAAAGAAGACCCAGAGTAGGAGAAGAAAATACATAAACTGAAACATATAAAACCAAACTAAGTACAGGGGTCAGAGAGTTTGAATTCTTCTGTTTAAAAGAAAAAGGTACTATTTAAAATTTCTCCAAATAATACTCCTTTGTCACAATTTCTGCAATTCATACAGTCCAAGTCATATTAGAAACGGATCTTGCCAAAGTTGAGTATTTTTCTTACCTAATTTCTCTTAGTTTTCATATTAAAAAAAAAAAGTCAACAGTAGTTGAATTAGTAATTTGCTGCACTTTGTTTTGGGACTTTAATATATCTACGTAACTGACGACCACAAGTGCTTGATAATGGGGCACCAGTCATGAGCTGGTAGTACTGTATATACATGCATATACAGTAACTTTCTTAATAGCCAGAGATTCAACCTTGTACATTTGGAATCAGTTAGTTGCACTTTTAACTCTGAAATCTAGATTGAGAAATAAATGCTTTCCTCTTTCAAAAGGAAAGCTCAACAGTCCATAACTGCAGTGGTAAATGATTCTAGTCTATCCATGGTATGAAAGCTATGGGATGTGGTAAAACAGTGGCCAATTACATATTTTAAAACTTTAAGGAGGGGGCGCCTGGGTGGCTCAGTTGGTTAAGCGACTGCCTTCGGCTCAGGTCATGATCCTGGAGTCCCGGGATCGAGTCCCGCATCAGGCTCCCTGCTCAGCAGGGAGTCTGCTTCTCCCTCTGATCCTCCCCCCCTCTCATGTGCTCTCTCTCCCTCATTCTCTCTAAGAAATAAAATCTTAAAAAAAAAAAAAACTTTAAGGAGGGCCTTACAAGGCTCTTACTTGTTCTAGATGCGATTTGTTCAGTCTTTCCTGATCCTTACTGGAAGCTCAATTATTTTTAAATCCAGAGGCTTGGGTTCCAATCTTAAGATCATTAAGATCTGTGACTCCTCAAGGGTACTCCATTTTCTTCATCAGTATAATGATGGAAAAGTTATCTATTCAAGGGCTCGCTTGTAAAGATTAAATAAGTGAATTTAACAGACGAAAATGCTTCTAAAGTGGAACTTGTCCAACTAGTATCAGTAATAAGATTTTATACTCCAAAGATTTTTTATAATAAAGCAGCTCTAGTAGGGAAATGACATACTAGTCAGGAATTATGTTCACGATGTATGATGAGACTAGTTAGTAGAAAAAGCGTATCTTGTAGAGAGACCTAAGTCCAAATCCTGGCTTTGTAACTATAAATTGGTTTCTTTTGGGTAGGTCAATTTCTGAGCTTACTTTTCCTATCTTGTAGAGATATAGTATGTTACTTCATTACAAGTAATGCATGTAGAAATGTAAACACTTATTCATTAATTCCTCAAATATTTATTTAGTATCTACCACATACAGGTGGTCTGCTAGGTAACAGAAGTTCACAGAAATAAATCCCACAGTTTACTGAGGGTACTAGTCAAAGAAATAATTACCACATTTCATTGGGACAAGTGTTATGATAGAAATCTAAAGCTAAGCAGATACTCAAAAAAACATTCTTTCTTGTTCCTTACCCACCTGCAGATATTCTTTCAGGCTGCACAGTACACTCAATATCTAGGTACTTCACTTGCTAACCCTAGCTACCTCTCCCACTTCTTAACTGGTTCTTAAAATCCCTCCTCCTTCAAAGACTTTCTAATTAACATAGGGAATTTTAATTAGCCTTATTCTTTGTTAACAAAACATATTTCTTTTGGTACTAAATTGACTGTAAGATGTAAGAGTATGATTATAGACAATCTTCAAAAAATTTTTTTTAGGATTTACTTATTTATTTGACAGAGAGAGTGAGCACAAACAGGGGGAGTGGCAGGCAGAGGGAGAAGCAGCTCTCCTCAGAGCAGGGAGCCTGATGCAGGGCTCTATCCCAGGACCCTGTGATCGTGACCTGAGCCGACTGAGCCACCCAGGCGCCCCTTAATCTTCAATTTTTATTAGAAAGTATCATTTTGCAAAATATGATCAGTTTCCTCAGAGAAACTTTTGCTTAAACGTTAAATAGTTCATGAATTAACTACACCACAGAATTATATCACTTTAGAAATGGCAAGTATTTAGTTTTTTTTTTTTTTTGTCTTCCAGCTGAGGGCAATGGAGCCCTGAGAAATTAAGTACCTTACCCAGGGTCATTCAAGGAGATGCAGGGTTGGGGCTACTGAAAGCAGATCTTGAATTCCTTCACTCTACTGTTTGCTTGTTCACTTATTCCTCACTCAATACATATTTACTGAGGGTCTACCTTGTACCAGACACTGTTCAAGTCTCTGAGAAAATAGTGGTGAACTATTAGGTATTCAGTCAAGGATGAAGGCTTTTCAGGAAGAAAGTATATGTACAAGGTAGACAGAGTCAGGAGTAAGCTAGTGTCCACAGGACTAAATGGAAAGGAGACATGGGAATATACATAGAATTCATAGTTTGGGGGGGCGCCTGGGTGGCTCAGTTGGTTAAGCGACTGCCTTTGGCTCAGGTCATGATCCTGGAGTCCCAGGATCGAGTCCCACATCGGGCTCCCTGCTCAGCAGGGAGTCTGCTTCTCCCTCTGACCCTCTTCCCTCTTGTGCTATCTTTCTCTCTCTCAAATAAATAAATAAAATCTTAAAAAAAAAAAAGAATTCATAGTTTGGGTACTTCTAAAAAAATTAAAGAGAAAGGCCGGAGGAGGTTGAAGCTCTTTGGCTAAAATGAAATACCTGAAATCACTTAGAAATGTCAACTAATCATGTCATTATTACCACTGAAGAGTATATAAAGTTGGTTACAAATTACCGTATAACTAGAATGTATAAATTTAGTACATTAACATTGAGAATTAAAATATATTTCCCAGGACACCTGGGTGGCTCAGTTGGTTAAGTGTCTGCCTTCAGCTCAGGTCATGATCCCAGGATCCTGGGATCGAGTCCCGCATCGGGCTCCTTGCTCAGCGGGGAGCCTGCTTCTCCCTCTGCCTGACGCTCCCCCGTTCTCTCTCTCTGACAAATAAACAAATAAAATCTTTAAAAAAATAAAATCTATTTCCCAAGCTTTCAGAGAAAACTCTCACTTTATATTTCTCATAATTTCTGTAACTAGTAATGAATTTAGTATATATTTGAAATGAGAACATCAATATGGGAACTGTAGACTTACAATCTAGTAAGAATCTGACCATCATATCACTTTGGATCTTCAGTACAGCCTCTCAAATTAAAATTCTCAAGTTCACAACTACTAAAACTTTAATAGTTGTGCTTGCATCCGTCCTGTAAATACTAACCCAGCTTTGCCAACTGGCTGAGCTTCAGCTTCCCTACAGCTAAATTTACAGTTCTTATCATAAAATTGCTTTAAGCAGAATTCCCCGCATAAAACCCACTGGATATGTCTTCTCTGATAAAATATTTAGTACCTCACTCTACATATTTCCTTTATATGTATGGATGTTCTTCAGGTTGATTTTAACATTTTATAGTCTTCAAATGATCTCTTGCTTTCTTTGTTCTAAGGTCTAGATCTGAAATGTGGTCAAAGGTTAATACCATTTTGAACACATACTCATCTGATCATGGCTCTCACTCTGAAAAATAAGCAACAATCCCAAAAAGCTGTAACAAAGAACTGGGGTTGGGTTTTACATAATCTAAGAACACGCATTATGTCCATTTATGGCATGTGCTCTATTGAAGAAAACATACTAATGCATTGGGAGACAGGCAGGCCTAGGTTTGGATCTAGGTACCACCATTTGGTGGTTACGAAGCTGCAGGCTGGGCTCTCTATGCAATTATAATGTGTAAAACTTATAATGCATGTATAATGTATAATGTATAATGCATGTATAAGGCAATTATAATGTGTAAAACTTATAATGCATGTATAATGTACCATAATCATAATGTATACAAATGCTTACCAAAGCACCTATAAAACAGAAGAGGCACTCAATAAGAGGTTGTTATTAATAGTTATTATGTTTCGTAAAGATACCTATTTGCCTCTAGATTTAACCTTGTTTTAAACTCACCCTTGCAGCAAACTTTTTTGTGTTTGGGAAAACTTATTCAGGATCTTCACACTTTTTTGGTTATATATAACTTAAAATAGTTTTGGAAAACAATGATACTTTTGTGTATATATATTTTTTAAAGATTTTATTTGAGAGAGTGAGAGAAGAGAGAGTGCACACGCCAGTGAGGAGAGGAGTAGAGGAGGAGGGGGGAGGGAGGGGAAAGAATCTCAAGCAGACACCGCACTGAGCATGGAGGAGCCCAATGTGGGGCTCAGTCTCACAATCCTGAGATCACGACCTGAGCTAAAACCAAGGTTGGACGCTTAATGGACTGAGCCACCCAGGTGCCCCACTTTTGTATATTTTTAAATAGATTATCTAAACTTTCATTTAAAATCTTTACTCACAAGTTTAAATAGATGCAAAGAACATAATTTATTGTGTAGTGTAAATACTGATTGAAAATGAAAATGTTACCTTACTCTTAAGTAAATTCACTCAAATCTAAATACCACAGCAATTTGATACCGATTATCATCCATTTAAAATGCTCTTCTCTTTTTTCCTTTTATTCCAAGCTCTTCCGTAACAGTTAGAAATCTTATATGGTTTCCTCTTCCTCTTGAACTTGTATTTCCACTCCAATTCTCCGAAGAATTTTACCCTGAGTAATGCATTTATGTTTGAAAATCTTTTATTGATTACCCATTTATACTTTTCTGTAACAAAAATGTGTATGTAAGCTAAAAAAAATTAACTTTACTACCTATGACCTTAATACTTTAAATGTTAAAAATACTTTATTACTACAAAATTGATCAAAACACAAACATACTACATTTGAAGTAAAATTTTTACTGGAAATGCATCTCATGATGGGCAACCATGGGTGATGGCATCTTCTATTACAGGCAAGTTTGCTTACTATTGTAAGTACTCATTAATAGAATCAAATTCCAAAAGGAAAACAAGGAAATTTAAGTAATGCCATCTAGAGACATATTGCTGTCTTTACTAACCCTTCAGCAGTTACTTTCAAGGGATCTAATAAAAAGGCAAAAATGGAGCCTGCAATTTTCATAAGACAAGACATCTGAAAGTAATTAATGCTGTTCTTAGACATTCTGGAATTCCTTTAATGTTGTCTGATAATATATTTAATTCTGTACCAATATTCTCAAAATAATAACTTCTAACACCTTGTTTTCTAATGGCAGGACATTTTTAAAAATCCTAACTTTTAACTGCATACTATAAATTTCTTACTTAGAATATCTTCAAAGTATATTTTTTAATTATTTTCTATAAGCCTGAAATAAGATAATTTAATCTTCCAGTTCCAGTTCAATTAGGCAAAGGGTACAGACTAATATCTTTGAAGATGTAAAAATCTGATTTCAAAAAATCCATCTTAATATCAAATTATATATTTCTCTATACATCTTCAACAATTCAACTGAATAAACATCTGCCAAATACTTATTATACAGAAAATATGTCAAACACTGTATGGGAACCAAAAATGGTGAAAATGTCCTCAAGGAGTTTACCACCCTGGCCAATATTTCTCAAAGTATGATCATAGGGATAACTTAGGAAGCAGAGACTGTAAAAAATGCAGGTTTCTGGGTCCTATATGAAACTGATAAACCAGAACCCCTGAGGGTAGGCTGGAAATCTGTATTTCCAACAACTGTCCTAAATGATTATGATGGACACTGAAATATGAGAAGTACTTTGTGAGAAAAGAAGAAATACAGGTTAAATGTTCAGTTGGGGAGATGTTTAAGGTAAGGAGGAATAACTGGCCAGTAGGGATATGGGTTAGGTGAAAAGCAAGGAGGGGTGTGGCAGGGCTATGAGGAAAGGCAGGCAAGAGACCAGGCTCTTAGAATCAACTAAGGCTGAGAGGTGGTTTCTTGCAGGCAGAGCTGAGAGTCAGGGAAATCAGAATCTGAGCAAGTTACATGAACTGGAGGTCAGCTCTGCTCTAAGGTAGAAAAGGTCTTTGCTTGCGGGGCGGGGAGGGGGAGTTAAGGGGGGGAGGGATTTGTGTTAGTGAAAGCCAAAAGGAGGTCAGATGGGTCTCACTAGAGGCCTTTACATAGGCAAAATCAGTTTCTCTAAAACAACATAGGAAAAAGTACCTTACCTCTTTAATTTCACTGTAAATGATTTTTTAAATATTTCATGTTACAGATCAAAAGAAAGTAAAGTAACTTTAGTTTTTATTTAAAAAACAACCTCTCAGCATGGAAATAAAACCTAAGAGAGAGAGCTCATATTTTTGCTCATTTTTCTTTTTCAAAAAAAAAAGAAAAAGAAAAAAAAAGTGCTCCAAAAATTATTAACTACAACCAGCACAGTAGGAAACAGCCAATAAAATCTGTGCAAGTACAGTAGGGTAGTATCCCCAAGAGTAATAATCTTCTGTGATGCTCATTAAGTCAAAGCCTAAATAATACTTTAACTTGACTTGGGTTTAAAGTCTAAACTCTTAACTTTATATGCCAATCTTTGGAAGTAGAATGAAGGCAACCGGTGTGAGCTTCCATCAAAAAATGACAAGTCTCACATGTCTATGCAAAATGCTCACACCTTCCACTGGGCACTTGTTATGCCTTATATATATAAAATACATATCTATTGTAGCATTTACCCTACATCTACCTTCTCCCCTAGACTGTGAGCTCCTTGAAGGCTAGTCTTTTAGAAGCCTGTGTAAACCTAGTGCTTAACACTGAGCTGGCATAGGAAAGGGACTCCATGATACTTTAGGTCAAGTTCATTTATCAAAAAGCCTATCTTTTGAGCAGGAACTGCTTTTTCTGAAGTGACTTTTAATTATACTGGGCAGTTGTTATAATCTCTTTCTATTTTTCTCTCTCATTTTCCATATTGAGAATTGAAGCCCTCAACTGACTAAATGATATAGTGACAAATAACCAATAAAAAATGCTTTAGGGTTGCCTGAGTGGCTCAGCTGGTTAAGCGTCCACCTCTTGATCTCTGCTCAGGTCTTATCTCAGGGTTATGAGTTCAAGCCCCATGTTGGGCTCCATGCTGGGTGTAGAGCCTACTTAACAACAACAACAACAAAAAGTCCTTCAGAGCAGAGATTGGTAAAGTACGGTCAGCAGGCCAAATCCAACCCACTGTCAGTTTTGTAAATAAAGTCTTACTGGAACATAAGTCATACCCATTCATTTATGTATTATCTATAGATGCTTATGTGCTATAATAGCAGAGTTGACAATTGTGACTGCATGGCCCACCATGCCAAAAACATTTACTCTCTGGCCATTTTAGAAAAAGTTGTCCCAGTCCTGCTTTTGGGTATTAAAGTGGTATCAACACCTAGCAAATAGCAAGCATACATACATTTAAGTGAATTAGTACACTACTTACTAAAAAAATTAAAAAGTCATTGACTTAGTACTGCAGGAAATATAAAGATGAAGATGCCTAATGTAGTCACTGTTTTCAAAAGGGAGTTTATCATCGAATAGGATAAATCTTGTTGGGAGAAAAATAAGACATGATTGCAGGAAACTATGAGAAGTACAACACATTTTTTAAGGCTCAAGGGATAAGGAAATCACATCCAGTTGGTGGGAAGGGATAGGCTCCACTGCAAATACTGATAAACAACAGTCACTCAGAAAAACGGAGAGGAGAGACTCATTACGGAGGCAACCATGTAAGCCAGGGTGGTAAGGGAGAAATGAAAGATGGCTCTAAGGTCTTATGTCTCACTATAAGAATGACAGTGCCAATAACAAGGAGTAAGTATCAACATTTGCTGACTGCTTACTAGATGCCAGGAACGTAACCCATTAATCTATATTTAAAACAAAACACACACACACACACACACACACACACACAGGAAGAAACAGATGTGGTGATGCCAGGAACATAACCCATTAATCTATATTTAAAACACACACACACACACACACACACACACACACGCACACACCAGGAAGAAACAGATGTGGTGGGATGAGATCTAAATGGTTTGAGTTTAAGATTTAATGAGATGTGTTAAGATAGCTACAAACCAGGATTTGGAGTTTGGGAGAAAGGCTGAAAATATCTACATCTGGGAGTCATTGTACAGAAATAGTACTTGATAACACCTTAAGTACACAAGATCCTCAAACCTCAGATTCTCTTAATATCCAATTTATGCTAAAAGAAACAGAAACTAACATGATTGGGTATCTGCCCCCATGTGGTTAATGGTGAGCATGCTGAGAGTATAGCTAATATTGAACTTAGTTCCCACAAGCATAAGAAATACAAAATGGTTGAAACAAGTTGTTATTTAAAAAAAATGTAATGCATAATACAGTCCACTGCTGGCTACATGGAATTTTTTTGTTTTAAACAGATTTCCTCCTTTTTCTAAGGAAGTAATCTTTAGGATTAAAACAATAATAAAACCCTTATATTGAGTCAGTTCTGCAAGATGTTGACAATATCGCAACTCTCATTTTTTATAATTTTTTTAAAAAGATTTTATTTATTTGAGAAAGAGAGAGAGGGAGAGCAAGCACAAGCAGGCTCCCTGATGAGCAGAAAGCCCAGTGTTGGGCTTGATCCCAGGACCCTTAGATCATAACCTGAGTGAGCCAAAGGCAGATGCTTAACAAAATTGAGCCACCCTGGCACCCCTATGGCAACTCTTAATACATGAAGAGTATGTACTTACCAAGAGTGATTTGTATGTGCCAGGCACTGTGCTAAGCAGCTAACATCACAAAGTAATCTTCACAACAATGCACTGTTGCTTCTGTTTTGATCCCCACTTTCAGGTGGGAAAACAGGCTTAGTAACCTTCCAAGGTTTGAACCAAATTTGTAACATTATTTTGACTTCATAGAAAATCTACTTTGATGTAGGTTCTTGCATAAAAACAAAAAGGTTATTAATTGGAACATCTCATAATTTGGGTTAGGTTTGTGAAGCAGTGATCTAATATAACAAGCTTAGTATTTACAACGGTGAGACTTTTGGTCTACAAAGTCTAGTCTGGAACCTCTCAAAGTAAAATCAGGTCTAGTCCACAAATTATGTATTCTGAAAGGATAATATTACTTACTGGAATATGATATAATTTCACTCTGAAGGAATCCTAATAACAAATGAGTAGTATAAAAAGGCCATTGTTTTATTTATTTTTAAAGATTTTATTTATTTGACAGAGAGAGAGAGAGAGAGAGAGAGAGAGCACGTGCGCACAAGCAGGGGGAGTGGCAGGCAGTGGGAGAGGGATAAGCGGGCTCCCTGCTGAGCAGAGAGCCCGATGTAGGACTTGATCCCAGGACCCTGGGATCACGACCTGAGCCGAAGGCAGATGCTTAACGACTGAGCTACCCAGGCGCCCAAAAGGCCATTGTTTTTAAAAATAATGTTCCAGAAAATGATGCCACTTCTACTGAAAACTCAATGTGCCCTAAGACTCTCCAGGTCCTACCTGCATCTCTCCAAAAACAGATCCATGCCAGGAACCTTAGTCAGTCACCTTTGCTTCCTGTTCGTTTTCTCCATTCATTCTTGTATAAACCCCAGTTTTTATTTCTATCCTTCAAAGATAAAATGTGCTTAATTAATGGTTTTTGAGTAAATTTGGCAAGAATTATCCCATAATAGCTTAAACCACATCTTTATCAAAAGTAGGACCTTATAGGGGCGTGTGGGTGATGCAGTCGGTTAAGCACCTGACTCTTGGTTTGGCTCAGGTCTTGGATCTTGAGGAGCTGTGGGACTGAGCCCCACATTGGGCTCTGTGCTCAGAGTGAAGTCTGCTTGGAATTCTCTTTCCCTCTGCCCCTCCCTCCCGATGTCTCGCTCTAATAAATAAATCTTAAAAAAAGAAAAAAACCCAAAAATAAAAAGGACCTTACATAAACATCAAAGCAGCAAAGTAAACATAAAGAATGGAAAATGTATCTCAACTTCCTTATGGGAAATAAATGGTTTCATTAGTAAATACAATACAGAAAACAGATTTGGAAAATTACAATTGAATGAACAGTACCAAACTTGGGAGTATTCTAAATTCTTCATTCAGTAACAACTTAAGTGAGCAGCAACACAATGACTGCCTCTTATAGTACCTGGCATTACCGACATAGGTTTTTCTGTTTCAAAACCACTCATTTACTTTCTGAGAATAGAGAGCTGGTTAAGAAATGATGTGGCAAGAGATAAAGGGTGGCCTGCTAACACAAGCACCTTTCATGAATTCTCCTCCACTGAGAATGTAAGCTCCAAAGGGGCAGGAATGGTTCTCCTTACTGCCATCACCCTAACGTCTGGAATACCCACCTGGACCACAGTGGGTATCACTGTCTGAAAGTGAATGAATACATGAATTTACTTAAGAAGCCATATTAGCTCTTATAAGAAAACACAAATTCAAACTCTGTGTATTCTGGAAAGAAAACTCCCGAACAGATCAGCAGCAAATTCCTTAGGGTTAGACATGCATTCTATAATCAATCTAAAAATAAAAGTCATGTATGGCAAAGCTAAAAACTGGGAAACATTTAAGATTGCTCTAGCTGATCAGGTATATCACGAGACAACTATCATAAACCCTCCAAGAATGGAAAACACAACCAGTAGAAACTGGCAACATCAAGTATTTGGTAAACAGACTTTACTCTGGAGTCATCAGAATGCTGTAAATTGTAGGATACATTTAAAATCAACAGCTACAAGGAAACTACATGTTTCTGCCTTGTAAGTACTTTTAGGAAATAATAAAATCCTCCTATTTTAGCATGCTTATCTTATATTAGAAGCCTAACACTTTAAAACCTATAAAATCTTACTTAGAGTTCTCTGAATGTTTAATGATAATTAAAAGTGTAATTAAGTATACAATCAAATGTTAAGTGCTCATCTTATCCTATCTATGAATGCATTATCTGAAAAACACTGTGATATAAAAAATCAAATGAAAATCTATTTCTGAAAGTATTCTCATGTATCTAATTTCATTAGTCATGATTAGAAAATACTTGAAAACTGGGAAGTTTTATAGAAATTAGGATCACTGTATCATGAAGCTGACTTAACAATCAGAAATATCTGATGTACCTTATCCCAATTTAGAATAAAAACTCCTTCACTATAGAGTTTCCGAGGACCTAGGTTGTAACCTTCCCTTTCTTCCTAATGTTTTCATAGATCACTGAGTTCAAATAAACAACTCAAATGGGGAAATTTGGATGGCAAGTTTTTTATATAAATAAGAGAAAAGCCAAAATACTTTGGCTCAGGTTTAGTATCAAAACAGCCTATTCTAGGTATTCCTTGGACAACACTCACCTTTTACTTTATTAATCTATCATTCTTTTCCCCTTGGGGATTAAGGTTAACTCAAGACCCAACTTTGATCCTCTATCGGTTCCTAAAGAAGGTATAAAATAAGAGAAAATAAAGGACCTTAAAGGAAAATGAAACACAGAAAAACTGAGTGCCTAGAATTAGGTCATTCAGTGTACTTCTTTGACCTTATTTTAGGTTCTGGTTTACCCTCTCTGTTAAAATAAACTTTTCCAATCTGACTGGTATCTTCCTGTGCTCTGGTCTCTCTCTATTCTGATGTCTTTCTAATGCAATTGCGTGAAATGATTTTCCCAACTGCTCCCCTCTGGATCATGTCATGCTATAGGCATTTCTGCCAGCCACTCTCCTGGAAAACCCTGGTCTGCTAGGACATGCTGAGATCTCCATCTCGAAATCTCTATCCTCTTTGCTCTTCGAGCATTTATAGCACACATTTGCAAATTAAAAATGAATGCTATCTGTGCCCAAACAGCCTGTCCTGTATTATAAACTTTAAAATACTCAGTATCCACCTTTTAACATGTACAATTTGGGTTTCCTTGAATTTTAGAAGAAGAGGATACTAATGCCAAAGAGTCAAGTTTGACTGGCTCAGTGAGCTGGCACATTTCTTTACTGGCCACTCCCCAGTTTGCCTTGACTTAAAATAAAAATAGAGTAAACCTTCTCTTTCTGGTAATGGAGGAAATAAAAATGGAAACAACAAAGAAACAAAACAAAAATCATAACTAACACAAAACAAAAAAGGAAAAAGAAAACCCCAACCTTTTGTTCTTAGCAGTTGTACCAAAATTATAATGGGTTGTTTTCCTTAGCTTTGGTAAAAAAATTTCATTATTTGCCAAACAGATGAGGTAAACAGGGTGACTGTGGTCAAGATGATGGCCAATCTCACCAAAATATTTTTATCAAGTCTAGAAAAGCAATATGGTATTTCAAACACATACTTATTAAGAAAACAAATAATTGCATTCATGGCCATTAAAATAGTAGCCAATGGCTGCTATCTGTAATTATTCAAAGTCTGATAAGTACAACAAAGGAAAATGATGACGCAATCAGTTGGATGGGTAGCACTTTTACTGTCTCCCTTCCAATCCTTCTGGAGCCATTTACATGTTATCCCCACACTGGCAGTCTAGCACCAGGAGCTGGTAAATGCTCAGAGTGGTACAGAAGTGTTAGAATGTTGGACACATCAGCAGGTTGTCATGAGAAGACTTGGGAGAGTATATATTAGTTCCATGGCCTAGAGAAGATGAGATGAGACAACTATCCAGAAAGCAATTTCATTTTTCATAAAAACCCTCACAGGTGTTCTTTTAACAGGCTTATGAGACTAAAGGCACAGTATACCCATCAAGAGTGCACCACATAAATGTGAGTAACATTTACAAGAATTAACTAAATAAGATATAGTAAATGTTAAGAAAGGAACTGAATTTGAATGAGATAACAGATAATAAAAGGAGGAGAAATTATTTAATGACTGACAGGAGGTAAATTCCAAGGGAATGTTGCAAATTGTTTTGTTTAATCATGAATTGTATGAAATTTAAGATTTTGCTAGGCAAAACTGAAAGAATGCACCTTTTACATCATTATTTCTCACTAATTACATAAATGTTTGATTACCAATTTGAGAAATACTGATTTTGGTTAGCATGGATGTTACAACTGGATAAACTATCTTTGCAAAACCCACAAAACCTTCTATCCCTCTCTCATTTGAGATTCCGAATCTTTCAGGGGAAGGAGAGTTAAAGCATGAACTGCATGTAAATATACTGAATTAAGAAGTCTAGGGAAAAAACTATGTGATAGAAAACTTGAATTTTTTTTATCACTGAACCATGATCAGTGATATGAAGTTGAGCGTATTTGAGATATGTTGGTAAAAGGTGGTCAAGATTTGGTGTTTAAATCTGTTCTTAGCTACAAGTGTTACAATCTTATGTGTAGACATTTTGTAAGAATCCATTTATCTGGAGTAGTTATAAAAAAAGCATGCACTTACTGTGTGCTGAATGAACTATCTTAATCTTTCACGACAACCTTTTTTTTTTAAGATTTTATTTATTGATTTGAGAGAGAGAGAGAGAGAGAGACAGAGGGAGGGAGGGGGCGCGCACACAAGCAGGGGGAGCGGCAGAGGGAGGAGAAGCAGGCTCCCCGCTGAGCAGGGGGCTCCGACTCAGGGCTCCATCCCAGGACCCTGGGATCATGACCTGAGCCGAAGGCAGACGCTAACCAACTGAGCCACCCAGGTACGCCTGGGATTTCAACCCAGCTCTGCTGGGTTTCACAGCTTGGACTCTAAAACCTCTACGCTATGCTAACAAGTCAAATCATAGGTGAGACTGACCACATACAGTCTGAATTGATTCTAGTAGTTTTGTTAATTGAACAATGGAAGAGCATCAAAGGTCATAAAAGATCAGTGTTTTGTAATTCAGTACAACAACAACATAACTGGCACATAAGGAGACTTTGTAGAGACTCCCAGAGACTGTTTGGTGTAGTCTATTTTACCACTCCATTAATGAAGGAACAGAGCCTAGTAAAGTTAAGAACTTTCTCAAATAATATGGTTTGTTAGAACCCAGCTCTCTTTACATTTCTCTGCAGAGAAAGCAATACATGCAATCCTCAGTTATCACATGAATTTTTGCATTTCCAAAGGCAAAAACGTGAACACTCAAACTCTGTTGTAGAGAGTATTTCTTGAAGTAAGTTAAAATGGGAATGAGGAATCTTTTACTTGTACATAATGCCATTTTAAAATATCTTAACCAGAGTAATTTTTCAATTGAACTTATTCTATAAGTGTGATTATTTTAAAATTTTAATTTGAAAATCATAGTAGTATAATAATTAGCTACTTAAGCTAATCAAGCTACTTAATTATATTACAGAATTAGAAATTATATAAAGAAATGGGGAGGGAAGCAATTTTACCTTACTAAATTTTGCTGCATATATTCAACCTTCATTAAAATTTGGACCCCAGTTTGAGAGCGAATGTAGGCTTTCAACCTGAAATAAAAATGTCATATTGAAGGAAGCAAAACTGATTTTTAATATATTTCAAGATAGTATCTATGGAAGACCAAACATTTATGAGTAGCTAATAATACTTAAAATTCAACTATCCAAGCATAGAAAAGAGGTTAAAGATATTTTCTAACCAAGGATTTGAATTTTAAAAAATTACCTTTCTTCTCTGTAAAATATCTTGAATTAAAAAATATCTATTTCAGTTAAATTAAGTTAAACTTGATATTTTATTTATTTTAAATAAATGTATACAATTTAGTGACAGGTACTTTGTCTTACTGCCAAACACATGACCAATGGTAACAACTGGATTATCAGTAATAAGAAGGAATAATAAGAAGGAACCACTATACGTGTGCCAAAGACACTACTTGATATGGGGCATGGATCTGGTTCAGTCTGGGCAACCTTTTTATTAGAAGTAGAAGATGAAATTTAACTAGAATTGGATCAGACATTTTAGAATCCACCCAGTCTAAAATTTAAACACCAGGTTACTCTGGAACCAAACCAAGCATTCATATCCCAAGCAGGTACCATCTGGAGAAAACAAAGTCAAAGGGGTTCCTGCTCAGGAAAACTAATTCACACTCTAATAATAGTTTCCCTTTTTGGGGAAACTGCCTACTGTGTGCTAGGCCCTGTACTAGAAACTTTATATATGCTTTTTTTTTTTTTTTGAAGCTTCAAATAACCTTAGCTAGTGGACATTATCATTCTCATTTTACTGATGAAAAAATTAAGGTCCAGAAGTTAAGTAACTTACGCCTTGATCACACAGCTAAAAAGGGACAGAGTGAGCTATTCTAGCCCAGATATTCATAACTGAATCTTTCTACTACTCTAGGTTAACCATTTTTGTTAATGCTATATTTCTGGACAGGAGGCAGAGTGTATCTTAATTAGTTTTATGAAGACTTGGCTGAAACAGAATTCCCTGTCTTTAACAGTTACTTGGAAACTCTTAATTTTCAATGTTTTTGATTCAACTTTAAAGAAGTTTGATTTGAGAGCTAACAGTGCAGACTCGGATTCCAGACTGCCTGGGTTTAAATCCCAGCTTCCCTGCTTATTTGCTATATGAATCATTTAGCCACTTTAAGGCTTAATTTCTCCATCTGCAAAATGGGTATAATAGCAATAATCTACCTTAAAGGGTTACTGTGAAGATTAAATTAATTAACACATATTTATTATCTCCTTCAATGAGGATCTGGAAAACAGTAAATACTAAGTATTACACACTGTTTTTATCGCTATCTAAAAGCATCACCCATGACTGACAAAGCTTTGGGGAAACACCAAGGAAATGGCACAGAAAGTAAACTGCACTGACATACCACATTCTAACAAAGTCATAGCTTTACATAATAAATAAACACATAACCAGTACCTCAACATTTTTAATAATGTCAGAAAATTACAAGATTTTTGAACCATACCTTTGACGAATTACAGGATCGGACTTTTCAGGATCAATGTAAGGTCTTAGGATTTCATTAATAGTTTTATCATCTGGTACTCTTCCCAACAACAACAAAAAAAGACAAAACTTATATTATAAGTTTCTACTAATGGTGTTAACTTGAAATTACTAAATCTTGTGGCTTTTTTGTTTAAATGACTGAACACAGACCTTTTATTTTACTCTTGGCAAAATATAACATCCTTTTAAACAAAAATTACTTAGGAAAAAAGCTCAAAAAGACTTCTTGGACACACTTAAAAAGTCCTAAAAAGCAGTATTTTGAGAAGCTCCCTATAAATCAATTATAAAAATATGAAGCCTCTTTTAACACAACACCTGTGCTCACAGATGAGAAGAACTCAGAGTGAAATATATTTGAAAGTTGCAGAAATATAAAGTCTGAAAAAAGGTTGCAGATGATGCTAATTTCAGTGCATGTTCAAGTTTATTCATTCTAAATCATAAGACCAGGGTAAAAAACTGATACTACTTTCCCCGGAAATAAAGGATTTCAGGTTTTTCAACTTTCCGGTAAATACGCACATTGTTTAGAACTATAAATCTGTAAAAACAAAATTAAGACACTGCTTTGAATGAGTAACTTTCCTCAATCAATTATACATATTCATATATACTACTGTGCTATATATCCCTACCCATAAAATTTAAGTCCTTTCTGTGACTTTAGTCTGGTATACAACTTCAAAGATAACAACTTAGTTATCCATTCTACTCCTGACATACATTTAATGATATCACATTTAAGTTAACAGTTTATTGTAAATACAAAAATACAATAAGAACAAAGAAGTTCTTAATAGTGGTAATACTATACCTTTTTTCTATGTACACAGCTTGACTCTGAGGAAACTGGAGCTTCACATGCCAACAAAACTGTTGTTTTCTAAATTAGAAGATAATCTTATAAGGATTAAGGTAGACAATAAAAGTTTGAGCATAGATCAAACCTCTTGAATTTTTGTTTTCAGATACTAATTCAAAAAGTATTCCTTGAATTTAATGATTTAATGTATCTTTTCTATTTTCTCTTTTCTAAGATTTCAGAGGCTGTGTTTTTTAAACAACATACCTGTAAGGATTTTTAAGAGGAAAACAAAATTAAGTGCAGCAGTTATGAATTACAAGGACTTTACATTCCTGAATTAGAAGGCAATTTCTCACAATTCAGGGGCTTTCGAGATCAGTGTGCTACTACTTGAAGTTTACAAACAAATCTGCTCATCTCTAAAAACAATGAGCTGATGTCTTTGCCTAACTAGTCTGGAAATTAGGTGAATGAAGTGTTGTCTGGTTGCGACCAGCTGGCTGCAGACACACTTCTGAGCCATGAGTACGTGCATTCAGTAGCAAAACAGTGGACAACAAGTTGGTTGCTAAGCAGAACGCACTCTGAGCTAGAGTCCTTTTGCTTTCAGGTCTAAACTTTTTGATACAGGATCAACAGTAATAATTCACTAAATGTCTAATTTTAGCATAATGACCACATGTTCTATTTAAGATACCTAAATTTGGTGACACTATATGCCATTCTTTCTTTAAAAAAAATCTAATGCTGAATTACTGAATCCAACAGAGAAATTTAGTATTTCCAATGCAAAATACTGAATCCAACAGAGAAATTTAAATGTTTTCACTATATGATGGTTTTACATGTTTTCCTTACTTAGAAGAAATTTCTAACAACCCACTGGCAAGTTAATGGACAACAGCATGTCCAAGCAAATGACCAGCATCACTAGAAATCTATCCCTTAGCAGCATGGCTCCAAAATCTCAAATAATTTTCTTTTAATACAATCTAAGTATCTCTCACTAAACATTTATATGATTTAGTCAACTTTTTGTCAGAAGATAATAACCATAAAAGCAAGTAAAAATCCTTCTGTTATGGCAAGTCTATCACAGATCTGCTTATGGAAGTTTTCTTTAATAACAAGACAGTTTTTGGCTTTAGCTAGAAAAAAATATGCTTATTATGCTTATGTTGAAAGTGCCATTTACCATATAAGAAACAATCATGTTAAATTTAGTATTTGTTTTTTTGATAGAACAAAGGCATAAAGCACCCTTTACTAATTTAAAGACCAGATGTCTAAAATCTCAGAGGAAAAAACTCTAAAAAAAAAATCTAAATGCAAATATAACAGTTCCTGGTTTTAAATAAACAATTCTTCCAAAACAAAACACTCTGCAATGTTCGTAATCTGCCAAACAGGTATCACATCATATCACTATCAAGAGGCTCAGAGATTCCACATTTCTTTTTTTTCTAAAGATTTTATTTATTTATTTATTCATTTGAGAGAGCGAGCGAGCGAGCACGAGTGCAAGCATGGCGGGGGGGAGGGAGGGAGAAAGAATCTCAAGCAGATTCTGTGCTGACTGGAGTATGGAGCCCATACTCCAGTCAGCACATACTCCATCTCACAACCCTGAGATCATGCCCTGAGCCGAAACCAAGTCAGATACTCAACCAACTGAGCCACCTAGGCACCCAATTCCACATTTCTTAGTAAGAAATATAAACTGATTTTTTAATCTTAATGTATTATATGGTTTCTTTCTAAATATATTTGTTTTTTCCATGTTAAGTTATAGGGGAGAAAAAAGATTATGAATTCGTCCTCTTATGGAATTGTAAATCATATTCAATTACTCCAATCATTGCTTGAGTAATTTCAAGAACCATTTATCTTTCTTAACATTCAGTAGACCCTAAATACCTTCAGAAAGTACTTAGCATTCCAAAAACAAAGGAAGAAAAGCCCTTGGAAATAATTTTATTTGCTATAGTTAACTAGTTGTGATTGTAAAGAACTCATTCACTACTGTTTTATTATATATACATTGCTAAATTAGGACTATTATAAAAATCTTTCCATATTTGGTCTCAGTTCAAACATGAACAAATTTGAAAAGTACGTTTCACTTTTAAAAAATGTGACCTTGCAATTTTTCAAAAACAAAGAAAAAGAGTATAAAGAACACTCAATGTACTCATATTCAGGATTAAACCAACTTGCATATTGCCATATTTGTTTGAAATATTTTTTTCTTCTATGGAATAAAAAGTTATTTCTACTGTTCCTTGATCAAATTCCCTTCCCATCCGTCATCAGAAGTAGCTAATTTCCTGAGGCTGGGTGTGTATTCTTGCCATCCATGGTTTTTTATTTTATGTATATATACACACACACATACCTATAAACAATATAGTATTTTGTGTAATATTAACATTTACTTCAAAGTTATCATACTCTACCTAAATATCCTATGCCTTGCTTTTCATTTACATTATGCTTTAGATTTATAATACATACAGATTAGTTCATTAATTTAAACGGTCGTACAGTATTTCATTTTGTGAAAAATTCCAAAATCTATTTATCCATTCTCTACTGATTGACATTATGACCGCTTCCAATTTTCTATCATTTGTTCTTCCATATTAAATTACAGTATAGAAAAAATAAAAGACACTCCCTAGGGATGGGTCTATCATTTCCCTCTACTGGTACACAAAATTATGTTAGCTTCATTGAAAAACTGCCTGTACCTTTCAACTCTGTAGTAGTGTAAAAGCATTTGCAAACAGTAATTCAGAGCAGAGGATTGAAGTGAAAGAATGGACACAGAGAGGTTGAAGGGTACTGTATAAAGAATTCCTGAAATGGCTGAGTTAATTTATCTCTGAAGTAGTTGCCAATTATTTAGTGTTCCTGAAACTGATGTAGTCCTGCCATGGGCAATCAAATCTCTTCTAAGTCTCAAAGAATTAGGTTTTTTTATTACGTAATTTTAACTCCAGTGTAGTTAACATACAGTGTCCCATCAGTGCTCCTCACGATAGGCACTAGCATCTATTTCACACCCCCGCCCCCACCTCCCCGCTCTGGTAACCAGCAATTTGTTCTTCAAAGAATTAAGTTCGTTCCCCACTTTTCATAATTATATATAGCAATATATGCCCCAATTACAAAAATACACATACACCAAAATCCCAATAACATTATTTGTGAGGGGGATTGTGAGTAATTTTATGTTTTTTGTATTAGTGAATTTTCTAAAAGAACATTGCAAAGGGAAAAGTAACACTTTGGCGAGTATCTTTATGCACACACACGTTTTTGTATTTTAGACTGTTTCGTAAAGACAGATTCCAAGGAGTAGAATCACTGGGCTAGAACAGGGTTTCATAACCTAGGCAGTGCTGACATTTTGGACCACATACTTCTTGGTTATGGCGGCGGGGTAGGGGGGAAAGGGGTGGTGGTGGTGGGAAGACAGGGGAGACAATTTCCCCTGCAGGATGTTTAACAGCATCCCTCGAGATGCCACTAGCAACACACACTCTTCCAGCTGTGACAGCCAAAGATGCCCCCAATTACTGCAGATGTCCTCCGGGAGGTAGAATCACCACTTAATGAGAATCAACGGGATAGAGGTTAAAACATTTACTATTACTCCTACTACATTAAGACTACTATTCCCTAAATTCAACAAAATGCCTTCAACTATAGTAATGTCACTGTGTCCTTGCCATAATTACCAATGTTTTCACGAATGGAAATACTATACCCTAATATTCTAGGTAACTTAGGTACCTCAAGGCACTATGTCTAGAATTTGATAGCAGACTAGTTTAGAAAACGGTGGGAATTGTTAAACCTAATGTCCCCTTCTGGACCACCTGACAAAGTAAGAGAACGGTGACCTCTCTCTGAGTCCCATGAAACTAAAAAACTACTCATGCATAGCAAAGCTTTTTCTCCTATCCCCTCAATCATGCATTTTTTTTTTTTAAGATTTTATTTATTTATTTGAGAGAGAGAGAATGAGAGCACGAGAGGGAAGAGGGTCAGAGGGAGAAACAAGACTCCCTGCCGAGGAGGGAGCCCGATGTGGGACTCGATCCCGGGACTCCAGGATCATGACCTGAGCCGAAGGCAGTCGCTTAACCAACTGAGCCACCCAGGCGCCCAATCATGCATTTTTAATTGCGGGCAGCATCACCCCAAAGGGGGTAAAGTTTGTTCTTGAAAGGGCTAAAAAAAATCTTAAATACCATGGTGTGTGGGCTTCCAAAGGGCCACTGTATACAAACAAATAAGACAAATAAGTACACAGTGTATCTATGGTATCAAATATCATGGAGGAGCAATTAAAGGGAAAATGTCGAAAAGGGCTCCTTGGGAGGCAAAATAAATAATAATAAACAAGATTGAGAAACACTTATATGTATTAAAAGAGGAAAATAAGTATTATTTTACACTTGGTTTTAATAAGGTAATACAAGGCACTTACCTAACAGCTAATGCTTATTAGAAACTGTTAAGGGTCATTCTCTCCCACAGTTTCAAGAAAATAGTATGTGTATGATGACACAAATTTACAGGGGATGGAAGTTCTATACCCACGCCTGTAATTATTCTTCTGACTCCATGACTTAAAACTGCTAATTTTCATATCTGGAATCCTACCATAATTCCAAGGAAAAAGGGCAGAAAACAAAGGCATCAGATCCTTTTAAAGTGGCACTGATCTCTTGATACAATAATATTTTCAAGCTCATTTATAACCAAAGAAATATAAATAGAAATACTTTTACCTGTCAGATTCATAAAGATGTTGTTAAAATTAGAAATACTAGAGAAGTATGGTGAAATGGACACTTTCCATTGTTGACAGGAACATAAATTGGTATAAGCTTCTGGCAGTTCAATTTCAAAAAAGCTATAAATAAATATTCATAATGAAAAAAATACACGTATTTTTGCCTCAAGAGTTTTATTCCCAGGAATTTATTCCAAGGAAATAATTGGACAAGTAATGACATATGCTCATGTCCAGTGTCACTCTAGAAAAAAATAAAAACAACCTGATTGGATATCATCAGAGAACTGATTAATAAATTATAGCAGATCTACATAATGAATGAAAAGATGAGGCAGAACTATATGTACTGAGGTAGAAAAATGTACGTGTTGAATGAGGGCATATATGCTTAAAATATATATTCATACATGTATTTACAAGTATGAAGGACATGCCCCAAACTTTTAACTATGGTTATTTCTTGCCATTACGGAAGGACTTAATCCTACTTTATATATCTCTATCAAATCACTGACATAATGATTTGCTAATTTTTATCAGCAAAGTAAAAAATGTTTCCATTGGACAGTACAGGATGGTAGTCCTAGAAAGGACAGGACTAATTTTATTTTATTAATTTTAAATTAATAAAATTATTAATTATTAATTAATTTATTTTTACTAATTAAATTAACTTAAATTTAAAAAGAATTAATTTAATTCTTTTAAACCTAAAAATATTCCTTATTCGAAATTTCTTTTAAGAGGTCTCCTTTTTATCTCAGAAATTATTACCCAACCAGAACTAGGGTTACTTATCTAATCATTTTGACAGCTTCAAAGTTATCTTCCTCAAGAAATATGCCACAGCTAAGAGTTATATATGAAGGTTGAATTCTAAGAACTAAGATTTCTAATATAAAATTTAAATGAGCTTGAATATTTTTGTTCTTAAAAAAAAAATCACCAATTTTCATTCCACTCTCTCACTGACTAACCAATATTTATTCAAAGCCTCCAAAGCGCTCCCTAGGCATTAAGGATGCGAACAAAGGGAATGAGGCCAAGGAAAGCTTCTGCTTGGGGCCTAAGCCAACCACCAATCCTGGGCACGGTGTTTCCCTTCCATATGGCTGAGAGAGGAGGAGTACAGAGTTTCCATATGAAAGCACCTTGTTCTTCATGGATGCTGTACAGAGGAAGAACACTCTACATGCTGTATGGACCAGAAGTAGGACAGGGCGAAAGTTAAGTGGACTCTGTGCTTGCATCCTGCTCTTAACAATTTATAAAACTTGATGTATTCTTGAGCAAGAGACAAAATCTGTGACTCAGGTTTCTCACAGTAAAATGGAGATAACAGTAGTATTTATATCATAGGATCAAATGAGTAAAAATATGCTGAGAGCTCAGAACATATAAAAAATGTTAGTTACTGTTATTGCCATTGTTGTAATTCTACATTCAATTCAGTGTTCTGAATTATGAAGCTTAGAACAGAAATATTCACAGGTCCTTTAACTGAGAATATTTTGCCACAAGTTCCTAACCAAATTCCACTTACACTGAATTTAGTGTTTAGTGGCCAGAGATGAAACTGAACATCTGGATTCGTCTTAGATTATTAAAAGCCCTGAATGTTCTCCTAAACACTATGGATTTTATTCTGTGGTTAATGCACCAACAACAAAGGTTTTTAAAGAATGAAATAAAGGGCTTAGAGAGAGACTCATCATCCTACTACTTAACTCCCCTAGTAAATATTTCTATAGTATATTCTACAGTAATACTGATTCAAGACATTAACTTTTCAGCCCTTGTTTGTAATTATTAAGGGAAACTTCTCTCACTAATTTTGAGAAGCACAATGACAGATCATGTCAGTTCAAATATGTCTAAAATTTTTACTTCTATTTTTAAATACAGGTGACACCATGGGAGTAACCTAAAGCTAGAATTTCCACATGTCTAATCTTCAGAATACTATACCACTAATTAAATTAGTAAAGTCTAAAGATTATCAAACCTACCAGCAGATCCTTTTACCAGAGAGCACTAGCAAGTAGCAATAGTAATAAAAATAGTTTATTAAGTGCTTTTAATATGTCAGACATTGTTCTAAATGTTTTACATGTTAGGCGAACGTTCTAACCACTACACTACTACACTACGGAAACCCGCTACATGTTTTACATGTATTAATTCATTTAATTCTTATAACTCTGAGATGAATGCCATTATTTCATTCTACAGATGAGAACCCTAAGATAGAGAAAAGTCCCTCTTTCAAGGTCATTATTCAGCTGGAAAGTTGCAGAGGTGGGATTTGAACCCAGAGAGTACAGTAACTCCAGAGTCTATGCTCTAATCAGCTATACCATTATGAACTTACCAGAACTGCAAGTTCAATAACAAACCATGTATTTTTATGTACTGTTAATTCAAACGCAGCTCAGTTATATTTTATATATTTGCCTTCATATTTTGAAATCATTTATGAGTTATAGTTCAATTGCCTCCTTGACAATCTCTTACCACTATCCTCCTTCCTAATCCATAACCGTACTTTGATGAATGGAACCCATTCCCTACCTCTAGAGACATGCACTTAACTAGCTGGCTTAAGAAAATCACTATCCTAGATTTTCCTTGATACAATGGCTCAGGCTCAGGACTGGGCAGCTGACCTGGGTGGTCCAATCATGAATTTCAGGCTTCCTGTTCAGTAATGCTGGGAGAAAAGCACTCCTAGATGTTTACTGCAACTCAAACTGTTACCAGGGGCACCCTATGACCTTGAGGATTCAGCTGACACCACTGAAGATACAATGGAGAATCAGCAATAAACTGGGTTGATGATGTAATTGAGTCATTTTATCTATTAACTCTGAAGTCCACCCTACCTCTGGACATTCAGTTATGATGGCCAATAATGTACCTTTTATAGCTCAAACCAGTTTGAATTGGGTATTTTATTTCAAGCAACATCAAGTATCTTGATATAAGGAATTAAAGTTTCTTCTTTCTAGGTTTCATCTTTCATTTTGCAGCAGTAGAGAGGGAAGATAGACTAATCTGTAAATTGTCAACTCTTATGAAATTTGGAAGCAGCACATACTACCTGAAGGAATTTCAGGAAAATACCATTTTGTCCCACCATCAGTTATAAAACTTATTTAAATTTAAAGGGGAAAGAAAATGTACCAAATTCTGAAACCCTTCAAGGAAAAAACAAATGTGTAAAATATCTACATAATCCTTCACTCACAGGCATTTTATCTTTCAAAATACATTTCAAGAGCAAATTTTAAAGTCTCAAGAATATAACTATTCCTCATAAAAATAATCCATCTATTTTATTAGGAATGGTACCATAATAAGTGTTTTTGGAAGAGTGAATAAAAAGGATCTGTGTAGTTACTTAGCATGGATTAAAATTACTGGAATTGGGGAGAATGAAAACCATAATTTTATATGTCTCACATCATTATGAAAATACTTTGAAAAGTTCCAGTTATATATTACATTTTGCTCTTTTAAAAATTAGTTTCACCACTACACAATAATAATAGGAAACAGGTTAAGTATGTGGTACTGGCTTTAGTAGACAGTATATTAAGAAAATGGATATAGCAGGTGAAGACTGAAATGAAAAAGTACATTTTGCTTCAAATAACTGATAAATACTTGAGCACTTAATAAAGCAGTTCTCAACTGGGAGCTGTACCAACCTGGGCGGTGGGGACATTTGGAAATGGCCAGGCATTTCTGACTGTTCCAAGACTGGGAAGCACTTTAGGCATTTTAGTGGGCAGAGACAAGAAATGCTAACCTTCCTGTAATGCATGGGAAAGTCCCACACAACAAAAAACTGTCCTGTTCAAAATGCCAACAGAGCCCCTACTAAGAAACACTAGAATGCAGAAGGGAGAGCAGATATATATGCATTAGCAAAAACCGAATGCCAGCACTAAATGCAGCATGTGTTTCATATTAACTATGGAGAAAATATGCATTATAGGAACTGCAGCAAAAAGAAATAATGGAGAAGATGAGCTATCATGTGTATTTTCACAGATGGCTAGAAAATAATGGATGAGGAAAACATTCTAAGATTAAGCATGGTGACCAGCCTGGGTACACTCGGTTGAATACATTAGGAAATTAGGTGGGGACAAACTATGAAAATTCATATTTAGTTATGGGTCCCTCATACCAACAGAAACATTTTCTGCTCAAAGTATGACTGTCTAAACTCCCTGGCATGGCATATAAAGTCCTGTAAAGCCCAGCCCCAGTGGGGCTCTCTCCAACCTCATCCCCTACCACTTACAAACTCCCAACCTAGTTTCTAGACACACCAAACTACATACACTGTCTTAAATTTACTACTTTATCCTTTTGCATCTGATATCCTCACCACAAGACCATCCTTAAACCTACACTTAACTTCTTGATTTTGAACAGGTGATCATCACAATAAAAACACATTTTATAAAGATGTATCGGACAGCCGTGTATCGAGTGACTGAGGTAGGGAGGGTGCTTAGAAGTTCCTCAATAGTCCAGGGTGAGACAAGGTGGGCCTGCATGGGAGAATACAGTTGATAAATGTTACAGTGAAGTAAGTGGAAAGGGACAGATGCCCGAGGCATATCAAGAAGTAGTAGACCCGGGGACTGCAGAAGGAAGTCTCTAACTGAACCAGGATGGGGACCCCAAGATGACCAAGGGTGTTTTCCATTTCCATGAATGCTGGCTAATTGCTATTATGGAAAAGTACAACCTCTGTGATGCTCTGTCACAGAAACTTTCTCACCACTGCCTACTTGGCCCCCATAAGGAAATGCCTGTTTGGGGAACCAGTAAGTTTCTACTTTTTCACACTGTTTTTTCTAAATCCCTGTTGTTGCTCTGAAATCCTTCCACCAAACTAGATCACTGCAAAATCCACTTGTCCCCCCATGACCACAACTGTTATACCCGTCATTTCCTTTTCCTTTGCTCTTTTCTAAAGTCAGTTTGCAGTAAAGGACAAACCTATACTACTTATGGGTCATCACGTAAATAAAATACTGTGCTTTATGAAGTGTATCACCACATAACTGCTTAAAGGAAAAAAATGCTACTGACACTAATAAAGAGGTAGATGGGTATATTACTGCAATATAATTAGAATGCTGTAATTTTATCCGAAGGAAAAAAAGTAATATTGCAAAGTTGTAAAAGGTTATTTCTTTACAAGAGAGACATCTAGTGGCTAGCTTCTGAAACAGGACTGGAGCTCAATTATTAATTCACACTGTTGTTAAATAATGGGCACACTTCTACCATCTTCATACTCTAAGAGAGACTTAGGCTCTCTTAGACATTCCGTATTAGTACATTCAGACCTATTCCATTCTTTTTCCATTGTAAAAACATGCCATAATTTAAGTAATCCACTACTGGCAAATTACTTAGTCACACCACTCTTCTGCTATTACAAACAACACTGCACTCAATATCCTTGTACATATTCCATTTTCCATTTAAATGGTTGTATCTATCAAATAAATTTCTAGAAATGGAACTGCCAGGTGAACAAGTAATTATCATGTCTTCCTGATCCATCTCTTTTCCACTACTGACCTTACCTTTGTCCTGGGGCCAGTGTTTATTTTAAACAATTAGGACATTTTAGAAAAGATAATCTGAAAACCTTCTCGATAGCATACATTAAGAAATCCTGAAGAAATAAAATAAATAGATTGAGCTCATCAGCAAGTAAGAGATATCTTCCGGAACCAGAAGGAAGCAGGAACTAAAGATCCTGGAGGGAAGCTGAAGCAACACCTGCTCTGGAAACCTTTGCCAATTTTGATACCGAGAGGCTTGTTGACAACCACGGGGTGACAGGAGACAAGATCTTGGGCCCACATATGTTGGAGACCTCAAACTAGGATCACAACATAAAACTAGCGAAAGTGTAAACCAGAAATATCCTGCCCACTAGCAAAGGAAGACAACTAGGAAACGTGTGGACCTTAGCTCGGGCTCTAGGGAGAAAGGTAGAGAGGGTAGAGGGAAAGATCTCAAATGAGAATGCAAAACTGTAATTCCCTCAAATTGGTTGGGATTCCAATTATTCCTACTAATATAGTCTGAGAAACTTAAGACTGAGAAGTTAAAGAGGATCCTGAATTGGCGCCATGGAGTATCTTGGCATAAGCAAATGCATGCCACCTTCTATGTCAACTTGCGTTCACAGCTACTTTTTAGAAGAAAAAAACAAGGAAACCAGCCACCATAATCAAAAGTCAGCAGGAACAGCACACAACAGTAACAGACTTCCAAGAACGTCTAATACTGGAATTATTTACACAGATAATAAATGTTCTAAATTAAACAAAGGGGAACTTAAACATGAGAAAAGAATACAGTTTGATCTAAAAGAGCAGATAGATTTGGGAAAGACACAGAACTTCTAGAAATGAAAAACAAAACTGAAACAGAAAAACACTCAGTGCATGAGCTAAAGATTAATCAGACATAGCTGAGGAGATAGTGACTTGTATAACTGAATAAATTACCCCGAATGTAACAAAGACAAATAAGAGATTAAAATAATGCCTTAGAATTTCCAGAATTGTCATATTCAGAAAGCACAAATCCCAAGGAAGATAAATTAAAAAAAAAAATCACATGAAGACCCATATCATACTGAAACTGTAGAACTCCAAAGACAAAAGTGAAGATCTGAAAAGCAAGTCAAAGAAAAAAAAAATACTATATAAAAAAGTGTTCTCAAAAGTGGCAAAAAATGTAAGACAAGGAAATAAATAACTGAATAGAAGTATTAAAATAAAATATCAAGATATTTCATATTCAGCTAAACTATCATTCAAAAGTGAGGGTAAGCTATATGATCCCATACATGGAATTTTAAATAAGGCAAAAACTCATCACCAGGACATCACAGGATGTCCCTGGCAAGGAGAGGAGCTAATAAGGAAAGACCTTTCTGGGGTGATGGTAATATTCTATATATTCATAGGGACTGTGTTAAATAGATACAGGCATACCCTGGAGATAATCCTGGGTTTAGTTTCAGACCACTGTAATGAAAGTAAATACTGCAACAAAGTCGGTGAAATGAATTCTTTGGTTTCCCAGTGATAAAAAGTTATTTTTACACTATACTACAGTCTGTTAAGTGTGCAGTATTATGTCTAAAAAAAGTACATACCTTAATTAAAAAATACTTTATTGCTAAAAAAAAGGCTAACCATCATCTGAGATTTCTGTGAGTCATAATCTTTTTGCTGGGGGAGGGTCTTGCCTCAGTATTGATGGCTGCTGACTGATCAGGGTGGCAATTTTTTAAAAGACAACAATCAAGTTGGCTGCATCGACTGACTCTTCCTTTCACAAATGACTTCTCTGTAGCATGTGATGCCGTTTGATAGCACTTTACCCACAGAACTTCTCTCAGAACTGAGGTAACCCTCTCAAACCCTACCACTGCTTTATCAACTAAGCTTATGTAACATTCTTAATCCTTTGTTGTCAATTCAACAATCTTCAGAGCACCTACACCGGAGTAGATTCCATCTAAAGAAACCACTTTCTTCATCCGTAAGAAGCAACTCCTTATCTGTGAAAGTTGTACGGAGACAGCAGCCACTCAGTCACATTTTCCGGGTCCACTTCTAGTTCTCCTGCTATGTCTACCACATCTGTAAGTTACTGCCTCCATGAAAGTCTTAAACTCCTCAACATCCTCCATGAGGGCTGATATCACTTCTAAACACACCTGTCAATGTTGCTATTTTGATTTTTTCCCATGAATCATGGCATCTAGAATGGTGAGACCCCTTCCAGAAGGTTTTCAATGGACTCTGCCCAGGTCCATTAGAGGAACCACTATCTATGGCAGCTATAGACTTATGAAATCTTTTTTTTTAAGATTTTATTTATTTATTTGACAGAGAGAGACACAGCGAGAGAGGGAACACAAGCAGGGGAAGTGGGAGAGGGAGAAGCAGGCCTCCTGCTGAGCAGGGAGCCCGATGCGGGGCTCGATCCCAGGACCCTGAGATCATGACCTGAGCCAAAGGCAGACGCTTAACGACTGACTGAGCCACCCAGGCGCCCCTGAAATATATTTCTTAAATAGTAAGACCTGAAGGTCTAAATGACTCCCTGACCCATGGGCTGCAGAATGGACGCTGTGTTAGCAGGAATGAAAACATTCATCTTATTGTCCAGCTCCATCAGAGCTCTTGGGTGACCAGATGCATTGTCAATGAGCAATATTTTGAAAGAAATCTTTTTTGTCTGAACAGTAGTTCTCAACAGTGGGCTTAAAATATTCAGTAAACCATGTTGTAAACAGATGTGCTGTTATCCAGGTTTTGTTGTTCCATTTATAGAGCATAAGCTGAGTAGATTTAGCATGCTAGGATTTTTGGACCAGTAAAAGAGCCTTGGCTTCAGCTTAAACTCCCCAGCTGCATTAGTCCCTAATAAGATAGTCAGCCTGGCCCTGAAGCTTTGAAGCCAGGCATTGACCTCCTCCCTAGCTAGGAAAAGTCTAGGGAGCATTTTCTTCCAATATAAGGCTGTTTTGTCTGCACTGAAAATCTGTTGTTTAGTGTAATCACCTCTAATCATATTGGCTAGATCTTCTGGATAACTTGCTGCAGCTTCTACATCAGCACTTGCTACTTCACCTTGCACTTTTATGTTGCAGGGAGGGCTTCTTTCCTTAAACCTCACACACCAACCTCTGCTGGCTTCAGACTTTTCTTCTGCAGTGTCCTCACTTCTCTCAGCCTTCATAGAACTGAAAAGATTTAGAGCCTTGATCTGGATTAGGCTTTGGCTTACAGAAATGTTGTCACTGGTTTATCTTCTATCCAGACCACTTAAGCTTTCTTCATATCAGCAATAGGCTGTTCTGCTTTCTTACCATTCCTGTGTTCACTAAAGTAGCACTTCTAATTTCCTTCAAGAACTTTTCCTTTGCATTCAGAACTTGGCTAACTATTCAGCACACGAGGGCTAGCTTTAGGCCTATCTTGGCTGTGACATGCCTTCTTCATTAAGCTTAATCATTTCTAGCTTTTGCTTTAAAGTGAGAGACATGAGACTCTTTCTTACATCTGAACACTTAGGAGGTCACTATAGCATTATTAATTGGCCAATTTCAATACTGTTGTATTTCAGGGAAGGCCTGAAGAGAGGGAGAAAGATGGGTAATGGCCAGTCGGTGGAACAGTCAGAACCCACACAACATTTATCAATTAAGTTGACTGTCTCATATGAGTGCAGTTCATGGCACCCCAAAACAATTACAATAGTAACATCAGGGCGCCTGGGTGGCTCAATTGGTTAAGCGACTGCCTTCGGCTCAGGTCATGATCCTGGAGTCCTGGGATCGAGTCCCGCATCGGGCTCCCTGCTCAGCAGGGAGTTTGCTTCTCCCTCTGACCCTCTTCCCTCTCATGCTCTCTATCTCTCATTCTCTCTCTCTCAAATAAGTAAATAAAATCTTTAAAAAAAAAAATAGTAACATCAAAGATCACTGATCACTGATCACCGTGACAAATAATAACGAAAAAGTGTGAAATACTGTGACTATTACCATAATGTGACATAGAGGCACGAAACGCCCTGCTTGACGCAGGGTTGCCACAAAACTTCGACTTGTAAAAAACACAGTATCTCCAAAGCACAATAAAGTGAAGTGCAACAAAAAAAGGTATTATGCATTTGTCAAAACTCAACAAGTGTACACTTAAGATTTGTGCATTTCACTGCATGCAAATTTTATATCAATAGGAAAAGTGAGCTTCCTATCTTTCAGATAACTGTTTAAACTGTTTTCTCTTTCATTGAACATATCATAATGTCATTTCATGACAATTCTTCCACATCTAATTTGTTTTTGTTTAATGGCTACCTAGAATTCCACCTTGGGCACATACCATCAATTTACCTCAGTCCCATAGTAGTGACACTTGAGTTCTTGCTAGTTTTTACACTATTAAAATTAATGCTGGAATAGATATGTGTAATTCTGTAAACTGTACGAATACATTTGTGGGCTAAATTGAGTATGCATATGTAATATTTTGAGAAATAATACCAAATTGCATTCTAAAATGACCACTAATGTATATTCTCAGTAACAATGGAAAAGCAAATTGGTCTGGCTAACCCAGACCTTCATTAGATATTATCAATATATACTTATAGGCCATGTATTTATATGTATATATCTTTCTATGATATATATATATATATAACTTTCTATGACCATCTATTCCTATCTTTTTCCTAATTAGGTACTAGTCTTTTTTCTTATTAGCGCATAAACACTCTGTCATATATGCTAAAGATTTTTTTTGTCTAATTAGTCTTTTGAGCTTACTACAGTCTTTTTTTACCATACCATTTTTAAAAATTTTATGTTTAGTTATTTTTTTTTCCTTTATGGCTTTGGATGAGGTATTTCCTCTCTTCAAGATTATGAAAATACACCAGTATTTCTTATTTCAAGTTTAGGATTTTGATCCACCTGAAATTCTAGTCAAAATTCCAGCTTTTCCCTGATAAACAGCAAGCTGACTCAACCCCATTTATTAATTATCTGTATTAGTTTGAAGTGCTATCTTCATCATATGCTAGAGTACCAAATAGCCTTCATCTACTTTCTATAATTTAAGCTACCTGTGGATTTCTATGTCAACACCAAAAAATTTTACTAGAATTTCATAAATTTTAATGAGTCCAGCCTCGTTACTCCTCTTTTTCAGGTTTTTCCTGGTGCTTCTTCCATGTTTATTCTTCAAAATGAACTTAGGTCATTTTGTCATAAACTCTTTCCTTCTCAAAAAAGAAAAAAATTCTCAAATCAAAACCAAACAAAATTAGTATTTTGATTAGGATCACATCATTCATTTAAGAAATGTTATTTCTATAATACTGAATCTCCTAAGCACAGGTACAATTTTCCATTTGTTCTAATCTTTTAAGTTATTCAGTAGAGTTTAGGTTTTCTTTATACAGATCTTTCATATTTCCTCCATAGTTTTTGATTAGCATTGGGTGAAAGTGAACATAAGTTATACATCTCACAAAGAGATGAGGTAAAGGAGTTACCTCTGAAAGCATCACTATTTTAAGGAATAGTCTGGGATCTGCTCCAAAGTAAGTAGGGAAGCCTTCTACTGGACACATTTCCTTATCAGGGTCCTCTATTTTTTGAAAGAGAAGGTCAATATTGTTTTGGCTCAATTTATTCTTAATATAAGCATTCCTTAACTTTTCTTTGTTCATTAAAGTTACCCATTAGGACATTCCTACAAATTCACTAGTCCTCTAAAATTCATCACTATTAAATACATTTAAAAAATTTATTTTATTTTATTTTTATATATAGAGAAAGTGAGTGGGGGAGGGCGGGAGGGGAGTGAGAAAGAGAGAATCTTAAGCAGGCTCCAGCCCAGCATGGAGCCTGACTCCACGTGGAGCTCGATCTCATGACCTCGAGATTGTGACCTGAGCCAAAATCAAGAGTCAGGCGCTTAACTGAGCAAGCCACCCAGGTGGCCCCACTATTGAATACATTTTTGATCTCACAGATTGATTAGTGTTATACCCCACTTTGACTATAAAATGAAAATTACACTTCCTATTCTTATAAAAAGTCACGCATCACACAATTTTGCATGTGAGATTTAAGAGATTTACAGTCATACTGGTCAAAAACTCCTGCCATAAGGATGCCTGGATTTACAATGAACCTTCGCTTCTAAGGTACCCACTGCGCCTGCTATATAACCTACTGATAGGTCTACAGAGAATTCAGGTACAATGGGGCAGTAGTCACACTTCACATGTATTTATGTGTGGTATCACCCACAAAGAATTCTTCACTCTGTTCAAAAATTACCATTGGAACGTTTACTTCTAAACAAGTTCAATTTGAGTTTTTGACTATATTGTAACTCAAGCTGCTTAAACAAGCAAATGAACAATTTAATATTGAGGGAGTTACAGCAATCATCTTAGTACCCAGGACGAAAATCTCATATGAACAGTTACAGTAAAATCCCCAAATATCTGAAATTAAAAGTTTTCTCAGTAACTCCTCTGCTAGCAAAACCTGCCTGAGCCAGTTCACAATCATTATTTACCCATTATAATGTAAACATTTGTAGGTTTCACTGTAGACATAGTATCCTTTGATTATGTGATGCTGCTCCAGACCTCCTAGAGGTGAATATAACATAGTAAATTTACCACATCCCCAAGGATTTCAGATAAGAGAAAGCAGACTTGAATTGTCATTGTGTATTATTTACTAAGTGCCAGGTACTACTTTAGGTATAATTTCATTTAATCCTCTCAACACAGTAAATTCAATCTTGCCGAAGATCACCTAGTGTGTACTAAATGGTAGAGGCAATATATATATATATTTTAAAGATTTTATTTATTTGACACACAAAGAGACAGTGAGAGAGGGAACACAAGCAGGGGGAGTGGGAAAGGGAGAAGCAGGCCTCCCGCCGAGCAGGGAGCCCGATGTGGAGCTCGATCCCAGGACCCTGAGATCATGACCTGAGCCGAAGGCAGTCGCCCAACCAACTGAACCAACCAGGGGCCCTGGTAGAGGCAATATTCAAATTCAGGTTTATCTGAGTCAAAGCATTAATCACTTTTGAAAGTTGAAAAAAAGTACGGAAAATGAACCTCTTAAAAATAGAATACTGGGGCATGGGAAGTGAAAATAATCCTTTGAAAAGATTTAGTATCCCCCCTTCCCTCCTTCCAGCAATCATCTTAAATAACACATCATCTAATAACACTAAATCATAAAGTAACACTAAATCATGAAGTAACACTTAAAATCATTAAAACCTAGTCATTTTCATATGAATGGCTAAGAAAACAAAGGTATCCTAAAGAAGGTACTTCTAAATTTTCTAAATTTTGTTCCATTTTTTTCTCCTACAAGTGAAGTTCAGGACTTTATATTTATCTTGCTACTTATACACCACCTTTGAGCAATAGAAATTTTTTGCAATCCTGATTCTACTATACATTAAGTTCAAGAAGTAGGTCTTCTGTATTAATCTAAATCATTGGTTCTCAAGTAGGGGTAATTTTGTCTCTCCCCTTTGCCCCAACTCCAGGAAACATCTGGTAATCTCCGGGGACATTTCCTGTTGCCACAAGAAAGGTGGGTGGGTAGAGAGGGGGTGTGTGTGTGTGTGTGTGTGTGTGTGTGTGTGTTACCAACATCTAGTGGGTAGAGGCCAGGGATGCTACTAAATATCCTAAAATGCACAAAATAGCCCCCCACAACAAAGAATTCTCCAGCTCAAAATGTCAGCAGGGCCAAGATGAGAAATCACGATCTAAATCACTGATGGAAATGCTGAAGAAGAATAAACAAAATACTGGGACACACTAAAGAGATTTCCAAGCTGATTATCAATTAACTAACTAGCAATATTCTCAATATTCAGTATGGCTTTCATCTAACTGGGAACTCATCTTAATGCTTTATTCATCTAACATCTGAATACAGACATTTTAAATTCAGTTAGTAGCAAAACCATTTTCATTTAAAAATAATAATGGGCAATTTAACAACAAAACATATGGAAAATTTAGTTACATAGATTTTGGATTATTTTTATTATTATTATTTATAATTTATTATTTTTTTTCACTGAACTGACCCCCAAAATGGTCCTATGAATGAAAGATCATCTTACCATAATGGATTGGATTAAGTCAAACTTTACACTCTGAAACATTTAAATATTCCATATCTCAGGAGAATTAAATAAAAAGCAAATTTAAAAAATGTCATTTCAACCTTTCAAATTAGCAACATTTTTTCTTTAAAGAGAAAACTCAGTGGTAGGGACGTTTAAACGGGTATTCTCATATACTACAAATGGAAATGAAAACTGGTTTAGTCCCAGTTTATTATTAAAAGTCACACTTCACAGATGAGGAAACTGAGGCAAAAAGAAGTTAGGTGGTTTAGCTTAGTATCACATAGCTAGGAGGAGGCTGGTTATAAATTTGAATATAGGCAGCCTGGCTCCAGTTTCTGTTCTTAACTACTCCATCTTACTATCTCTATGTTGTAGACACTTTTTACAACTATTTAAAATGCATCAAAAATGATTGTAAGACCAAATTAAAGGATAAACAAACTGGTGAAAATATTTTCTATGTATGGAACAGAGTAAGATGAGCTATAAACAGGCCCATCTTAAAAAAAAAAAAAATTCAAGAGCTCACCCTTTCCAATAATTAGATGTAATCTCTGTATTCTCTGATCCAGTAAGTCTACTTTCTAGGGACTGATTGTACAGAAAAAGTCATGTAAACACACAAAACAATTTCTTCAAGAATTATTATTTAATGTAATGTTTATTATGGCATTATTTCTAATAATTAGAAACTAAAATAAGCTAAATGTTCATGAATATGGGAATAATTAAATAAATTAAAATACAGCAGCCATAGCTGGAATATACTACTTAGAAATAAGGCAGATTTGCATTAACAAGAAAAGAGCTCCTAGCTGCAGAAAAAAGTATTCTTTTATTTATAAAAATTTAGTAATGTTTAACTTAAAAAGAGTCATGTAACTTTGTATACTCCTATGCATTCAATATTGTTTTATTTTATTAATGGAAAAAAGAAGAAAACATGATTGAAGGAAACATGAAGCGTTATCAGTGGTCATCTCTACATAATGGAATTATAGGTGCTATTTTTCCTTTAAACTTTTTAATGATGAGGCTATATTATTTTTTACAGTTGCTACATACACTGATTCCTTCCTACACTCCAGTTAGTGATTAGGTAAATTAATACATTAAAGGTCACAACTCAGGGAGCTTGGGTGGCTCAGTCAGTTAAGCGTTTGCCTCTGGCTCAGGTCATGATCCCCAGGTCCTGGGACTGAGCCCCGCACTGGTCACCCTGCTCAGTGGGGAGTCTTCTTCTCCCTCTCCCATTGCCCCTCCCCGCGCCTGTGTGCTTTCTCTCCCGATCTCAAATAAATAGTCTTAAAAAAAAAAAAGGTCACAACTCTACATAACTATCATCAGCTCCATTTTACAGATGTGAAAACAGCAAAGAAATTGACTGTAAAGCCTATTATGAACTATGCTGCTAATCTCCCATGTGAAAACACTAAAAAATTTTAAGAAAACCAACTCCAAATAACTATAAATTTATGAGCAAAAGGCATAATGTAAAAGGAGTCCAATTTGCTACCTCAGAGATCTGAGGTGTTCCAAAATAACCAACTATAAATTTGGGTTCTAAACCCAAGAAATATACTGAAAGTTAGGGGTGCCTGGGTGGCTCAGTCGTTAAGCATCTGCCTTCGGCTCAGGTCATGATCCCAGGGTCCTGGGATCAAGCCCCACATCGGGCTCCCTGCTCGGTGGGGAGCCTGCTTCTCCCTCTCCCACTCCCCCTGCTTGTGTTCCCACTCTCGCTGTCTCTCTGTCAAATAAATAAATAAATAAAATCTTAAAAAAAAAAAAAAGAAATATACTGAATGTTTATTTTTGGAAACAAAACAAAACAAAAACTTCCTACATACATTCATGTATCTAGAGACCCCAAAATTTTACATTTGAGGGTATATGCTTTTTAGTACTAAGAACTAAGCTCTGATGGTAATCTGAATGGTTTCCTTCATAACACAGGAATACATTTTATATTTGAGAAGACACAAACCAGTTACCTTAAATTTCAAATAAATTATGTCAATTTCTAAATAGGTCGGTTTCAAAATGCACACTGGAATCATCTCATATTTGATAAATGAAAACACTACTTTATTTCTGAAAGCTACCCAAGAAAAAGGAAAACCACTTTTACAAATACTTGTCTTGAAACATATAAAATAAATGGATAACACCATCTTCTAATATAACTTCTTTTGAAAAGGTGGAAAGTTTATTGGAATAATGATTATTCTCATGGTTTTGCCTTTTCAGTTTATGAAGCAACAGAACTGGGAGGGAACCTTAGTTTACCTACTACAACCCCCACATCATACAGATGAGACCCAGAGAAAGTAATCTGCTGAAGGCCTTGCAGTTACTACGAGGCTGAAAAAGGTAAAACTCACTCAGGATTTTTTACTCTAAATCCAGAATCTTGATGTTTGAAAAGTATTACCTAATAATTTAGTGGGCTTACAGTATTTTGGGATCCTGTTCTCCTCTGTACTAATGGGACCTTTTAGACCTAGCACTGACAGAAAGCAGCAGACTAATCTCTATTGTATTATCCGTACTCACAGATTTACTATAGAATAAATGTTTTCCAAGCCTCTCTTTTCCAACATTGGCTTTCAAGTGAATCTTATTGGAACCCCAAAGTGGAAGCGATATAAAAACCAAACTGCTCCAGTAAAAATTGTACAGGGGTCCTGCTTTGATTTACCATTTTGTCCTTGTAACCTCTGAAATACTTCCATGGTACCTTAGGTCTCAGATATACATATATACACACACATACCATAAGCCCAAATTTTTATTAGTCACATGACGTAAAATTGGTTTAAGTTTCTAAATGCTTTTCTTTTTTTTTTTTTTTAAAGATTTTATTTACTTATTTGAAAGAGAAAGAGTGAGAGAGAGTGCACGAGAGGGGGTAGAGTCAGAGGGAGAAGCAGACTCGAGCCCGATGTGGGATTCCATCCCAGGACTCCAGGATCATGACCTGAGCCGAAGGCAGTTCCTTAACCAACTGAGCCACCCAGGCGCCCATAAGTGCTTATTTTCAAATTGTGCAATTATCTTGGCATAGACCAATAACAAAAAGCTTACAGACTACACTTTGAGTAACTATGCTCTATAGCAAACCAAACCTTAAAAGATGTTCCTGATCAAATCAGAATACCCAATATACTAAGAATGCAGTTAGAAACTTACTTCTTATCAAAAAATGTTGAATTTTCTTTTCTCTTGGTGAATCCATTGGGTAGAAGCTTTAAGTTAATACCTTGTCTTCTGGCACGATTTTTCATAAAGTACATCTAATAACCAAAAATAAATAAATAGACTAATTTTAAAATGCCTTAAGTTTCAGAAGTGAAAAAACAATGTTCAAAATATAACAGTTAAGATTTATTGGGTATTTATGTTTCACAGACTGCACTAAACAGCAATATCTCATTTAATCCTCACAATACTATCAGATAGGCACTATTACTACCCCCAATCCAGGAACGAAAGTTAATGAGATGCCAACATTATATAGCTATTTCCTGAGAGAGTGAGCCTGGGTATACTCAGGTATATCTAATTCTAGAGCCTGTGTTTTTAACCGTACATTCTATAAGCCAAAAGAAGGATGTAATGGGATTTTTAAAAATATAGGTCATCTGGCAATTCACAGGGGCTACCTGTACCGTGCCTTTTCTTTTACTGAAGGGTTTATACCATACGTAGCTGTATACATGCCTGCTCTGTTTATTAGACAGGTAGTTACACTCGGGAGGGGACCATGGCATTGCCTAGTACAAGGCCCAACTTAAAGAAGTCACTGCTGTAGAATATACAAAATGGGATATGTGAATAATCTGGCTCTGAAATGTGTTACTCCACTGACCATCTGCGTTGGCTGAGCTGAACTAGTCAACTCCAGAGAGTAGTGAAGGAAGTAGTATCATCAAGACTTCTTCCTTGATCTCTCAAATGGCAAAGTATAAATGCAAGTTTTTGGTTAAGTGAATGGGAATCTAGAATTTGCAATGCAAAGAATTAGACAATTAAATCATAAGCCAAGGGAAAGGAAGAGTCAGTTATCATTTATTAAGAAGGGAAATAATTTAAGAAATTACATGCAATTTTATAACTCATGGGACTTTGGTTTCAGTAATGGCAATGATTATAAGGACCAATCCTCCCAATGAAAACATCTAAGCATTACAGATAATGGAGGAAATAAATACATGTAATAAAATATATTTAAAAATCACCTTAAAAGCTTTGAAGAGCTGAAAAAAAAAAACCAGGAAAATACAAGCCATTATTTAGTGAAAAGCAAAAGCCACTTTTGCAAATTCTGGCAAATATAGGCTTTCCCTTTCAACAGCCTTCTCAGTAAGAGGGTTAGAGTTAAGATCCTGTAATCTTCTAGGAACTCCTCCTCAAATGAACCTCAGTAACAGAATATGCCTATTAGGCAATAATAAGATAAGGATGAACCAGAAATAAACCCTGACCCCAGAGCATGCGAGGAAATTTATATTGGAATGACTGGAACAGAGGGGATAAAGGAAAAACAATTCATCAGAACCTGTGGCCATGGGCCAGCTCTTGCTAAGATTTGAAATGATTTGCCTTGCTTGTGTAGTCAAGGGAATCTTAAACTTTCAACTTGGTTTAAGATAGGTCCAGATTTGCAATATTCCCCAGTACCTGGCAGAATAAAAGAAGGTCTGTGTCCTACTCTTCAAAAAGTTCTCACAAATAATTTAAGAAAAAAAAGGAGTACTCAATAAAAAATAAAGAAGCATAAATAATGCAAGAAAACAAAGGTCAGTGGGCAAGAACCGAAAGAGAAAAAAGAGGTAGCTGAGAATTCCCCATATATTCAGACACTAAAAGGATCATACACAGACTGTAGAACAGCTCTGCAAAATTTAAAAACATAACAGCTTGAAAATACGTGCAGTGAAGAGAAACTATAAAAACTGACTCAGGAGATTTTTTCAAAGAACTAAATAAAACTAGAACACTTCCAGAATATATTACAGAGACAAAAAAGATTTAAAAAATTTGAGACGTTAAAAGGTAGGTAAGATACAGGGAGAAGACTTAACTCACTTTGAATGGTAGTTTTAGAAGAAGAGAAGGAATAAGGCAGAGGTAATCTTTTAATAGAAATGGGCTGAAAATATCCCAGAACTGATGGAAGATATGCCACAGATTCAAGAAATCTAACAATTCTCAAGTTAAGATGAAAAAAAGAAATTTGCATTTTCGTATTATAGCACAAATACAGAATACCAAAGAGAAAAAAATGCAGCCAGATTAAGAGATTTTAAAAGCAATTAAAGACCAAGTGGGACTTATTCCTGGGCTGCAAGGTTGGTTCAACATCCATAAATCAATCAATGTGATACAATACATTAATAAAAGAAAGAACAAGAACCATATGATCCTCTCAATAGATGCAGAAAAAGCATTTGACAAAGTACAGCATCCTTTCTTGATTAAAACTCTTCAGAGTGTAGGGATAGAGGGTACATACTTCAGTATCATAAAAGCCACCGATGCAAAACCCACAGCGAATATCATTCTCAATGGGGAAAAACTGAGAGCTTTCCCCCTAAGGTCAGGAACACAGCAGGGATGCCCACTATCACCACGGCTATTCAACATAGTATTAGAAGTCCTAGCCACAGCAATCAGACAACAAAAAGAAATAAAAGGCATCCAAATAGGCAAAGAAGGGGTCAAACTCTCACTCTTTGCAGATGATATGATACTTTATGTGGAAAACCCAAAAGACTCCACACCAAAACTCCTAGAACTCATACAGGAATTCAGTAAAGTGGTAGGATATAAAATCAAAGCACAGAAATCAGTGGCATTTCTATACACCAACAAGACAGAAGAAAGAGAAATTAAGGCGTCGATCCCATTTACAATTCCACCCAAAACCATAAAATACCTAGGAATAAATCTAACCAAAGAGGCAAAGAATCTGTACGCAGAAAACTACAGAATGCTCATGAAACAAATTGAGGAAGACACAAAGAAATGGAAAAACGTTCCATGCTCATGGATTGGAAGAACAAATATTGTGAAGATGTCATTGCTACCTCGAGCAATCTACACATTCAATGCAATCCCTATCAAAATACCATCAACTTTTTTCAAAGAAATGGAACAAATAATCCCAAAATTTGTATGGAACCAGAAAAGACCCCAAATAGCTAGAGGAATGTTGAAAAAGAAAAACAAAGCTGGTGGCATCACAATTCCAGACTTCAAGCTCTATTACAAAGCTGTCATCATCAAGACAGTATAGTATGGCACTGGCACAAAAACAGACACATAGATCAATGGAACAGAATAGAGAGCCCAGATATGGACCCTCAACTCTATGGTCAACTCATCTTCGACAAAGCAGGAAAGAATGTCCAATGGAAAAAAGACAGTCTCTTCAACAAATGGTGTTGGGAAAATTGGACAGCCACATGCAGAAGAATGAAACTGGACCATTTCCTTACAACACACACAAAAACAAACTCAAAATGGCTGAAAGACCTAAATGTGAGACAGGAGTCCATCAACATCCTAGAGGAGAACACAGGCAGCAACATCTTCGACCTCAGCCGCAGCAACTTCTTCCTAGAAACATCGCCAAGGCAAGGGAAGCAAGGGCAAAAATGAACTACTGGGACTTCAAGATAAAAAGCTTTTGCACAGCAAAGGAAACAGTCAACAAAACCAAAAGACAACCGACAGAATGGGAGAAGATATTTGCAAATGACATATCAGATAAAGGACAAGTATCCAAAATCTATAAAGAACTTATCAAACTCAACACCCAAAGAATAATCCAATCAAGAAATGGGTGGAAGACATGAACAGACATTTTTCCAAAGAAGACATCCAAATGGCCGACAGACACATGAAAAAGTGCTCAACATCGCTCGGCATCAGGGAAATCCAAATCAAAACCTCAATGAGATACCACCTCACACCAGTCAGAATGGCTAAAATTAACAAGTTAGGAAACAAAGATGTTGGCGGGGATGTGGAGAAAGGGGAACCCTCCTACACTGTTGGTGGGAATGCAAGCTGGTGCGGCCACTCTGGGAAAGAGTACGGAGGTTCCTCACAAAGTTGAAAATAGAGCTACCCCACAACCCAGCAATTGCATTACTGGGTATTTACCCCAAAGATACAAATGTAGTGATCCAAAGGGGTACATGCACCCCAGTGTTTATAGCAGCAGTGTCCACAACAGCCAAACTATGGAAAGAGCCAAGATGTCCATCAACAGATGAATGGATAAAGAAGGTGTGGTGTGTACACACACACACACACACACACACACACAAATGGAATACTATGCAGCCATCAAAAAACCCCCGAAATCTTGCCGTTTGCGACGACGTGGATGGAACTAGAGGGTATTACGCTAAGCGAAATAAGTCAATCAGAGAAAGACATGTATCATATGATCTCACTGATATGAGGAATTCTTAATCTCAGGAAACAAAATGAGGGTTGCTGAGTGGTGGGGGGTGGGAGGGATGGGGTGGCTGGGTGATAAACATTGGGGAGGGTATGTGCTAGGGTGAGTGCTGTGAATTGTGTAAGACTGATGAATCACTGACCTGTACCTCTGAAACAAATAATACATTGTATGTTAAAAAAAAAAAAAAGAAGACAGTAGGAAGGGAAAAATGAAAGGGGGGAAATCGGAGGGGGAGACGAACCATAAGAGACTATGGACTCTGAGAAACAAATTGAGGGTTCTAGAGGGGAGGGGGTGGGGGATGGGCTAGCGTGGTGATGGGTATTAAAGAGGGCACGTATTGAATGGAGCATTGGGTGTTATACGCAAACAATGAATCATGGAACACTGTATCAAAAACTAATGATGTAATGTATGGTGATTAACATAAAATAAAACAAAATTTAAAAAAAAACTAAATCTGAAAAAAAAATTTTGACCTAAATATATTCAAATATATACTGACTGAAAAAATATAAAAATGATCCTGATTGAATGAAAAAAAACCAACCCTTTTTATTATCAAAAAAAAGGGGGGGGCAGTTAAAATTCCAGGTGACTGCAACAATAACAATGGAAGCCGTAAGACACTGGAACACTAATTCTAAACCAGAATTCCATACAGAAAAATCATTTCAAAATGAAGAATGGCAAATAAATAGAAATTCAAAAAAACCCAACCAAACAAAAAAAACCAAAAACCCGACAGAGGAACCCAAGACATGGCAAAGAGCAAACCCTCTCTAAAGGAAATTCTGAAGGATGTACTTGAAGCAGGAAAAAAGTGATCTTTCAGATATAAGATTTAAGATGATGACAGAAGGAATAAAGAGCAAAGAAAGTGGGCTATATAAAGATAAACTCAAGGGGCGCCTGGGTGGCTCAGTGGGTTGTCTGACTTGGGCTCAGGTCATGATCCAGCCTGGTGTCCGGCTCCACACTCAGTGGGGACTCTGCTTCTCCCACTCCCTCTGTTCCTCCCCCTGGTTGTGCGCGTTCTCTCTCAAATAACGTTAAATGGAATTTAAGGTAACTGCTGGTAAACTGTTATTGCCTGCTACTTATCTTTATAAACAAATTCTGTTGGAATGCAGCCCCACCCATTCGTTTATGTTGTTTATGACCATATGGCCTGGAAAAAAAATTGACTATTTGACCCTTTACAGAAAAAGTTTGCCAACTCCTGTTCTAAGGTCTTTTGCGTTGTTTAGGCACAGGGTTCGGGTACTACTTAACTTTAGATACTGGCAAATTAAGCATGCATGTTGTAATGTCTAGCTTAACCAATGGAAGGACAGAAAAAGGGTGTATAACTTCTAAACTGATAAAGAGAAAAAAATCAAATAACTAAAAATAAAAAAGTCCAAAAGATAAGAAGAAAAAAAAAACTGGTACAAATAGCAAAAATAATGCGACACATTTAAGTCAAATATATAGGTAATTTTATTAAAATGTAAATAAACTTAATGATTTAGTTAAAAGTTACAGACTATCACATGGAAGAAATGGAAATATCAGAACATAAGGACACAGAAAGGCCTTAAGTAAGGAAAAAAGAGACCATGCAAATACCAAGCAAAGACTGATAGAAGTAATACTTTATAAGTGTTGGTCAAAGCACACAAAAAGCTAGAGACAAGGAGGGTCACCTCATAATGCCAAAGGATAAATACACCAAGAAGATGTATTTCCTGAGGCATGCATTTAATAATTTAGCCTTAAAACATATAAAGCAAAACAAACTGAACCACAAGGGGAAACAAATCAAACAGGTCTGTTTATCTACTGGGAAATGTTAACATACTTCTTTTTGAAAGTTACAGAAGAAACACATACACAAAAAAAGTCAGTAAATATATAAACAATTTGAACATAATTAATAAACCTGACCTATAACGGGTATATAAAGTACTATATTAAGCAACTGCAGAATATTCTTTTTTTCAAGCAAACAGAGAACATTACAAAATTTGACCATATACTGGGCCACAAACACAAGTAGTGATGTATTTTAAAGGAATGTTCTCTGACCGCAGTGCAATTAAGCTGAACATAAAAAAGATTAATAAAAGTTGCATTAAGAAAACAGAAAAAACACATAACAGCAACTGATCTAAGAAAAAAAGACATAAGTAACCAATATCACAAATGAAATTACTACAATTCCTATAGAGCTGTAAAGGAGAGGTTCATGAAGAACTTTATGTCAATAAACTTGAAAACTTAGGTCAAATGGACAAATTCTTAGAAAAATGTAATCTAGTAACATTAACTCAAGAAGACAGAGAAAACCTGCAGAATCCCACAAACAGTAAAGACTATACCTCAGTGACCCAAACTCTAAGCCCATACTGGTTCCTTAATAATTTTACCAAACTCCCAAGGAAGAAGTAATTCCAATATTAGTGAATGCATCCAAGAATAAAATGGGAACATTCCCAAATAATTTTATGAAACTGGAATTATTTTGATATGGAAACCTGAAAATACCAAAAAGGAAAATTAAAGGTTAATCTCACTCATGAAGAGAAATACAAAATGAGAGCATGGATAAGGTGAACACACCCATATAATTCACATGAATTCTGCAGAGTATAAAAAGCATGATATGATAGTAACACACCATGCAAATTTAGCTTAAAATAGAAAACGAATTAAAAGATTGCTCATATTAGAAAATTATAGATTAAAAGAACAAAAATGAAATAATCAAATACAGAAAAAGCACTTGATAAAATATAACCACCATTCATAATAAAATCTGATAGCAAACTAGGACTAGAACCTCTATAATCTAGACATCACATTTAATCTAGAAAAAATTTAAGAGCAAACATCATGGTGCAATCTTGGAGGTTTTCCTTCTATAATCAGGACTTATAGAACAAAAATGTACAGAAGAGTTAACATAGCAGGCCTGAGACTGTTATCTTTAGGTGGTTTTGCTTGCAAGGCTGTCCCTTGGCCGGTGCCTGGAAATTTGAATGATTGTAAATGGTTCCCTACACTGACTTTTCCTAAAACAGTAAGTGTGGTTCACTGTGCCTGAATTGTTTGTATAAACAACATGGTTTTATTTGCTTTCCTTCTGGGAGTCTGGAATTTGGCACTTGCTAGGCAGAGGGAGGGTGCCTCTGTGACCAGCTCCAATAAAAACCTTGGGTAGTGCATTTCTAATGAGCTTGCCTAGTAGACAATACTTCACAAGTGTTATCACAACTCACTGACAGGAATTAACTGCATACTGTGTGACTCCAGATGGAGAGGATTCTTGGAAGCTTGCAACTGGATTCCTTCAGATTTTGCTCCTTTTCTTTTTGCTAATTTTGCTCTATATTCGTTCACTGTAACAATTTTTAGCCTTGAGTACAACTGTATATTGAATCATGTGAATCCATCTAGCAAATCAAACCTAGGGAGGACGTGGGACTTACAACATAAATACCTACTATCGTCATTAGTACTTGACAATGAATGGGAAGTCCTAGCTATTCCAATAAGAAAAAGAGAAGAATAAGGAGAGAAAGATAAAAACAAATTGGGATGAATCGTTTATAGAGAAAATCTCAAGGAATCGATAGATAAGGCACAAGTATAGATTTTATTTCTATAAAATGCAGATTATAATGCCATAAAATAAATAACAACAAAAATTACATTCTTCAATACCAGCAAAGAGATTAAAAATAAAAAAGAAATACTATTTTAAAAAGCATGAAAAAATAAAGTGCCTAGTAATAAATCTTTTAAAAAATTTTATTTATTTATTTATTTATTTGAGAGAGACAGGGAAAGAGAGCAGGGCAGGAGCAGAGGGAGAGGGAGAAGCAGATTCCATGCTGAGCACAGAGCCTGATGTGGGGCTTGATCCCAGGACCCTGAGATCATGACCTAAGCCGAAATCAAGTCAGACACTTAAACCGACTGAGCCACCCAAGCGCCTCTAAAGTGCTCAGGAATAAATCCAACAAAAAATATATCAGATCTTTACAGAGAAAATTATAGGTATTAAAAATATTAAATAAATGCAGAGATTTAAAAGATTTAATGCTGTGAAGAAGTCCAATCACCCAAGTTACTCCATAAAACAAATGCAACCCCAGTTAAATTTCCCAGGTGGGGAAAGGGGAATGTAGAATCAGTAGGCTGATTCATCATATTTGTAGAGAATTACAAGGAGCCATACCCGTAACTAGAGGATAGCCATACTCCAGAAAATGAACAAAGTCAGTGGAATTACTCTAGGAGGTAGTGAGTTGCAGTAAAAAATTAAAATTGAGACAGTGTAGTATTGGTGTGGATAGACAAGTAGGCCAACAGAAAAGAAGAGATAGGCCAGAAACTGACCCAAGCAAACATGGATGCTTGATATATGACAAAGGCAGTCCTGCAGAGCAGTAAGGAGAGAATGAACTTTTCAATAAATGGTGCTAAGAAAGTGGGTTATCCACATGGAAAATTAAATGGGATCTCCACTTCACATGATACACAAAAATTAATCCCAGGTAGTTTACAGATATAAATGTGAGATGCAACACTATAAATAAAGCTTTTAGAAAATAACTATGGGAGAACCGCTTCATAACTTCAAAGTAAGAAAGAGTTTCTTTATAAACATATAAAACTACTAATTATAAAGGAAACATGATAAATTTGACTACATTAAGGTTAAGATCTGTTCATCAAAGATATTATAGAGAGTGAAAAACAAGCCACAGAATGGAAAAAGGTATTTATAAATAACCAACAGACATCCAAGAAATACAAGGAATTCCTACAAACCAGTAAGAAAAAGAAAGTTGACCAATAAAAAGATGAGCAAGAGACCTGACCAGGCATTATACAAAATGAAATCCAAATGGCCAATGAAATATTTGAAAGAATGCTCAATCTCGTTAGAAATAAGAGAACTACAAATTAAAAACCCCGATAAAATTACAAAGCCATCAAATCGCAAAAATTTTAAAACTCTGATCAAATCAAATATTGGAGAGGATGTGACAACAGGTACACACAACACTGGGAGTCTAAACTGGTATAACCACTTCGGAAAATGTTTTGGTTACATCTAGTAAAACTGAAGATGTGCGCACCCACAACAGAGTAATTCCATTCCCAGGTATAAACCCTAGAAAAAAACAGGTACGTACATAAACCACAATTCATAAACAAAAGTGCTCAGCAACACTGTTACGGTTTTTTTTGTTGTTGTTGTTATTACAGAAAACCTGGAGTCCATGTTATAATAGAAAACTCGGAGTCCATGAACAGAATGGATAAATAAATGATGATATGGTCCTAAACTAGAAAACTATTCAGAAGAAAGAATGGATCAGGGAATGGCACAAGGGAGTGGCAGGGAATTTTTGAGAAGTTGGTAATGTTCTAATTCTGGACCTGGGTGGTAGTTACATGGATGTTCACTTTTTAGTTATTCATTAAACAGTGTATTTGTATTTTATGTTTTTTTAATATGCATGTAATTCTTTATGATAAAAACAAAAAATTTAAAAAGTAATTTATCTTTTAAGCAGAATTTTAGAAAAACATGATGCATAATTTTTCTTTCAGAAATATGAAATGTCAAGTCTGTACCAGTAATAACAATAAGGTGTTTTAAAAGTGCTAAAATGCTGCAACTCCAAAGCCAAAATGGTCTTTGAAAAAGGAACATAATTCTATGACATGATTTAATAACACTATTAAAATTTCTAGAACAGCAGTTGCAAATATTTCAAATACATAAGCTTTAATTTGCATGCTTAGCTTAAGGAATGCAAAAGGGATGAAAAAGTATGAAAATTAGGTGTAGTAGAAGAGAAAGCCCTGTTAGTTCTTCCTTCAAAATTAGAATCTGAACACTTCCCAATAATTTAACAGCATTATCCAAGCCACCATCATCTTTCACCTCAACAGCAACAGCTTTATAACTAGACTCCCTGCTTTCAATCTTCCATTCTTGCCTACTAAAGCTCATTTTTCAGACAGCAGCAAGAGTGATCCTTCAAAAAGCAAACATGCTCAAAACCCTCCCATGGCTTCTATTTTCACTTAGAATATATTAGGAGCCCTCACCAGTTTCTCTAAACTCATGTTCAACATTCTCCTTACTCACCTATGCTTCAGTCACCCCGTCCCCATTTTAATCCTCAAATACACCAACCTCATTCCTAACTCAGTCTTACTTACGCTTTTGTCACTACCTGGAATAGTCTTCCTCCAAAGGTTCACGCGGCTGCCTCTTTCTCATCATTCAGATCACTGCTTAAATGTCATCTCTCAGAGAAGCCTCTCCTGACTACCGTATTAAAAACAGTCACGACCTCCTCCCAACAAACACCATTTTCATTTCCTTTTATCTCCTGTGCTTTACTTTCTACATGCACTTAACTCTATCTGAAATTATATTTGTTCCTCTACTCATCTCCTGTCTTTCCCCACAAAATACAAGGTCCATGAGGGGAAGAACTTTGTTTTGGTCACTGATGTATCCCTGGTAATTGGAATAGGTCTGGATCACAATAGCCACTTACTATATTTATTAGGTGAAAAAAATGAATCTAACTGATTAAAAGAATTCTAACTGGAAGAGATGAAATACTTACATGTTTATTGCTTATTGGTCTTTTTAAGAAAGCATCTCTAGAAATGTGGTCTGCCGTTCTTGCCACATCTTCCAAAAACCGATAATCTAAAAATTTCAAAATAGAAAAATAAACTGACATATGCCAATGGCCAGGAAGCATCAATCTGCTATGCATAAGATGACTTACCACTTAGGAGATTCATTTCAGTAAACTGTTGTATGGAAACATATGCAGTCTTATCCCGGACTCCATTACAGGTCAGTTCTGCTTTGTGTTTCTTTACACAGGGCAAACTGAAGAGACAAATGAGGTGGTACTTTTATACTCTGAGGTAAGAAAGGTACAGACAGAGGTGGTAAGGTAGGAAATTACATACATACCTGCAGGAATATCGCATACAACGTGGACATTTGTACTTTGCTTCTTCTGTACCACAAGTTTCACACCTACAAAAGCCCACAAGAAACTTACTAAGTTATCAAATATTAATTCTACTTACTGACTTATAAATTTTTAATGCTGAGTCAATTACTCATCACAATTTATAGACATGTAGTCAGTGAATAAAGTACACGGAAGTTACTCTGATAAAATACTTGATAGCTGTCAAACATCCTTAGAACATTCTCCTCCAGGAAACTGTCTCCGTCTCCAAATGACAACTACATTTACAACGTTGTTAGTACTACATAATCTAAGCAAACATACATTAAATTAAAAAAAAAAACTCACTTTTGACTTCTTTTTCTACTGCAATCAGAGAATGAGATTATTCATTAGTATTTTAACTTGTAATTCCTGGCAGTCTGCTAAAGATTGTGTGTGTGTGCACCTATACCCAGAAGTCCAATCCATGAGTTTACATACCTTAAAGCAAACATACCACAAAAAGAATATGAGACCAGGTCAAATTTACAGAGTATCAGCTGTATCTTTTCTCATCTCCACATCCAACTTAAAATTAGCATTAAAATAATCTTGAAATGCTATTACCCATCATCTATCTCCAATTACTCTTGTAGGATCTTGGGATACTGACAACCAAACTACAGTCATTTCTATTTGGCCCACTGTGTTCTAGACAGTAATAGTCCCAAGAATCTGATTACTCTTATATCCCACGCTGTCACATGATCATACACTATAAGGAAATTAAACATAAAGCAATAAATATGCATACTATCCATAAAGAAAGTAAACAGCTGGGTGAGTTCAAGTGCATTTTTGTCTAATTTTAACTTAATCCATGTTGTCATTGTTAGTTTTATTAGGCTTTTCCTTATGTCTATCCTCTTTTTAAAGAATACTGAGTCAAGAACATATTAGATCAAATCAGAATCTGGTCCAAGGGTTTTCTGGTCCCCAGAATTTTCACTTCCTTACTTGGCCATTGTCCACTGCCCACTAACAGTCTGACATATTTTCACTGAATTTGTTGTCCTTTGACAAAACCCTGCCTTCCCAATTACCCCCTCCCTCCACCACCAACACGCACGCTCCAGGGACCCAAGTTTGCATTTATTTTTCCACCATCATTATGCCACACCCGGCTGCTAGATTTCCTTCAATCCAGACAACAGAGGACTCCACAGCTTTATTTCCCCGATGAATTGCTCCCTGTCCTACCTTGACATGGCCAGTTTCCGTTTGAAACCCACTGGTGGATTTATCTGAGGCTCTTCTTTCACCTTTGGATCATCCATCACTTCTTCCTTTGGGAAATACTTCTCTTCTTTTACACAAACGTCATCCATCATTTCCTCCTTTTTTATGTTCTGAGCAACAAACACCTCCTCTTTTATCTCCAAGTTATCTTTCTTCTCTTCCTTCACATCTAGCCAGTCCATCACCTCTTCCTTCACCTTCACTTTCTCTTCTTTTACCACAAAACTACTATCCATCTCCTGCTTCACCTCCAAAGTGCCTGGTTTCTCCTCTTTCACCTCAGGCCCATCCTTCACCTCCTGCTTTACCCACCGGCCATCCAGCATCCCGTCTTCCATTTCCGACCAGTCCATAACTTCTTGTTTCACAACCGTTAGGTCCACTCGCATCTCCTCTGCCGTTTGTCCACTTCCTTCTCTATCCTCTGTCTTCTCCATTCCTGCCTGTCCATCCCCCGCTTCTACACTGCCAGCGTCCGTCCCTGCTGTGCCCCGGACTCTCTCCCTACCGGACTCGAGCTTTAGCCGCGCCCCCTCAGCTCCACTCTGCAAACCTCCTCCCAATGTCCCTTCATTTTCAACAGCAGTATCCATCAGCTCACGACCTCTGGCCTTCGCTGCCACTCTGTCCTTCAGTGTGGCTTGTCCACGCCAAAAGGAACGAATTCTGGGTCGGAACACCGACAGCTGCCACGTGCGGGACCGAAAGCCGCAAGTAGCAAACACCGGCCTGCAGCTTTCGTCCAAATCGTCGTAAAGCAACACTTCCGCGCCTCGCCACTTCACGACTCGTAGAGCCCTTTACGGCTCTGCGGCAAGTCCGGGCCCAGAGACACGCGAGAATCGGCGTGAGGCCACGCCCTTGTGAGCTCACTTTTGGGGCGGGGCTTCATCAAACCCTGCCCCGGGGGAGGCAGCCTCCGGCCGCTTTTCCCGCCCCCAATCCGTGCTTGGCCACACTCCTCGGTAAAGAGTGGACTTGAGGGGCGGAGCAGGGAGAGGCAAATCTCTGACCGTTTTGGAACGGTTAAGACCCACCCTGGTCTGTATTATCTTGTATGAAAATGGAAGAAACACTTGATGCCACGGCTCGGCAAGCTTCATTCTTCACCTATGCACTAGAGACGATGGTGTTGTTATTGTGAAGATTAAATGGAATCATGCATGGAAATAAGCCAGTAGTTACTGAAATAAACTCAATAGATGGTGGCTATTGTCACAGGGAATCCTGAGAGGTTTCAGATAGGAAAGAAGGAATTAATTTTTATTCTTTAAGTTCCGTCAGTAAGAGCCCACAACAGCTAGTTTCCCATTCCCAGCATCCTACAGGATTCTCTCTTTAAAACAAACCGAGCATTGCTGGAGTGGTGGGGGTGGGAGGGATGGGGTGGCTGGGTGATAGACATTGAGGAGGGTATGTGCTATGGTGAGCGCTGTGAATTGTGTAAGACTGATGAATCACAGACCTGTATCTCTGAAACAAATAATACATTATATGTTAAAAAAAAAAAAGATCATAGGAAGGAAAAAATGAAGGGGGGGGAGTTGGAGGGGGAGACGAACCATGGGAGACTATGGACTCTGAGAAACAGATGGTTCTAGAGGGGAGGGGGGTGGGGGGATGGGTTAGCCTGGTGATAGGTATTAAAGAGGGCAGGTATTGAATGGAGCACTGGGTGTTATACGTAAACAATGACTCATGGAACACAACATCAAAGAAAAATAAATAAATAGGAAAAAAAAGAATGTGTGTGTGTGTGTGTGTGTGTGTATCCCTAAAGACTGGGCCAAAATTTCAATACCCAGGAATAGAAGATCTAAAAAATAATACAAAAATGCAAAAAACAAAAACCACACTTTTATCTATCTCAATTACTTTTTTAAAAGATTTTATTTATTTATTTGACAAAGAGAGACAGCAAGAGAGGGAACACAAGCAGGGGGAGTGGGAGAGGGAGAAGCAGGCTTCCTGCCAAGCAGGAGCCCGATGCGGGGCTCAATCCCTGGACCCTGGGATCATGACGTGAGCCAAAGGCAGACGCTCAACCACTGAGCCACCCAGGCCCCCCTCTCAATTACTTTTCAAAATTATTATTATTACATATGGGGCATTAGGCACTTTCACCTAATCTTCACATCACGTCTGCGAGGTGAGGTATTTTTCTCACTGTGTAAGGAAACTTCACAGGAGATACATTTTTCTTGCTGTATAAAGGAGACTTCAAAGACTTCAAAGCAGCTGTAGGGTGCTTTGTATTATCTCCTCAATGCAGGGCATTTAACTGTTATCACTCACTTGCAAGTTGGTCAAAGAATGGGAATTTTGAATGGGTGAGCAGAGCGAGGGAGGGAGAAAATTTTGAAACCCAGTTGGGGCACGAGGGATTAAGTAGTGCTGGAAGGAGCACAGAAGTAAATTGGGAGAGTTCAGTACAATCTTCTTATGGGTTGTGAGAAAGAAGCTTCCAGAGGAACCATATGGATAGTCTCTTTTGGAGATACTTAGAGATGCTAGCTGCCGTGGAGTCAAAGAAAGCCTGATTGGATTTTCAGGCCAGATCACATATTTACACGGGGGAAAGGGGCTAAATGGTAGAAAGAATCCATGTGGTTTTTGCTAAAGACAAGATTTGTGAGATGGGAGCAACAAGAGGGAGTGTTGATCCTCAAGAGAACAAAACCATCCAGATTTCCATTTAAGAAAGGGAAAAGTTCTGGAATTACAGATCAGGCACCAGAAGCATGAAGACTCTAAGATTTTAAAACTTTTGTCATTTGTTCTTGTAACCTGTGTTTTTTTAACAGTCACTGGAGGAAAAATCGTTAAACCAGTAAGGCTCATTGATGGCATCACAGCTCATCATTTACCTAAGTTAAACATTCCACACTGTGGGATGGTAGTTTTAATGGAGATACTGGAAGTTGTGGTGATATTGTTGAATGGTAGTTTTGAAGGAAAAGGGAGGCTTGAGTAGTCCTGAAAGAGGGAACTTTGGGTTGTTGGAGTATAGAGCACAGCATTGTATGCAAGAAAGGAGATAGCACAAGGACAAAGAAAGGGAGGCAGAAGTTATGTGGAGCTGTCGCTGAATTCCTATCCAGTTCCTCAAACTCCTTTCTCCCCCTTTTCCACCTCGGTGGAGTACAGGGACAAGCCCAGCTCCTTCACAATAGGATTGTGCTTATCATTTCTGTCTCCTGCCTCTGCCCTAGGCATCACCCTGCAGCTCTCCTAACCACTTTGAGAAGTGGCCCTTTGTCAAAGTCATAGTGGAGTTCATTTTAACAGCCAGAAACTTAGGAGTGCTTTCTAGGAAAGCATCTTAGCTGTGATTGAAATGTCATGAAAAAGTGTATCTTAGGGATGGTTAAATCATTTCAGCAGCTCAGTGGGCTCTTTGTGTAGTCAACTGTCTGCTTGACTATAGAATGAAGATTATAAGGGCCTTTCCTGACCCTTCAATAGGTAAGAAAACAAAGACCCAGAGAAATAAAATGATTTGTTCAAGATTAAATGGCTATTTAGTGGCAGCACTGACACAGAAAATTAACATTCTGGTCAAAGCCCTTTGTTTGCACTTGAGCTAGCTTAAGATAAAGGCCAAGAGTTGGAATTTCAACTGTGTCCACACAAAAGCCAGGAACCAGAAAGCCTGGAAGTCTGAGTTTTATTATGTATGTGTTGTGATGTGTTGCAGGTGGGGCTATTCAGAAACAGATACTGATAGGAGTTGTTAGGGATCGATACCTGTGAAGAGAAAGGGGAGGAAGCAGGATCGGCCAGAGAAAGCATTTAAATTGTGACGCAGGTCAGACCAGCCTTGGCCAACCTGACAGGTAGCTCAGAGAAAGCATTTGTCTTTAGAGTGTCCCACTTCAGGCAGAAATGCCTCATACTTTATATCTGGCCCCACTAGGTCATCTGACACAGGCTGTCCCAGAAACGGCTTGATCTTGGGCCAGAGGCTTCTCTGCAGCTGGAGCTGACAGCTGGACTGCACTCTTTGTGGCCAGGTAGCAAGTCCTTCTTTGGAGAAGAACTGGGCGGCACATCTCTGTGGCTACCACGGTATGAATGTGTGCCTCTAGCCACATGGCTTTTTGTCAGAGTTGGCTTCATCCTACTTTCTTTGTAGGCAAGTTGTCTCTCTTCTCCATGTACCTTGTTAAAAAAATACTGCCATTCCACAACTCCAAGGTTTATATATCCTCAGTGCTTGTATAATCATGGAGACTCACTATTGTCTAATTCCAAGTGTTTGGGGAAAAGAATCTGATTGGATCAGCCAAGTAGGGGAGGTAGGGAAAAGCTCTCCTTTGCCAGTAGCTAGGTGACCACTCTGAGTCTCAGTCAATCTATCTGTAAAATGGAGATAGTTATACGTATTTCACAGATCTGTTTTGAGAATTAAATAAGACAATGTATGTGAAAGAGCTTTGTAAATAGTAAAGCATTCTACAAATATAAGTATTATTTTCCTTATCCTACCAGTAATTTTGAGAGTCCTGCTGATGATAGCTTGCTTAATTGTTTCCTCTTTCGGTTCATGGAGGACAAAGTTGAGATAATCACATTTCCTAGTTCTGGGCACATTCTTCTCATGTGCAACAACACTTTCCTTAATATTTTTGCTATTTGTACATCTCCACTATCATTACCCTCCCCTTCGCTCTTATACATTTAATATGATTCCATATATATATATATATATGTCTTTGTGAAATACGTAGAATTGTTTTATTGTGTGCATCTTTTTAATAGCTTCATTGAGCTATAATTCACATAAAATAAAATATGTCTATAATAAACATACAATTCAATAATTTAAACTTGAAATTTTATACAGTTTTGCAACCATCACCGAAATCCAGGTTTAGAACATTTCCATCTACTCCCATCCAATACCCTTGTTCCCATCTGCAGTCAATCCCTGTTCCCATCCCCAGCCCCATGCAACCATTGATCTAATTTCTATTCCTATAGATTTGCCCCTCCTGGAAATTTCATATGAAATAATATAATATGTGGTCTTTTGAGTCTGGCCTCTTTCATTAAGCTTAAAGTTTTTGAGGTTCATCCATGTTGTAGCATGTCTCAGTAGTTTATTCCTTTTTATTGCTGAATAATATTCCATTGTATGGATATATCACATTTTGCTCATTCATTAGTTGATGGGCATTTGGATTGTTTCCAGGTTTGGTGTTATGAAAAATTCTGCTTCCACATTCCCATACAAGTCTTTGTGTGTATATTCTCATTTCTCTTGAGTAGGTACCTAGGAGTGGAATTTCTAGACCATATCATAAGTTTAATTTTTAAGAAAGAGCCAAACTGTTTTCCAAAGTAGCTATACCATTTTACATTCCCACTGGCAGTGTATGAGGGTTCCAGTTTTTCTACATCCCTGCCAACAGTTGGTATTAATTGTCAGTCTTTTTGATTATGGATAGATAAGGGTATCTCACTATGAATTTAATTTGCATTTCTTTAATGATTAATAATGCTGAGCATTTTTTTCATGTGCTTACTGGCCAGTTCTCTATCTGGATTAGTGACATATTCAAATCTGCTTTTAAATTATTTGTTTTTTATTACCAAATTGTAGTAGTTCTTCACATGTTATAGATAAAAATCTTTTGTAGATAGCCATCAGGATGTTCCTTAATGATTCCCACCTCCTGCTATCCATGCCAATGTATAAAACTTTCCCAAATTATCCAGGATTGGCCTGTGTTACTGATAGCATACAGCAGAAGTATATTGTGTTGCTCCTGAGATTAGGTTTGAAAAATGGCTATGGTTTCTGTTTCAGGCAATTGCTCTCTTACTCCTCTCCCAGATCACTTACTCTGAGGGAAGCAAGCTGCCATGTTCTGAGTTGCCCTACCAGGAGGGCTCATGTAGCAGGGAGCTGAACTCTCTATTATAAGGCTGAACTGTGTCCCTCCAGAATTCATATGTTGAAATCCTAATCCCTAGGACCTCAAAATGTGGCTGTATTTGGAGATAGGGCCTTTAAAAGGTGATTAAGTTAAAATGAGGCCATTCAGGTGGACCCTAATTCAGTCTGTCTGGTGTACTTCTAGAAGGGGAAATTTGGACGCAAATAGAGATCAGGGATGTGTGCACACAGAGAAAAGACCACGTGAAGACATAGCAAGAAGGAGGTCATCTGCAAGCCAAAGAGAGAGGCCTCAGAAGAAATCAAACCTGCCAACACTTGATTTTGGAATTCTGGCCTGCAGAACTGTTAGAAAATAAGTTTCTGTTATTCAAGCCACACATTTGACCTATTTTCTTATAGCAGCCCTAGCAAACTAATACACTGGGCAACAACCAGCGAGGAGCTGAAGCCTGTCAACAGCCCTGGGAGTGAGCTTGGAAGCAGATTCTCTAGTCCTAGTCAAGTCTTGACATGGCTGCAGCTCTGGCCAACAGTTGCTCCTCATATTAAAAAATTGGGTGACATAATAAATATTTGTTGTATTAAACTGCTAAGTTTCGGGGCAGTTGCTACACAGCAATAGATAATTAATACCAAGTCCTTGTATGGTTTGCAAATATATTCTCTCACTATGTGACTTGTTTTTAATTTTCCTAATTATGTCTTTTAAAGAGCACAAGTGTGATATTTCAGTGAAGTCCAGTTTATGAGTTTTTCAAATGAATTCTGCTTTTTGTGTCACACTAAAAAGTTTTTGGCTAGCCCAATGTACCAAAGATTATCTCCTATATATTCTAGAAGTTTTATAGGTTAGCTCTTACATTTAGAGCTGTGATCCATGTTGAGTTTTTTATAGAGTAAATTAATGATTTATTTTTTGCATATGGATCTCTTCTTATCCAAGAACCATTTGTTGAAAAGATCATCCTTCCCCCTTGAATTGCCTTGATATTTTGTAAAAAAATGAAGTCATCACAAATATAAGGGTTTATTTCTGGACTTTCTGTTTCATTGATTTATATGTCTATCTTTGCACCAACATCATACTCTCTCGACGATTGTAATTTTATAGTAAGTTTTCAAACTGGGTAATTAAGTCCTCCTCTACTGGTCCTTTTTCAAAATTGTGTTGGTCATCATAGCATAACAGATAGAGGTGTTGAATCACTATGTTGTACACCGGAATCTAATGTAACATTGTGTGTCAACTGTACTAAAAAATTTTTTAGAAATTGTGTTGGCTATTCTGGGTCTTTTGCATGTCCATATAGATATTAGGATCAGTTTATCAATTTATACATAAGAGCTTGCTGGGATTTTGACAGGGATAGGGTGGAATATATAGATCACTTGAAAGGAATTAGCATCTTAACAATAGTGTGTCTTACAATCTATGAAAATGGAATGTCACTCAGTTATTTAGATTGTCTTTAATTTCACTTAACAATGCTGTGTAGTTTTCAGTGTACAAGTTTTTGCATGTCTTTTGCTTAATGTATTCCTAAGTATTTTATTCTTTTTTTTTTTTTAATTAAGTAAGCTCTACACCCAATGTTGGGTTTGAACTCATGACCCTAAGATCAAGAGTCCCATGCTCTACCGCCTGAGCTAGCCAGTATTTTATTCTTTCTGATGTGATTTTGAAAGAAATTATTTAATTTCATTTTTGGATTTTCCATCACTAGCCTATAACAATGCAATGGTTTTTTTATATTGATTTTGTATATTGCAACCTCACTATTCACTTTTTTATTATATATATTATATATAGCTGGATTCAATTAGCTAATATATTTTTTAGGAGATTTCATATATGTTTATGAAGGATGTTTGTCTACAGCTCTCTTTTCTTGTAATGTCGTCATGTTTTGTTATCAGGGTTCTGTATGCTTTTTAGGAGTGTTCCCTAACTAATTTCTACTTTGCTCATTTGTTATTTGATGGTATCCAATCTTAGCCAACACATCCACTAAGTTCATTTCAATCACTATATTTTTCATAATCAGTTTCTCCAGCTTCCTTTTGCTTCATATTACTAATATTCTCCCTTATCTCTTTGGAGATATTTCTTTTACTCATTTAACATTTCTCACTTTTTTTTAAAAGATTTTATTTATTTATTTGACAGAGAGAGAGAGACACAGCAAGAGAGGGAACACAAGCAGGGGGAGTGGGAGAGAGAGAAGCAGGCTTCCCGCTGAGCAGGGATCCCAATGTGGGACTCGATCCCAGGGCCCTGGGATCATGACCTGAGCTGAAGGCAGCCGCTTAATGACCGAGCCACCCAGGCACCCATAACGTTTCTCACTTTTTAAAAAATCTATTAATTTTGCTCCACTAGTACAAATTGTCCAGTTTTCTAAGAAAGTTCTTTTATGGAATTACACTCTTCAGATGCTGTAATATTTTCCCCTGTGATCTCATATTCACTTGGGAGTATCAGCATCTTCAGCTGTAATTCATACTTGGAAGGGAGGATCAAAAGCCTGAGACTTGGATTGTGATTCTTCTGATTTTTTTTTTCGGGGTGGCTGGTAAGAAAGAGAGTGGATGAGTCTTAGGGTAGAAAGCTCCTGATGTTATAGTCAGAGCTCCACTAGAACCACTCGGGTCTTTCATGAGGAAAACATGCCCCGTATGCCTGTATTTGCCATCCCTTTCAAGAACTACTATATTCTGTGGTTTCACCCAGGGTAGAAGGAAGAGAAAAGACTTGTTGCAAGCCAATCTGTATGTATAGTTATCAGCTTCCCTGATGTGTTGGGCTGGCCCTGCTGTTGGCCCTTGAATTGGGGTGGGCTGTGATCCACCAAGGTTAATGTGGGTAGACAAGGGCAGAACCAGAGATACCACCCCTCCATTTTACCCCTTACCTCCATCAGTGTCCATCTATGACTCTAGGCCTTCCTTTCCCACCACAATGGGCCCCAACTCCCTTTCATCTTCTACAGGCTTTTCGGTATTTCTGAGGAGGCTCCAAGATCCATTACCACCCTCTCATTTATATGACATCTTCGGGATTAGACTTGGGGACTCCAGGAAGTATTGGCTTCTTTTTATAATTGGCTATCTTTTTCCGCAACTGGATTCTCCAGATTTATTTAAAAGATAGGGATGATAGTAACTTTCTGAAATAATTTCAGAGGTGTCCTAAACATCCTTCCTACTGGGCTTCCCATGATATTGTTCAAATTTTTCCAGGATGCAAAATGTTTTATTATATCCACAAAGGTTTCATTGTATTCGCAACTTTGAGGCAATGTAGCAATTCCCGTATACTTGTCCATGGACTGTTTTATCAGCATCACCTTGTGTGTTTGATAAGATTTCTGGGTCTTTCTATAGAGGTACTTAATCAAAATAGAGCTACTGGAAAATCTTTTAACAAGCATCTCTGTGTGTACTTACGACGTATAGGCAGGTTTGCGAATCACTGGGTGAAGGCATTACAATTACACAGTCCAAGATGGTAGCCACAGTAGCTACTGCGCCCTTGGAATGTGGTTATCCAAACTGAGATGTACTGTAAATATAAAATGTACACTGACTTTCAGAGATTCAGTACATAAAAAAAGAACGTAAAATATCTCATTAATAACATTTTTATATTGATCACATGTTGAAATGAAAATATTTTAGATATATTAGGTTATGTATAATACATTATTAAAATTAATTTCACTGGTTCTGTTTTGTTTTTACTTTTTTTAATGTGGCTACTAGAAAATCTTAAATTACATATGTGGCTTATATATTTCTATTGGGCAGTGTTGCACTAGAAGAGGTTATTAGAATTCAAACTCCAGCTAGCTGAGATTTAGATAATAGAAATATTCAAGAATCGGCTAAGTGTAGTGGTTCATTTGTTAATTCAGTCAATAAATATTTGTCTCTTCATTCTTCAAATTGTAGCCTGAGCGTCTTTGCAAATCACAAGTCTGATAATGTCAGCCAACTCCTTAAAACCCTTTAAGGTCTAATTTTTGCTCTTAGGATAAAGAACCAAATCCTTATCATGGCCTTGCAAAGATCCCTCATAATCTGACCCATATCTTCTCTTCATCCTCATGTCTAATTACTCATCCTTCAGATGGAAGAAGGCCCTACTTTCCTAGGGAAGCATTCCTTAGGCACTCCTCCTCCCCTCTGCTCCAGCCTAGGTCAGAGTTCATGTATATGTGTGTGTTTCTTTCAGGGCACTGGATTCAAGTTGTAATGATATATTCATGAATACTATCATTTGCTTAACATGGTTTATCTCCTATATAGGAAGCTCATTGAACACAGGGACCTTGCTTTTTTTGCTCAATTTGAATTGCCAACTCAGAGCACAGTCTCTAGTTCACAATATGCAATAAAACATGAAGACATGGAGGACTTGAGCACCTATTTGCATCATACACTGTGCCATTCTATGTGATTATAAGCATTAAAATCTACACTTTGTCTTCAGGGAGGTCACAGTGTAGTGAAGGGAGACAGGCATGTGAAGAGCAGTAGCAACCCATTGAAGCAAGTGTAGAAGACAGAATGGGACCCAAAGAGGAAGCAGCATGCATTCCTTTGCGGGAAAAGTTAAGAAAGGTTTCCCAAGGAGCTAACTTGAAGAAAGAGTAGGAATTGGCCAGGAGAACAAGGCAGGAGAACTTTCCAGGCAAAGGAATGAAACATATAGTATGTTCAGAGAACGTGAGATAAGTTAGGCATGGTTGGAGTATACAGACTCTGATGAGAAAAAAAGGTGAGTAGATTGATAAGTAATCAGAGGCCCGGTCACCAAGGCCTTATAGGCCTTGCAGAAAAGCTTGCATTTCTTTATCCTATAGGTGATCAGGAGCCAGTTTCATTTCCTCAGCTTGGGTTCTGAGGTTGGGACACAGAGAAAAAACCACAGATTTGTTCTGGGTATGATTATTCTTTAGCAGGGGAGCATGACATACTATGATTTGGATGGGCCTATTATTACAACACAAGTAACTTGTTTCCAAAGAATTGGCCAGATCCATTACTGGCAAAAGCATTATTTGGATCAAACAAACAAATCATGATTCAGGAGGTTCAATCATAATTGATGAGCCTTTAGAAGGATCCAACAATTGGGTCATTACTATTAGAGGAATCCAGGACCTAATACAGAAGGCCTAACTATTTGCAGCAGAGGGGTACATGAAATAGATTTCTCAAAAGGTTTTAGAAAAAAATTTACTGAAAAATATCTAAAATATTTATTATCTTTTAACATCTGAACCCTGAAGTCAGCAATAATATTGGTTATAAAATCGAATAAATAAAGTCTGATTGCTTTAATTTCTCACTTCCAACTATTAAACCAAAAAATTGTTGGTATCTAGTAACTAATTTTTTTTTAAAGATTTTATTTATTTATTTGAGAGAGAATGAGAGATAGAGAGCACGAGAGGGAAGAGGGTCAGAGGGAGAAGCACACTCCCTGCCGAGCAGGGAGCCCGATGCGGGACTCGATCCCGGGACTCCAGGATCATGACCTGAGCTGAAGGCAGTCGCTGAACCAACTGAGCCACCCAGGCGTCCGAGTAACTAATTTTTGTCCAGAGTTTTTTATTTTTCATTGTAGGAAGACTTGGAAAAACGTATAGTGTTTTTCTATGGCATACTGAATTATGTAGGAAATATTTGGGAATAACTAAAAATTATTTTAACTGAATGTTTCATATATTGTCTGCACATTTGTTTTGGTAGTTAAATGGCTTAACCTCTTTTACAAATTGAAACACTCAACTGAGAAAAATTGAATGTAATATCAATAAAGTTCAATTAAAGTTTTTATATTCTAATAGTTGAGGGAGATCTTTAGCCCTTCATGAAGAATGTCTGTTTCATGAAACTGGATTTCCAGTGTCTGCTTCAAGAAATGAGAAGATTTCAGGAAGGGGGTGGGAGGATGGGTTAGCCTCGTGATGGGTATTAAAGAGGGCACGTGTTGAATGGAGCACTGGGGGTTATACGGAAACAACGAATCATGGAACACTACATCAAAAACTAATGATGTAATGTATGGTGACTAATATAATAAAATAAAATTAAAAAAAAAGAAATGAGAAGGTTTCTTGAATTTCAACTCTAAATTTGTCCTAAACTAGATACCTTGTAAAATCAAATTATTTTTAATGGATTGTTAGTGAGATTACTTTGCCCTTGTGTGCAGTCCTGAAATTCCACTGCTGGTACCACCGAGATGATGCTCGGATTCTCCACCAGTTGCTCTTCTCTACAGAGGTGCCATTTTTCTAAATTAGCTTTGAATTATACCAGGACTCTGAATCCAAAGCACACAGATTGCATAATTGTGTACCCGGGCTGAGGTGATAACGACTGAATCATACCTTCAGAGCCAATTACTATGTAGGTCATGGTAGAAAAGTTGTGCTTGAAGAGGGCAGAGCACAATACATTGAGGGCTTAGCTTACACTTATTTCTGAAACTATGAAAGCTGCTAGGCTTGTGTGGGAGGACCAAACTTAACATTTTGGTCAGAAAATGAGGTCTGTCACAGTGCCTACTGCTGAACACCATGTTTCTACTGCTCAGGTCATTTCTGTGCCACTAGCAACATTCCCTCTTTTTGTTTATTGTAGTCATCAAACAAAAACTTGTTGTTTCCTATACAGAGAACAACATTTATGTTTCATTCCAGGTAAAAAGCAGGGATAGATCTAGGTTTTGTGAAGCCCAAGGCTCATACAACTTAGGGTCCTCTTTATGGAAAATAACTAAAAATTACTGTACTTTTGCAAACTTTACAAACATAAATGCCCACATGAAGACATTTTTGAATGCTACTTCAGGGTCCTGAAGCTTAAATTTATTAGTGTCAATGGTAACTTTGCCTCTATATAAAGCATATGTCATCTTCTCTTGCTTCTTTCAAGTTCACCTAAAATATGAAGGATGGAAGGAAGGAAAGAAAAGTACAGGAAAGTATAAATAGGTGGATAAAACCAAATAAATATTGTCAGTTTAAAATATTAGAAAATAATAATATACCAAATGATTCTAAATATGTGCAGAATTAAAATACCTGACAATAACATTCCAAAATGTCAGAGAGAGATAAGTAGAGTTAAAGTTTTGTAATATCCTTGAGTTGTCTGGAAAGTAGAAAAGTACTAATTTATGTGGCCTCTACAAAGTCAAGGATACTTATTATTGTCTTTAAAGTAGCCACTAAAAGAAAATAAAAATAATGTTTAACAAGCTAAAAGAGGGAAAATGGAATAAAAAATATTTTACCAATCCAAAGGGAGAAAAAAGAAACAGAGATGTGACAAATATAAAATAATAGTAAAATATTAGGTTTAAAAGAAAATATAACAGTAATTACATTAACTAAACAGACTAAATACTCTTAAGAGTCTAAAATTGTCAAAGTAGTTTAAAAATAAATAAATCTACAAGCATATGCTGAGTACAACAAATATGCCTAAACAGAAGGATGCAGAAAAGTTAAAAATAAAAAGAGGAACAAAGATGTACCATGTTGACACTAAGTTACAACACAGAATTGGTATGGTCCAAGCATTTACACCATGAAAACTGGCTAACGCTACAAGTAGGGATTGTTTCTCTTTTCACCCTGGAGGGCTAGTTATTAAACACTTACCAGGACACCTCTGAATAAAGCTGTGGTAAATTTGAATGCAACTAATTACAAGTATAAAGCAAAAATGTGAGATGTAAAAGGAGAAACAGGAGTGTCCATAATCACAGTTGGAGATTTTTAACACACCTCTCTCATATAACTAGAAGAAGCAGACCAAAAAAAAAAAAAAAATTGCCCAGTATAGATGAAGAAACAGAGAATTAGTGATTTAACCAAGTACCCCAAACCGATGAGTGAGAGGGTTGGAACTGAATTCAAATTTTATGCATCAAAATCCAATATTCCTTCTGCTCCAGTTTTAAATCACAAAAAAGATTGGTGATATTTACTTATAACGACCACTGTAATTCCTACATTAACATACAAAAATGGGGAGAAAAGGGAGAAAAGGCACATTATATACTTATATGCTGTTATAGTTGTACCTTATTTCTAGAAAGCCTTTATATATAATCTATGTTCTAAAAATATAAAATCTATTGTTACAAAACAAATTATGGGCATGACTGTAAAACAGATGAATAATTTTATTAAGGGATTCATCACCACCTCCTTGGTGATAACCAGCATGGAGCTTATCCACTAAATCTTCAATGATGTTGTTGCTTCAACAAGAGCAGCAGCTAAGGCTTACAGAGTGATTGATGGCTTTGTGCAAGGCAGTTTTATACTTTCCCATGGTAATTTATTTAATCCATTCAATCAGAAAATGAGATAATGTGACAGTTAATTTTATGTGTTAATTTGACCAGTCATAGGTGTCCATGTTAAAAATTATTTCTGGGTTTTTCTGTGATAGCGTTTCTGGAGGAGATTAGTCTTTGAACCAGTGGACTCAGTAAAGTAAATTGTCCCTCTCCTACAATGTGCATGGGCATCATCCAATCCACTGAGGGCCTGAATCAAACAAAAGGCAGAGTAAGGAAGGATGTGCCCTTTTTGCTTTGTCCGCCTGCTTGAGGTGGGACCTGTCATCTTCACTGGCCCCCATACTGGATTTTAATCCATTGGCTACCCTGGTTCTCAGGCCTTTGGATTTAACTGAATTACATCACTGGCCTTCCTGGGTCTCTAGTTTACAGGCTGCAAATTGTGGGACTTCTCGGCTTCCATAATTGTGTAAGCCAACTCATCATGTTTCCATATAAAAACATAAAATAAAAAATATTTTTATATATCATACATATATATAACAATATTATATGCATATTATATATAAAATCTGTATTTCTACTTATATCTATCTATATCTCCCACTGGTTCTGTTTCTCTAAGAACACTAACTCATAAAGATTTTTACTTTTATTATCCTCATTTTGCAGTGAAGGAACTGAGGCAATGAAGAATAATATACCCAAAGTCACACAGCTAATCCCCAGAGTACTCTTAACCACTACACATATTATACTGCCTATGATTATGTTGATTAAAATGTGCTTTAAATTTAATATTTCAAAAACATAACAAAACATAAGGTAAGATATTTCTATTTTATATATATTTCTTAAATTATATCTAGGAAAACCACTTATGTCTCTGAAATAAATTTTTTTTGGGGGGAACAAAAGGTATGGCACATAGACAGAAACTCTACTTTCTTTCATTTAGAATCAACCTCTGCTCCTTTTAAAAAACAATTCTATGGTCCTCAAGCAGGAAATCAGACATATTTGCCATCGCTCCATTTGAAAAAATCGTGGTAAAATGTACAACACAACATTGGTCATTTAAATCATTTTAAGTGTTGATTCAGTTGCACTGAGTACATTCACATGTTGTGCAACCATTATTACCATCCATCTCCAGAACTCTGTCATCATCCCAAACAGAAACTCTGTACTCATTAAAAAATAATTCCCCATTTTCACCTCCCCCAGCCTGTGATAACCTCGGTTGTATTTCCTGTCTTTGAATTTGTCTATTCTTGATACTTCAGATAATTTGCCCTTTCTCGTCTGGCTTATTTCACATAGCATAATGCTTTCAAGGTAATCAGTGTTGTAGCATATGTCAGAATTTCATTCCTATTTAAGACTGAATAATATTCCATTGTATGTTCATACCACATTTTGTTAATCAGTTCAACCGTGGATGCACATTCGGGTTGTTTCCATCTTTTGGCTATTCTGAATAATATCTCTATGAACACTTGTGTACAAATATCTGTTTGGGCCCCTTCTTTCAATTCTTTTGGGCATATACACAACTTAGAGTTACTGGGTTATATTGTAATTCTATGTTTAACTTTTGAGAAACTGCCAAACTGTTTTCCACAATGGCTGCACCATTTTACATTCCAACCAGCAACATACAAAGGCTCCACTTTATCCACATCCTTACCAATGCTTGTTACTTCCCTTTTTTTTTTTTTTTTTGGTTTGTGCTTTTTTTTTTTTTAGATTTTATTTATTTATTTGAGAGAGAGAGACACAGTGAGAGGGGGAACACAAGCAGGGGGAGTGGGAGAGGGAGAAGCAGGCTTCCTGTGGAGCAGGGAGCCCGATGTGGGGCTTGATCCCAGGACCCTAGGATCATGACCTGAGCCCAAGGCAGACGCTCAACGACTGAGCCAACCAGGCGCCCCTGTTTCGTAGTGAGTGTCAGGTGGTATCTATCTATGGCTTTGGTTTGCATTTTCCTAATAACTAGAGATGTTGAGCATCTTTTCATTTGTTGGTCATTTAATATATCTTCTTTGGAGGAATGTCTATTAAGTCCCTTGCCCATTTTTCAATTGGATTGCTTTTTATTTTGAGTTGTAGAAGTTTAATTAAATTAATTGATTAATTAATTAAATTTTGGTGCAAAATGGTGGGCTTTTTAAAAAGATTTTATTTATTTATTTGACAGAGAGAGACACAGCGAGAGAGGGAACACAAGCAGGGGGAGTGGGAGAGGGAGAAGCAGGCTTCCCGCAGAGCGGGAGCCCAATGTGGGACTCGATCCCAGGACCCTTGGGATCATGACCTGAGCCGAAGGCAGACGCTTAACGACTGAGCCACCCAGGCGCCCCCAAAAATGGTGGTTTTATTAAAGCATGGGGACAGGATCTGTGGATAGAAAGAGCTGCTGAGCTGTAGGAGTTTTAAAAAAAAATACATTCTGGGGTATTAATTCCTTATCAGATATAAGATTTGCAAATTTTTTCTCCCATTTTGTGGGATGTCTTTGTACTCCCTTGATAGTGTCCTTTGATGTACAGAAGTTCTTAACTTTGAAGTAGTCCAATTCATCTTTTCCTTTTTTCGAACATGCTTTTGGTGTCATCTCCAAGAAATCATTGCTAAATCCAATGTCATGAAGACTTTCCCCTATGTTTTCTTCTAAGAGTTTTATAGGTTTAGCTCTTATATTTAGCACTTTGATCCATTTGAGTTGTTTTATATATGATATCCAGATAAGGGTCCAACTTCATTCTTTTGCATGTGGATATCCAGTTTTCCCAGCACCATTTGTTGAAAAAACTGTCCTTTTCCCATTGAATTAGTCTTGGCACCTTTGTTGAAAGTCAGTTGACCATAAATGAGAGAGTTTATTCTGTGCCATGACCTCATTTTGTACAAGTAGGAGATAAACCCTCTAATCCTCTTATAGGTATGTAACAGATACTTTGTAATGACGCAAATGTACAGAGTACAGAAGGACCATGCCAGAGGGCTATTATACATAATAAAAGGATATGGTAACAAAAGAAGAAAAACTAATACCACCAAAAAAAGATTTAAAGCATATTTTTATTATAGATAGGTAAGTGTGGTTTGCTGTGGCTAAAGATATGTTTATAATGGATGTACAAGCTTTTCTATATACCGAAAGGTATATTTTTCTTTTAATACTGAACTAGCGGTTCTCTGACAAGGAAAGTCTGAATGGGCTGAGCCTATTTTAAACGGCTAAAGACTTTTTTTTTTTTTCCTGAATCTTGCTTTAAAGACTGGTGAATTGAATTCTTTTAGGTCCCAACACAGTAAATTTAACAATAGTGAAATAAAATCAATGAATACTACAAAACATGTAATTCCTATGAAGCAGAAATAATGCTTTTTATAATTTAAAAGCAGCAATTTCAAAAGATTTGCTGAATTAAAACTTTACAAAATATATATATACATAGTATCATTCCAGATGATCATGGATTTTTTTAAAAATAGTATATCACAACCCCAAACTCTAACCCAAACCTACTACTGGAAGTAGCTGGCCTGTAATATTTTTTACAACAATTTAAAAAATAAAAACAAAAGAAACCTCCCAATTCTCTTGTGCATGAGCACAGGTGACAGTGTGCTGGCTTTGATTCCATATCCACGAAGAGAATTTTAAAACAGAACAATGACTTCACATAAATAATGTTTTACTTGCTATTAAGTACGTAACCAAACAAATTAAAATAAGTACTAACAACCAAAACATATCTTGATGTAACCAGTACATACACTCTTAAAGGATGACAAAGACGAAAAAAGAAATAAAATAGTCTCTGAAAGCCACAAGCACCTTGATCTAGACAGAGCACCGAGCAACACAAAAAAGCAACACGGAAGAGGTAGTGCACCACCGGCTAAGATGTATATGCCCGCTGGGGGCCTGAATACAGCTTAGTGTTTGGGAAAATAAGACATGTCAGACTGTGGCTTGTAATTTTTAGACAGAAGCATTGCACATTTGGAAGCATTAGCCAGTATTGCTCCACAGTGCTCTGCATCTCCAGCTGTCTAATGGGTACTTTGCTCTCAGTCAAAAAATAGAGGCTACCCTGAAGAATTCCATGTTTATAAATTTTCAGTTCTCGGGAATTCTCTAAGAAAGCTCAGATCAATATAATTTTTTAAAGAATTAAATACTTTATCAATTATAGTCCTTTAAAAATGCCTTTTCTCCTTCTTAGGAGGAAATCTTTTCTTCCTGAGATTCTTTAAGATTTAGCCAATGCTTTATTCCATGCCTTGCACAATGATAGTATCTTTCTGTCTGAATTTTTCCCTCTGCAGCAATTACCTGGCCAACAGCACAAATTCTGAACTAATTCAGAAACCTTAAAGAAAGCATACAGAACTGCTTTCCATATAGTACTTCTTTGGGGTTTTGAGATGAGGAAGTTTTTGTACTTCAATTACTGGAAGCTGATTAGGGTCCTGGGTGTGAAAAAGGAATTTTGCCTTATGCCACCTGCCATCTTGAATCTGTAAAACAAGAACAAAATGCTTTGGTATGTAATTGTGTCATTAGCAGTCATTCTCAGCAGACGATGCCCTTCACTGTCAGACAATGAAGATTTACTTAAGGATTAGAGATAACGAATAGAAAGTGCCCAGAACAAAGTCAGTGCTCAATGGTAACAATCACTAGGGCTAATTGAAAACATGGGTTCATTCCTTTCTCTAAGTGGCACCAAGTGTTCTGATTTTTCAGTCTCAGGGACTAAGGCTAGGCTTCTGCTTCTCTTGTCTGTGGATCATTGGACCAGATATAAATTAAAAGGCTGTACTCTTCCTAATCTGAGGAACACCCATCTGTTGTGTGTTCCTTCATCTGGGGCTGATTCTTTAGGATGGGCATTCTTGGATGAAAGGCAATGAGCTATCTCACCCTCTCTGAACTTTAGGCAGGAAATAACCGGAACTGCTTCAGTCAGAAGTAAATTACAATTATGTTGAATCACCTTTTAGGTTTCTTTTTTTCCAGTCTGTGGTTACTGTTTATATAGTTTGTTTCCTCTCTTCTTTCTAGGCCTTTCTGTTTTTCTTATTACTGTATGCTTTTTTGTTTCTGACAAATTCTACTATGGAACAAAAACATCATAAACTCTCTTATGATTAAGATTCAACAAGACAAAATAGAGAAATACAATTGACTAGTTTTGTGATGCTTTTTATTAAGTTTATTCACTTACTCGTTTACAGAATTATCATGATATAAATTTTAAAATTTGAAGGATCCTTAGCGATTATTTAAGCTACAAGTTCCATTTACTAGTCATCAGCTTGGTATGTGTGTATAAGACACCATTAGATTAACTCATTAAGTCTTTCAAGCAATATTTATTGAATACTAAGTACAATTGGCACAGTTGAGTAAGATGTAGTCCTCTATTTTCTAACAGTGTTTGGGAAATATGAAGATGAATTAATTAGTTCTGGCTTTTTTTTTAAAGATTTTATTTATTTATTTGAGAGAGAGAATGAAAGAGAGAGCGAGAGAGAGCACATGAGAGGAGGGAGGGTCAGAGGGAGAAGCAGACTCCCTACTGAGCAGGGAGCCCGATGCGGGACTCGATCCCGGGACTGCAGGATCATGACCTGAGCCGAAGGCAGTCGCTCAACCAACTGAGCCACCCAGGCGCACTAGTTCTGGCTTTTGGATACTAGCAGCTTATAAATCTAGTTGGAGAGGGGAAACACAAACACATAGACATTAACACAAGACAACACATAGTGAGCGCAGTATAAATAACGTAGACAGTGAGTGCTAAATCCCTCATTTCCAACTGAAGTACTCAGGGAAAGCTTCATGAGCTCAGAATTCAGAATTTAAAATGGGCCTTCAAGTATGCCTAGTATTTCCACTTAGTTAGAGAAGTAGAGAAGGCATTTCAGAGAAAGATAATGACATGAGTAGAAACAAACATACAAACAAAAAACTGCTGGAAAAGTAGAAGATGGTTGCAAAAATAAGCCTAGAATGGGGATGAAGTGCAGATTTTGATAGAAATCCAGGTACCACCATTCTCTTTATATATAAAATTTGAAAAATAAAAACAGTTGTGAGGATTAAATGAGATTACAGTTAAAGTACCTTGCAGTATAGTGTGTCATGGGCTTTGGAGTTATACACACCTACGGTTTATTTCTTGCTCTCCACTAATTAGCTACATGACCTTGAGCAAGTTATTTAACCTCTCTGTGCCTTCACTTTCTTACCTATAAAATGAAACTTCTTTACAAAGCTGTTATAATTAAATAAAATAATGTATGTAATACAGGGTAACTGCTATATAATAAGGCCCCAATGACTAATAGTAGGAATTATTGTTGATTTTATTATTATTATTAACAGATCAGTTTGGCCATACTTTAGGGTTAACAGCCAATGAAAGCCCAAACTAGAAAGGTAGGTGGGACCTGACTGTTTTAGGTGCTAAATAAAGAGCTGGTAAGTTTAGATTGTGTCTCAGAGATAGTAGTGAGTCACTGAAAGTTTCCAGAAAAAATGATTAAAGTTAAATGAGTTTGTTGATAATATTGATCTCTTTGCTTATAGAGAATGAACCATATATTTCTAACTGTTTGCCTCTCATTTTTCAAATACTCAAGCACTATTTGTCTGAAAATAAAATGTGAAAAAGTAGAGTCCCCTGGAAATGATAAGAGATGTTAAATCACGGGCTTCATGGTACACACGAACAGGAAACCAAACTACTTAAAGTCATTAATGATATGTATTTAAAATGGATGCTCTTTATAACAGGGTTGGGAAATTCTTCTGTAAAGGGCTAGATAGTAAATGTTTTGGATTTTGTGAGCCACAGTCCGTCACATTTATTTAACTCTGTCATCATAGTGTGACAACAGCCATAGATAATAAGTAAACGAATGAGTGTGGCTATGTTCCAATAACATTTATTTACAAAAACAAGTGGTGGGCTGGATTTGATCTGTGGTCTGTAGTTTGCCGACACCTGCTTTATACCACAGTATTTTAAAATTATAGATTTTTCATGACATTTGTTATTTAATTTTAGTAAGAAAAATGAGCTATTATTCAAATATTGATTTTTAGGGCCAGTGAATCTGCAATTCTGCCCATATTCGGTATCAAGTATAGGGACTGACAAAATGAAATACAATGGACTTGCCTCTATAACCTGTATTCCAGACATAATGAGATGTAGAATTACAGTAGTGAAAATATAAGAAATCAATCTATTTATTTATATGCTCTTTCTATCCATGCAGGGGTAATATAAATATTTCATATGAGCAATAAAAATTAAATTTATGTATTAATGTCTGTTTTGCATATAAAAATCCATGGATAACCAGTGGGTGTGACAAAAGTTGACAAGATATGATATAAGCAAATGATTGATTCTGAAAAATGTAATGTTATTACAAATCAGGCACATTAAAACTTACTACCCTTCTGGATCTTCAGTTTGCAATTAAAGTCTTATCCCCATTGTTTTGATTTTATGGCCTTATCAATTTTATGTTAGTTATACTGAACAATTCTAAAAGTGCCATCCCTTACCTTGCAGTCATCTGAAAGTACTTTAGGTTCAAGAAGAGTGTTTTCTTCAAAAATCTGGCCATTCCATCCCTTGAAGCCAATAGGCAATCCTGAGCCATTTGACTGAGCACTTGTCCACACTGGCATGTTTAGACAGTGAATGGTGATAATATGGGTGGCTTCTGAGCTCAGTAAGTGAAGGAAGTTCATCTGGACTTTTCCAACTCCAAACTCCAACTAATGTCATAGAAATAATATACAGGTTATAAGGTGGCAATTGAGAAACTTCTAATTTGGGGGAAATCTGAGGAAAGTCCTTGAAATGCAGCCTTGAGAAAGCCCCTTTCCTTGGCATTTAAGTGCCAGTCAACAGTGTGCTGATAAATGCTTAACCACTGGCTCTTGCAAGGGTGGAGTGGGGGTGGTAATCCCTGATTTATAGAATTTTCCAATTTCCGTGGTATAAACACTCCTACTCTGACTGACTTCCGGCAATCATGGTAGTATCACTGAACATGGGAGTTGGAAAGGGGTGTTAACAATAGGGTCTCCTGAGTCTGTATGAGCTGGCTTCAGCATACCTTTAGGCTACTAGACATGACAAAAAAATGTTATATAAATTATATATAATTTATATACTTTCCTTTGAAGATCTTTTTTTGAGTTTCCAAAGATAAGTTACAAGTTGCAGTAATACCTTGTTGAGTCGTTTTAACTATGAGAGCCTTTAAAGACAAGGATAGAATCTTATTCTTTGTGTTGCCAGCCCCTAATGCAGTTCCAGTCATAGAGTGGAGTCATCAATAAATGCTTATTGAAATGAATGAATGCATGAACAAGTATTAATAATAAAGTCAGCAATACAGGGCAAAATTGGAGCAAGGAGGTCTGTTGCAGGTTTCCCAGGCTTGGACAAGGAAGTAGATTTTTCTATAGCTTTTGACATTATTATTATTTTATTATTATTCAAGCAGGCATATTGTCATAACATAAGTGAACAAAAGTGGTTTCTACAAGGAATTTATATTAATTTCCAAACCTAAAATTAGAAAAATATCAGTTATGAGGTATCAGAGAAGGAAAAAAAAAAAAAAGACAACCACCAAAAAAGTTAAAGGAAAAGGAAAGAAAGGCAAAAAAAAGAAGGTCAATGAGGATGAAACCATGGAAGGATCATCATAAGGAACATTAGAGTTTAAGTAGATCAGGCTCCTTTATTTTATAGCTGAGAATCACAAACTTGTAAACTATTTAATCTTTCTGAGCCTTAGTGTCTTTGTTGGTAAAGTGGAGTATGACACTGACATGGCAGGATTGTTGTAAGGATTTAAGGTGCCAAATGTCACTTACCTAGCACAGTGCCTGGCGCAGAGTAGGCTCTTTTGTGGCTCAGAGTATCATTTGCCAGGTTAGTAGAGGGACAGAGACTAGAACTCAGGTCCCTGATCCCAAGTCTACCATTCTTCCCACTACCTGCCCAGTCTTTCTCAGGTGGAGTTTATGGATAGGAGAGACAGGAGGGTTGATTCAGCAAGGAAGGAATTAGAGTGCAGCAACTTCACTGTTCCTGTCTCCTTTGTACACACTTCCCGGTCCCCATCTGTCTTCTGTGATAAACCAAATAAAAATCCTGGGCCAAGTCCAGGGGAATGAGGATGATCATGCAGATATTCTGGAATTAGGACTATCATGCTGGTCTTCATCAGAGGAACATGGATTCCCTAGGAATGGAAGAATCTTTCCTGCCTCTGCTTTGAGGGTAATAATGGTGCATGCCTACCACGATGAACTGGTGAAACACCCTTAATGAAGAGGGATATTTTAGAAAAGGGCAGTGAAACAATAAGCAGCTACAGAGACTAACAGACTGCACATTTTAGCTGCTGCCTCTTTATGACGGACCAAACATACAAAGGGCAGGTGTATCAGTTATTTGTCAATGAGAAATAAGTCCTTGGTAATAATACCAAACTGGTTTAACCAGAAAAAGAAAGAAATGCAGTTTTGATTTCTTCAATATGTTATAGGTAGAACTAAGCTCTAGGTTTTATAAATGCTTGTTATAATCCCAGTATCATACCAAACTAACTTTCATTCATTTTATTATACTTGGAAGAAGTTTTAAAAAATATTCAATGGATGTTTAAGGGAGGTTCTTTGTGCCAAATCCTCAAAAATAGCAAGCTTTGTGGCAAAATTCCTTTTAATGATGTCATTTTCAGAAAACCTTTAGGTAACTGATTACTTACTAATTACAAACATTGCAGCTGTTCGGGGATTTTCTCATGTATGTATATGCAAAAGAACATATGTATCACATTTTTTTTTTTTTTTGAGAGAGAGAGCATGCATGGCAGGGGGAGGGGGGAAGGAGGCCAGGGAGGGGCAGAGGAAGAGGGAGAGAAAGAATCCCAAGCAGACTCCCTGCTGGGATCACGATCTGAGCCAAAACCAAGAGTCAGCCGCTCAACTGACTGAGGCACCCAGGTGTGTGCCCCCCAACATTTCTAAAAGGAAATTAAAAAGCATAATCAGTAGAATAAGCCATGACATGCCAGTCATAAAATACACAATCAAAATATCAAGATTCTACTAGAATTGTTTTTTAAAAACAAAAAATTCTTTCTTATATATGGTAGAAAATGATCTTGCTTCCATTCATAAAAATCATAATTATTTAAAGTGACAGAATTTAAAAAATCATGTTCACTGATACTGGGCAAGTACCTGCATATATTCTACAATTCAATACATACCTTTGTTACAGAAATAGGAGATACACATGTCTGACCACCAGCACTGAAATTACAGAAAACCTCAATGGCATCTGAAGGGCATCCGAGATTTGGATCAATCCAGTATTTTCCTATTAATTCATTGTAAAATGTAAAAATACTTAAACTCCATACTAAAACATATTTGAACCATCATTGCAAATTATCATACTTTAAAAATATATTTTTATAGCCTTAACTGTAAAAAAACTTAGAAGATTATGAAGATATTTACATTTAGTCAATGAATGAAAGTGGTGAGCGTTATGTAAAACTGATACCCAAAATACTGGGTTTTTCATATACCTATCAATTTAAGGGCATTTTATAATTTTGACAAAAACTGATAGAATGGCTGAATTTACTGCTTCTTTCCACAGATGAGCTCATCAGCTTAAAGGGAACTGTCTAAAATTACATAGTTAATAGAAAAGTTGCAGTTGATGTGGTGTACTTATATACATCTGTTCTGTCATTACAGAGTTTAAAAATGAATATATATATATATATAAAACAGAAACAACTTCTATCTCCCTGAGCTAAAATATTATCTTTATAATAATCAGAATAAAAATAATAAAACATCCTTTGTTTTCACAGAAAGAAAATGTACAATTAAATGATTATCATTTTTGTGCTTTATCTTCACTACTATCTCTTCTCTTCCGAGAAACAGTTTCCTTCTATTTTGTGAGCTAATAAATTCCTTATAAAAAGTTTTCCATCAAGCAAACTCTTGTTGTTATATACGGTAGAATTCTTTGAATTCAAGCATTATGTTGTATAATGGGGACCTGGTAGGGACTTCGTAATTTTTTTCCGGATATGCTGAGCTATTAACGAAGCACTATACCATAATATATCTTTTGTAGGCCTAAATGTTCTAACCCAAAACTGGCTCTCCCATGAGGACAGTGCTTCCCTTTCAGCCCTTTCAAGTTCTGCCACAGCCTCTATTAGCATTGTGCCTGGAGTAGGGAAGGTGTCTTTCTTGCTCTTCATTGCCACCTCCATTCTCCCTATTTTTTCCCTAAAACAACTCCATGGTAAAATTACTGTCATTACATTATGTCATCCATTACCCCTTCCCATTGCAGTCATCCACTTTCTTGGAAGATTTTAGCACTGGATGGCTATCACTTTCAGAAAATATATTTATGACCCAAGTCGTGATGATTTTAAATTCACATGGGTAGCACTTCCAACACCCTGGCCTCTCAGTTCCTTGAACTCTTCTGCCAGTGTTCTCTATCCTTCCACTGCTCCCCCTACTACCCCATTCACTTTAACCATTAACTTCCCAGGCCATATTCTAGCCTTTGTTATTACCTACAACTAGAATTCTGCCATAATTTCACCTCTTTTCTTTTAAGCTCATTCACTTTGGTGTCCTGATTCTAATAAATTCTTCCATTCCTTCAGGACCTAATATCCATTGATACTACCACTTTTTTCATCTCTCATCATATGTGAATCATATGTTCAATTCTCTTCCTACCCAAGTAAACCCCTAGTCCTTTACTATAATTACTTCCTTGGAGACTTCCTTAACATCCCTGCCCTGCCTCACTTCAACGTACTTGTCTTATAAAGTCCCAGTCTTATAGAAATCCAGTTTTGTGCCTAATCTGTGCTTGAACTCACGCAGCTAAATATGGCTAAAGAAAAATACAACCATGCAGGGGCACCTGGATGGCTCAGACGGTTAAGTGTCTGCCTTCGGCTCAAGTCATGATCCCAGGGTCCTGGGATTGAGCCCCACATTGGGCTCCCTGCTCCACGGGGAGTCTGCTTCTCTCTCTCCCTCTGCCTCTCCCCCTGCTCATGCTCTCTCTCTCTCTCTGTAGCTCTGTGTCTCAAATGAATAAGTAAAATCTTAAAAGAAAAGAAAAGAAAAATACAGCCATGCTGACTGGACTCACTTTAAAATTCAAATGTTTGTAAGGCTGCCAGATAACGACACTATGTTTCCCTCTGTCACTCACCTAGCCAACTAGCTGAAACCTTTTCTTCTTCCCTCAACTTTATTATACCTATTCCTTCATCCTTATTCTTGACTGATAAGCTTTCAATTTCACTAAGACAACCAAAGCAATCTGAAAGGAACTTCTATAAGCTCCCACTGCTACAACGATTTACCTATCTGTATGTGCGCACATATATTCTGTCTTCCTTGTTACTCTTGTGAATAAACTGTGTTCCCATATAAGGCTTACCTTGTCTATTATACCTTCAGTTTCAAATTCTTCCTCTCTTATTTTTCTTTTGAGTATAATTCTGTTTGCTATTTCTGCCAGTTCTCATTCGTGGTGTTTTACCAACCAGTACTCCTTATTACCACTGATTATGTGCTGGGCACTCTATTTGAGAAATGATTTGTGGAAATAATTTGAGCCCTAGGAGGATATATTTTATAGAAGACTTTAGTTTCTGTCAGAATGGGGTGGGGGGTACGAGCAATCTGGAACCATCTTAGTCCAAGTTCAAAGCCTAAGATTCTGAGCTATCTTCATGATGTGAAGCTAGGTTACAATCTGTATGAATGTCTCTTTTCTTCCAGTTTATGTCTCCTCTTAGAATGGAGCCCTTTGAAAGCCTAAATCCCCACGCTTGGTGGACCACAGATTCCAACTTTTGACTCCTAGCCCCATGAAGCCACCAAAAGCAGTACTTAGTTTGTGAACACACTCAGGACAAAAGCAGCTCTAAATGTGTTCTGTTCATCTCTCTGCAGTCTTCTTCAAAATGTTGTCTTGAAATGTTCTCACTATTTTGTTAGCTATTTGATGCTTTTAACTTAAAAAAACATTTTAAAAAATTTAGCCAGGCAATTTGAATTACCTGCTTCATTATTGGAAATGGATACTCCCTGGCTCTACAATTTTCTCTTAAAATTGGATAAAGTTTTAACCACTACCATTCCTCTAAACTGCTCCTGTGAAGGTCATCACAGAACCTCACACTGCTAAATCCGGTAGCCTCTCTCAGTCTTAACTTTACCCGACAGGGACCCAGTTGATCCCTTCCTCCTCAGGCAAACATTTTCTTCACTCCACATGCATCTAGTTTTCTTCCTATCAGGTATAGCTTCTTCTTAGTTTTCTTTGCTGGTTCCTTCTCATTTCACTGATTTCTAAACATTGAAGAGCCCTGAGGCATAGTGTTTAGACCTCTTCGCTTTTCTTTCTCCACCTACTCTTTAAGGAGTCTTAAGCAGTCATAGGGCATTGGATGCTATTTATATGCAAGTGAATTCATAATTTTTACCCCTAGCCAGGACCCCTCTTTTTAACAGCCACCTACCTCCTGGACATTCTTACTGATCCTTGACAGACATCTCAAATGAAATGTACCTAAAACTGAACTCCTGATCTTTTCTCTAAAACTTGCTTCTCCATCTCTATTACAGCAACCCCACACTTCCATCTGTTAGTCAAAAACGTTGTTAGAGTCATCCTCTATCCTTCTATTTCTTTCTTAACCCACATCCAATTATCATCAAAAACTGCTGGCTCTACTTGAAAGCATAACCAAAGACTCGATCATTTCTTATCACTTCCTCTGCTACCAACTCTAGTTCAACCCATCATCATCTCTTACCCGGATTTTTTCAATGGCCTTTTCAGTGGCTTCTTTTACACTTGTCTTCATTATATTTGCAATACATTAGCCAGGGTAATATTTTAAAAATCTAAGTCAAATCATATCATTTCTTTGCTGAAATACTTTTAATGGCTTCCCACCTTATTCAGAATAAAAGCTGGAGTCTTGAGAGTAGTCTATGAGATCCTATATAGTCTGGTTTTTTTTTTTTTATATCTTTCTGACTTCATTTTCTACTACTTTCTTCTTACGTACTCTCTTCTCGTCACACTGGCCTTCTTGCTAATCCTAGAACACACTGAGGACACTCACTGCCAGGGCCTTTGCAGGTGTTCTTTCTGCCTGGAAAGCTCTTTCCCTAGATTTCCTGTAGCTTGTACCCTTACCGCCTTCTGATATTTCCCAACTGCCATGTTCTCAGACATGCCTTATCTAACCACTATATTTAAAACTAACCCCACTCCACTTTCTATCATATCCGATCCCTTCCCCGCCGTTTTGTGTTTCCCTATAGCATTTACTGTCTCCTAGGGATGAAAATACTTTTGGGCATTAAAACCTTTCTGCTACCTTGCAATCCATACCGCTTAGCTATTTTTCCTACAAGGAAGGCAGACCTCGAATTAGATTTTAGTCATTTGTATGCCTTAAAATGTCTTTTTTTCCTTTCAATTCTATAGAATTGCAGTTTTATGCCTTCAAATATGGGAAAGAATCAAACTTAGAATTACTATAGGCCGTTGTAACTATAAATATCAGTTTAGTTTTTGTGGTAATCTAGGGCAAGAAATATCTATAGAAGTTAAGCATTTTATCAATATAAATAAAATGAATATTTTCATTGTACTTCTATTGGAAGTATGTATTTTTGGACAAAAATGGGTGTGTGTGTGTGTGTGTGTGTGTGTGTGTGTGTGTGTGTTACGTGGCATATATGTATTTAAGTTAAATAAAATATGGACTACCATTCACCCTACAGAAGGACATAACATGTTTTTTTTTTTTTTCAAATCAGCATATGTATCACTGTGTTGGAAATAGAATTTTTAGTAAAAAATGGAACTACTAATATTGATCGTACCACTGACCACAGACCCAATAGAAATTAAAGTTAAATGATGTATTGCAGCAGACAGGGTTCCCCTACTTATCATTAGATAATATAACTGTTCTACTTGCTTTAAAACTTTTCCTTGATGCTTCTACTCTAAATTCATTTTTGCACCTCTGGTTAATGGATTTGGGGTATCCCTGTAGGGACAAAAAATTCCAAGAATTAAATGATGCATTTAATTTCCATTTTGTGTAAAAACCATAATGTTAGGAGGTATGGTGGTAAGGACTCTATCATGTTTTTTCATGTTGCCACCTCTGGTGGACCTGACAGGTACTCCTGTTAACCCAAAGATCAGTCCTTTCTATTTTAATTTTTAACATGAATGTGATATGTTCCGGGCACAAAGTGTAAGCAAGTGATATAGTTCAGGTGGAATAGGAAAAACTGGGGATCAATAAGGCTTGCAGAAGACATTGTTAATGTGAACCCTCAGAAAAGGATACTCTGACTTCAGAGTTATGTCTCCCTCTAATAGTATTTGTTTTTTGAAAACACTAAAATGCCTTTTACAAGGGTTTTATCAAAATGATTACGATTTGAAATGAATACACTGTAAATCTCAAACACACTGAAATGATGAAATTGGACATCAGAGTTTGAAAAAAACCAAGAACTTACCATCTGATACTTTGTGTTCACAGTTAAGCAAATCTTTACAGATTCGTGCTGGGTTATCTCGTGTGCCAAGAGGATTCTTGATACTGTGCAGTAAATTGCTAAGGTAGTTCAGGGTTTTGAATATCTCTGCACTGTAGTCAATTAAAGTTACTTCGGTATTCTGGTAGCTCTGCCAAGTCATCATAGGGATCATATTAGCAAAAAAACATAGAGTAGCCATTACCAGTATGTAATCCTCACAATCAACAAGGACCAAGGCAGAAGAAAAATGTATTCTTGTTGTATGCAATGAGTTGGGAGTGGGGTGTAAAAAACAGTTTATATTTAAATATAGGCTTATGTGTATGTTTTATTAATCTTGATCCTAAATAAGAGATTAAATTCACTCTAAAGGCCTAGTTTTCAAGCTAACACGAAACTTAACAATTATTATGGCTACTGTAGTATAATGTTTTAAAGAAAATCATACATTGAATAGAGTTTGAATAAGAAAAATGAGTAACAATGATAGATCCCATTTTAAGAAATGGCTGGGCTTCATTTAACTATTTTCTTCTACAGTATCTAATTCCTTATTTAAAAAATTCCTTAAATATATTACATTTTTGTTTTAAATGTTTTCCTTAAAAAACATTCTATGCATATATTTGTTTATTAAAAAATGCTTACTTTGTCCTTAAAAATAGTTTCATTATGTTCAATCTGTTTTAAGTACAATCTTTGAGATAAAGCCACATTTTGGACTCTGAAAAAACTTTCTGTTTAATTTGTATACTGAGACTGCCAATGTAAATAAAGCCAGATATATTACCTCCAACTGTAGGGCAGTATGTGATTCAATCAAGGCTTGAATAGCAGCATTGATATCCATTTGTTTCTGGGTAAAACAAAACCATTTGAGATTAGCAGTAACATCAACACTGAGTACTCTAAAGTAAAGGCTGTAAATTCTGAAAGCAGTGCTATTAAAGTATACTAGACTTACTACCTGAAGGGGGTTTGTAACTCTTACGGTTAGACAGATCTTGCAAATTTTGCCTGGATATCTGAAAGGACAATATGCTGCCTTCATCCAAATCTCGAAAGTCTCCTAATTAAAACAGGACCAAAGTCTAGAGCCCTCAAATGAAAAACTATTTGTCACTGCTACATAAAAACGCATGCAAAAGTTACTCAAATGGAAGAAGAATGAAATATGACCCCCTCAGTTAATAAATTGTAAAGTGAAGAATAAATAACTGTAGTAATTTATAACAGTTACATTTTTGGAAGGAAAATATAATAAAATACTACTGTCCTGAGGTAGTCACCACATTCGTTTAATCTGATACTTTTGCGGTCTTAAAAACAATTTCTGAAGTTGGAAAATGCACCATTAGTACCAAAAGAAATAATACAGCATGAATCCAATCTCCTCCTGTATTTAATAAAAGATATTTTTAGAGAAAGGCTCAGCATAACCATTAGTAAAAGTCTTTTTGTATTTTATTTTTTAAAAAGCTTGGAAACTAAGAAGTATGAGTGGGGAGAAAGTTCTGTGAAATGGCATCTGTGTCAACAAATCAAGCAATCTAATTTCTTTCAGAATGACTGTGCTGCTAAGATATCTTTTTACTTGGAGGGCCATACAATAAAAACTGTTTTCAACAGATCTCTCATAACTCATGGCTAGTAATTTGAAAAACTATTTAAAATGATGGGACAATCAATAAAATGCACTCTTCCTTGCCTAAACATGTGGTTTTCATATTGGAAAATAATTGAATCATTCTGTATATATATATATATATATATATATATATATATATATATATATATATACTGCCAAATACTGTGATACATATTGAGGACAAAACAGTATGCTAAAAAGAAAACTTCCCTTGTGAAGCTGAAGTTTAAGGGAGAGAAAGGCACTAACCAAATCTTAAAACTACGTACTTACAAATTGTGATATGTGCTAATGAAAGAAAAAAATGTGCTTGGACCCATAAAGAGATTAGGGGGTTTCAGTGAAATCTAGAGGAGAAGAGCTTTGGAAGGAGTAGGTCAGGGAAGGTTTCTTTGAAACAATGACATTTGATTTGAGATCTGAAGACTAAATAAGAATTGGGGTGGGGGGGGGAAGCTTTCCAGACAGAGTAATAGCCTTGCACAAAAGCTATCAGATAGAGAAGAGTGGTCTATTCACAAAGCAGGAAGGGATCAGCCTTTCTGGTTCTATGAAGAATAATTCTGACCATCATTCCTGTGTGGATGAGCAGATTTTGTGCATGGGTCCCATAAAAATATTGACACTAAACATGGGCAACTGAATTAAGTACTAAATAGTAGTCAGTCACCTTTATATTTTCCAGTTGGTTTGTGAATAGAGCTTTGATCTTAGAAAACCTAGCATAAGCAGTTCCCAGACTCTTCAGTTCAAGACTTTTTGCACTTTTAGATATTATTAAGGGCCTTAAAAGAACTTTTATTCATGTGAGTTACAGCTTTTGATATTTACCACAGTGGAAATTAAAACAAATTTTAAGACTATTTGTGCTAACTGCTTTAAAATAACCCATATGTTAATACAAATATTTTAATGAAAAATAACTGTATTTTCCAAAACAGAAAAGTGTGGTAAGAATGGCAGTGTTTTACACGTTTGTACATATCTTTAATGTCTGGATTGATAGAGGATAGTTAGATTGTCATATTTATTTCAGTATTCAATCTGTTATGTTATTTTAGTTGAAATATATGAAGAAAATCTGGCCTTACAGAGATATACAGTTGGAAAAGGATTCTTTTATTTTTTGAAAAGATTTTATTTTTTTATTAGAGAGAGCATGCCCTGGCGAATAGAGGGAGGGGCAGAGGAGGAGGGAGAGGGACTAGCAGATACCACCCTGAGCATGGAGCCCAAGGTGGGCACATCCCACCACCCTGAGAGGAAATAGGATTATTTTAGTAGCCTTTTCAGATAATTGTGGATATTCTTCTTTGATACAACAGCAAAACTTGACAAATGATAGTTTAAGGGTTAGTTGAAATGTGAAATCTGAAATCAAGTCTGTGAACTTTTTATGCTTTTTGTATTAAAAACTATTGCTCTATCTTAAACTGTGAAAGACTCTTTCATGTATCCACGATTTTGTTAACATCGTGCATTGCTTATTTAGAAAATACTGATTTATGGAATTAGTCAGATCTTCCAAATACTGACACATTTCATTACTAATATCACACAATTACATTTGTTAACATCATCACCAATCTCATCAGAAAAATACAAGTACAGGGAAGCTATCAAGCACAGTGGTAAATACAAGTTTTCCCGAATTTTTATTTTTGCTTGTCATCAACTTCTGTCAGTTTTCTTGAAATGACAGGCTCACTTAAATCATGTTTAAGGAAATATCTGCCAAATACTCATGTCTGTATAACACTGTCAAGTAAATATGGTGTTCTATGAAAAGAGCAGCTAGTTCAGTTTGAGGCAAACATTATACTTCAGTATGCAGCAGAAGCGTTCTTCTATATGTTATTCTATTTCATCACACAGATTATTAAAAAGCTATATACTCAAGACTGGAGTATTTAGGAGACAGAAAAAACTGGAGTAATGACCTCCCAGAACTGTCTCTCCTATAAAAGCAATGAGAAAACTGGAAAAAATGTCAGAATGAAGGTTTTCCAGGATTATAGAAATTAACAAAATGCTTGCAGCAATGTGGGGAGCATTTACTTAAGAAAAATAATCTCGTTAAGGGCAGTGAGCTTCATGTAACTTTAATTTGCCCCATTCCCATGTCTTCCTTTCTTTCTTTTTTCCCCCCATGTCCTCCTTTTCAGTTCTGTAGTAGCTAAAAAATAACACCACATAATTACAGTAAAAACAAGAAGCCTAAAAGCCATGAGGGGGGGCGTGCAGAATGGTGTTGGAGTTGCTTCCAAGAGTCATTTCCCGTGAATTATCATTATCTGACCTGTTTGGTGGTCCCCTGGAAGACACTACTAGCAAAGCTGTCTTTATTTTACTTGACTCATAGCTCATAGCTCACCCAATGCAAAACACCTTTTCTCTGGGAGCATTTTTCAAAAACATTTACAGGGAATTGTTTAACTCTGTGTCCACAAAGACTCTGAAAAGCTTTGACATATTTCTGGAAATCTAGAAGTCCATGTGCATATGTAAGGTTGTGCACATTCTTAGAAAATATCTGAGACGACCCTAAGTTCTCTCCTCTGGCTTCCAGTCTCTGTGAAATCAGGAAGTTAAAGCTAAGGTATAGTTTTCAGTTGGCTGGCTGAGCAATGAAGGGGTGCCGCAACATACACAGAGACATTTGGTAAAAACTGGGAGATTTACTGGTTCTTCCATTTAAGGAAATCTCTTTCCAATTGTTAGCTGGCCATTAAGCTAATTGAGTAGACTATAGGGGTCACACATGTCAAAGAACACAGACTTTATAATATTCAGAAAAGTCACTAAACAAACAACAACAAATAGCAACAAAAATAAAGCCAGGGGCCAGGGGGAGCAATTTTATTTCTAGAAATGCCACATTACATTATTTACAATGCACAGTTTTCAACAAAACAACAACAAAAGACATGCAAATAAACATTAAAGTATAGCCCATAAGCAAACAAAAATGTAGTCAATCGATAGAAACTGCTCCTGAGGGAGCCCAGATGCTGTATTTTGTAGACAAAGATATTTATTAGCATTTTAGATATGTTCAGAAAACTAAAGGAAACCATGTATATAGAACTAAAGGAAAATATGAAAAAGATATAAGTAAAGAATATCAATTGCAAAAAAAAAATTATGGAAAACAACAAAAGAGAAATTCTGCAGTTGGAAGGTACAAAAAAATGAAATGAAAATTTACTAGACAGGCTCAACAGTAGATTTCAGTAACAGAAGAATCAGTGAACCTGAAGACAGGTTTATTGAGATTTTCCAGTCAGAAGAGTATACAGATAAAAGAGTGAAAAAAATGAGCAGAGGCTCTGAAACTTATGGAACACCAACAAGAATGGTAACATATGCATAATGGGAGTCTCAGAAAGGGAGAAGAGAGAAAAAGGGGCAGAAAGAATATTTCAATAATGGCTGTAAGACAGTGATGAAAGAAATTAAACAAGAAGACACAAACAAAAGGAAAGATATCCCATGCTTGGATTAAAAGAATTAATATTGTTAAAATGTCCATACTACCCAAAGCAATCTACAGAGTCATGCAATCCCTTATCAAAATTCCAATGGCACTTTTCACAGAAATAGAACAAACAATTCTAAAATTTTTATGGAATCACAAAAGACCTTGAATACCCAAAGCAATTTTGAGAAAGAAGAACAAAGCTGGAGGTAGCATGCTCTCTAATTTCAAACTAGATTAAAATCTATAGTAATCAAAACAGTATGGTATTGGCATTAAAGCTGACACCTAGACCAATGGAACAGAATAGAGAACCCAGAAATAAATCCATGCTTATGTGGCCAATTAATTTACAAGAAGGGAGCCAAAAATATACAGTGGGGAAGAGGCAGTCTCTTCAATAAATGGTATTGGGAAAACAGGACAGCCACATGCGATAGGATGAAACTGGATCACTACCTTACCCATACACAAACATTAACTCAAAATGGATAAAGACTTGAAAAAAACACAGGTGGTAAGCTCCTCGATATGAGTTTTGGTGATAATTTTTTTTTGGATTTGACAACGAATGAAGCTGGACCATTCCCTTACACCATACACCATACACAAAGATAAACTCAAAATGGATGAAAGACCTCAATGTGAGACAGGAATCCATCAAAATCCTAGAGGAGAACACCTCTTCGACAACGGCCACAGTAATTTCTTTCAAGACATGTCTCCAAAGGCAAGGGAAACAAAAGCAAAAATGAACTTTTGACTTCATCAAGATAAAAAGCTTCTGCACAGCAAAGGAAACAGTCAACAAAACTAAGAGGCAGCCCACAGAATGGGAGAAGATATTTGCAAATGACATTACCAGATAAAGGGCTGATATCCAAGATCTATGAAGAACTTCTCAAACTCAACACTCAAAAAGCTAATAAGCCAGTCAAAAAATGGACAGAAGACATGAACAGACACTTTTCAAAAGAAGACATACAAATGGCTAACAGACACATGAGAAAACGCTCAACATCTCTAGCCATCAGGGAAATACAAATCAAAACCACAATGAGATACCACCTTACACCAGTTAGAATGGTAAAAATTAACAAAACAGGAAACAACAAATGTTGGCGAGGATGTGGAGAAAGGGGAACCCTCTTATACTGTTGGTGGAATGCAAGCTGGTACAGCCACTCTGGAAAACAGTATGGAGATTCCTCAAGATGTTAAGAATAGAGCTACCCTGCAATCCAGCAATTGCACTACTGGGTATTTACCCCAAAGATACAGATGTAGTGAAAAGAAGGGGCAGGTTCACCCCAATATTCATAGCAGCAATGTCCGCAATAACCAAACTGTGGAAGGAGCCGAGATGCCCTCCAACAGATGAATGGATAAAGAAGATGTGGTACGTATACACAATGGAATATTATTCAGCCATCAGAAACGATGCATACCCACCATTTGCATCGACATGGATGGAACTGGAGGGGATTATGTTAAGTGAAGTAAGTCAAGCAGAGAAAGACAATTATCATATGGTTTCATTCATATGTGGAACATAAGCAATAACACGAGGACCATAGGGGCAAGGAGGGAAATCCAAAGGGGGGAAATCAGAGAGGGAGATGAACCATGAGAGACTATGGCCCCTGAGAAACAATCTGGGGGTTTCAGAGGGGAGGGGATTGGGGGGGGTAACAGGGTAATAGGTATTGAGGAGGGCACTTGCTGTGATGAACACTGCATGTTATACTTAACTAATGAATCACTGAACACTACATCAAAAATTATGTGCTATACAGTGGTTAACTGAATATAATAAAAAAATAAAGTACAGTTGAAGTCCAAAAAAAAAAAAAGAGTACTGCTAAACATAGCTATACAGGTAAATATAAAAGAGAATATAGATTCTAAATAGTCAAAATAATCCTGAAAAAGAATAAAAGAGTTGAAGTCCTCACACTTCAATTTCAAAAATTACTACAAAGCTACAGTAATCAAAACAGTGGTACTATCATAAAGATAGACATAGACCAATTGACTAGAATAGAATCCAGGAGTAGACCTTCACACATACAGTCAAATGATTTTTGACCAAGGTGTCAATACCCTTCAATTGGGAAAGAACAGTCTTCAACAAATAGTGCTGGAAAAATTTGATATTCACATACAAGAGAATGAAGTTAGACCCTTACCTCACATCATATATAAAAATAAACTCAAAATAAATCAAAGACTTAAATAAAGGACTAAACCTATAAACCTCTTAGAAAAAATAGGGGAAAAACTTCATTACATTGGATTTGGCAATGGTTTCTTGGATATGACAGTAAAAGCAAGGCAAGAAAATACAGACAAATTGGACTACATCAGAATTAAAAACCGCAAAGGACACTATCAACAGAGTGAAAAGGCAACCCATGGAATGGAAGGAAATATTTGTGTCATATACTGGATAAGGAATTAATATCCACAATATATAAAGAACTCCTACAACCTAACAACAACAAAGAAGCAACCCAAGTCAAAAATGGGCAAAGGACTTGAATAGACATTTTCCAAAGAATACATATAACTCAATGAGCACATGAAAAGATGTTCAACCTCACTAATCATTAGGGAAATGCAAATCAAAACCACAAGTAGATACCACTTCACACCCATTAGGATGGGTGTTATAAAAAACAAACAAACAAACAAACTAGAATATATAAAGCATTGGCAAGCATGTGGAGATATTGGAACCCTGTGCAGTGCTGGTGGGAATGTGTTAGGGTGCAGCTGCTATAAAAAAACAGTAAAGCAGTACCTCAAAAAATTAAACACAGAATTACTATACGATCCAGCAATGCCACTCCTGGGTATGTACCAAAATGAATTGAAAGGAAAGACTCAAACAAATACCTGTACACCTATGTTCATAGCAGCATTATTCACAGTAATCTTTTAAAAGATGGAAGCAACTCAAATGTCCACCTGGATAAACCAGTTGTATATATACAGACAATGGAATATTATTCAGCCTGTAAAAGGAAAGAAATTCTGACACACGCTACAATGCAGATGAATCTTGAAGATATTATGCTAAGTGAAATAAGCCAGTCATAAAAGGTAAAATACTGTATGACTGTCACTTACATGATGTTCCTAGAGTAGTCAAATTAATAGAGACAGAAAGTAGAATGGTAGTTGCCAGATGCTGAGGAAGGAGGAATGGGGGAATTATTATTTAATGGGTACAGAGCTTCAGTTTTGAAAGAGCAAAAAAGTTCTGGCGATGGATAGTGGAGATGGTTGCACAACACGTGAAGGTACTTAATGCTACTGAACGGTACACTTAAAATGGTTAAAATGATAAATTTATGTTATGTATATTTTACCAAAATTAACAACAATAATAAATAAATAAATAAATATGCTCATTATCCCTTACACTTAACCATCCCACTGCTGGGAATTAGTCCTATGGATATTCTGCAAAATGATAAGCTTAGGGGCTGGACATTTGTACCTTTTGTATTAGTAAAAGATTAGAAACAACTTAAACATCCACCAACAGAGGACTTACATCACTATTCTTAAGTAAAATGACTATTTTTTTATTTTCTGTGAATGGGGAGCAGTGAAGAACACAATGGCTTTTAGTAGATTAATAGTGTAGAGTATGTTTCTTAATGCATAGTAAGGTACCAGCAATTTTAGATGTTAACTCAATGAAAAAGGCTTTTATTCCTCCCTCCCAATAGGCATTAGAAAGAAAAGAAATGTCGTAACGCTTAGTCCCTCATAAATTTTCTTGGCAGTACACATATTTGTATAATTCCCAACGTAGTCCCAAAGCCTAGCTCATGCCTGGCACATAGTAGGCATTCAATTTGTTGAAATTATTAATGTTTTCCCAAGGATAGTCTTTAGTGAGGGCAGGCTCAGAGAGACTATTAAGAGGATTTGCTGGGGGAAGACGTTCAGTAAATCTAAGTGCCCATCTGTAAAACTCTCATTAGGTGCAGTGAAGGAATCTGAAAGCAGAAGCTCCCTCCATGTGCTCTTGTTAGAGAGAACACGTTCTCAAATGAAAATCACTTAAAGTTTATAAACATGAACATAAAATAGAATATAGGGAATAAGAAGTAATCAGATTGTTGGCACTAATGAGGGAAATTAGGATTCATTATACCTCGGGAGAATGAAATCTTCATAATTCTTCCCCAACTTATTTGTATAAAATGTAGATCTAGTCTGAGCACTCTAGTATTTTGAGGAACAGTGTTATTTTTAAGGTTTCTGAAGTCTTAAGATCACTGCATAGGGTAAACACTGATGGGATAAGAACTGATTTCAGGTCATACCCTTCTCCACAGTGGAAGTAACCGCTTGTCCTAAGGAACCAGGACTATACCAGCAGCTGCAACCTCTATATTCACCAATCCAGGTTTCACAGTTGACCCACTGATTGGAGTAAATCAGCTGAATACTCCTTATCTCATTTAATTATTTTTAATGATTACTGTTTCCACCCCCTACTCTTTAACACACATACTCATCTTGTTCTTCCCTGCTCCCCATCAATCATTTTTGGTTAACTTTGACAGCCTGTTGTAGATTTGTTAGTTTCTAAATATTTTACCACGTGCACTGAGGTCTGGCCATCACTGTGATAATATCCTCAAACCCAAAAGCACCATCAATATATATTCCTTTTCCTGAAACACTTTTTAGCTATTCTTCTTTAGGAACTTGGGCACAATACTTTACTTCCATAGGTCTTAAGAAAAGGGAGTTAAACTGGATTCAAGGTTTTCAAACTTATCTTGACCCATAGCAAGAAATATATTTTTACTTCATGATAAGGTTCACCTAAAAATACATACATTTAACTGAAAAGTTTTACAAAACCATATTTATTCTTGCTAGGGCTGATATACCGATTTTTTTTTTTTTGCTTTTTCTATTGAAATAAAACTCACATAACATAAAATCCACCATTTTAACCATTTTTTAAAGTGTACAATTCAATTGCTTTTAGTAATTCACTATGTTGTGTAGCCATTACCACTACTTAATTTTGGAATATTTCCATCACCTCTAAAAGAAACCTTGTACCCATCAAGCAGTCACTCCCTGTATTTTTTTCTCTTTCATTTAATTTCATTTTGAAAGAATTTTGAGTAAGACTCACTAAACTGTTCCAATCCATGAGCATGGAATGTTTTTCCATCTCTTTGTGTCTTCCTCAATTTCTTTCATAAGTGTTCTGTAGTTTCTAGAGCATAGATCCTTTACCTCTTTGGTTAGGTTTATTCCTATGTATCTTATGGTTTCTGGAGCTGTTGTAAATGGAATTGATACCTTAATTTCTCTTTCTTCAGTTACACTGTTAGTGTATAGAAATGCAACTGATTTCTGTCCATTGATTTTGTATCCTGCCACGTTGCTGAACTGCTGTATGAGTTCTAATAACTTGGGGGTGGAGTCTTTTGGGTTTTCCACATAAAGTATCATGTCATCTGTGAAGAGAGAGTTTGACTTCTTCTTTGCCAATGTGGACGCCTTTTATTTCTTTTTGTTGTCTAATTGCTGAGGCTAGGACTTCTAGTACTATGTTGAACAATGATGGTTAGAGTGGGCATCCTTGTCATGTTCCTGACTTTAAGAGAAAAGCTCTCAGTTCTCCCCCATTGAGAATAATATTTGTGTGGGCTTTTCATAGGTGGCTTTTATGATGTCGAGGTATGTTCCCTCTATCCCTGTACTTCGAAGAGTTTTTTTTTTTTCGAAGAGTTTTAATGAGGAAAGGATGTTGTATTATTTTGTCAAATGCTTTTTTAAGAAAAAAGAGTCACTAATGAGTCACAAGTCAGTCTCAAATAATTGCTAAATAAATTACTAAGAGAATGTCTATCTCTAATTCTATGATCCTATTCCATTCTAGACATTATTTCCCTCCAAGTGAAATATTCTATCTTGGAGGATTCCCACTGAAATTTTCCAAGAGATGCAACTTGCTTTTTGGACTCATTTATTCATTCATTCAATACTTATTAAAAGCTTGGATGGAAAAGAAATTAAAAAAATAGTTTCCACCTTTAGAGAGTTCACAATCTCATAATAGAAAGAGACTAGCATGAAAATGATTGAGTATCAATACGAAGGAGAAGTTCTACCTTGCAGTGTGATGAGAAGGAATTAGGAAGAATTTCAAAGAAGATATGATCATAAGTTGACCTTAGAAAAAATATATAGGTATTTTCTCATTGACATTTAGACTCCTTCTCAGGGTTACACTGCTGCTTTCCTACCATGGCCTGTGCAAATCCCAGAAGGATAATATAAGGAAACTAGCTTTCATACTGACCAAGAGGAAGGAAGACAAAAAGGAAAGAGAGGAAGAAAAGAAGAAAATAAAGAAACTAAAATTTATCAAGTATCTACAATGTGACAAGCACACATATTTTCTTATTTAATTCTCCTAATAATTCCTCAAAGTATATACTCTTATCCACATTTTGTTCAGAGCAAAAATCTCTCATACTACTTCATTTTGGCTGTATAGGAACACATACAAACATTTTTCAAGTGAGACAGGGCTATGGTGCTACAAAGTTTGGTATTTCAATGTGAAAACTTCCACTAAACACCTCTAATTTGCCAGTGATCTTTTAGGACTTATATCAAAGTCATTATAAAATGCGAAGAGAACTGATGAAGGTATTTGTAACCCATGCTTTGTAGAGAGCTAGGGGGGAAGAGGACCAGAAGTAGAGAATACTTTAAGATTAAAGACAGGCATTCGTACTGATGTTCATGCCAGGGAAGGTTTCAATCTCCCAGTCAGATGGCCAGAAACGGGGAGTAATTTTTTAAAAGTCATGGAGAATGAACCTCGTGTTTCCAAGGATATAATCTTCCTGTGGCATCCTGCTTCAAAGTTATTCTTTGCCCTGATGAAAAGCTGAAAGGAATGAAGCATTTCTCGCCTGCTGAGAATAGACCACAGTGATCCACCAGCTAGAACTGTCAGAGATCCAAACGATACTAGAGCAGCATGTAGAAATAAGTTAGGCCAGAAAGCATAGGACTAGGCCTTGTTTAGGATAATATAGACAATGGTGGATCTTTTTTAGGCAGGAAATCTGAACAGGGACCATTGTATTTGACCAGGCTGCTGTAAGAGTGGGTCAGGGGTGAAGGTTGAGGATGGAAGGAGACCTCTTGCAGGAAGAAGGAAGACAAATAGATTATTGAGTATGAGAGTGAATGCAAAGCATGTGGGCAACCAAACTGGGAACTTTAGAGTCCAGGAGATAACAGCTGAGAATGAGGCAACAGAAGCATTGCTTCAAAGATAAGGGTAGAAAAAAAAGAAAAAAGATAAGGGTAGAGAGCTCTGGGTTGTCATAGATAACAAGCAAATACAGAAGTTGGAGGCCTTCTACAGCCACCAGCAACTGAGAAGGATTCATGTAAAGCCTAAGAAGTGGGCTACTGTTTGGCAGAAAAAGAACATTTAAAAAAGGAGAGCCAGAACTCAGAAGTAGGGAGAAATGGAAGGAGTTAGTATTTTTTTGAGCACCTATTATGTCAGGCATTGTGCTGTGTGTTTTACTTCTTATTTAAAACTCACGGGACACCTGCATGCTTCAGTTGGCTGAGCGTCCAACTCTTGATTTTAGCTCAGATCATGATCCCAGGGTCATGGGATTGAGCCCCGGGTTGGGGTCCCCACCTCAGTGGGGAGTCTGCTTAAGATTCTCTGTCTCCTTCTGCCCCCCACCACTCTCTCTCTCTCAAATAAACAAATCTTAAAAAAGTAAAATAAAACTCAAATCCACCCAAGAAAGTAAGAGACCATTCCCATTTTATAGACAAAAAGTCTGGGGTTTAGATTTTGTTATTGTAGTTGGGAAGACACTATATCAGATTAGCAAAAAGAACAGAGGTAGGGAGAAGAAACACCTTTTAACAGGGAATTAGAAGAAGCTTTAAAAAGCTTTAATGTAATATGCTAAGATAAAGTAAACAAAACCAAGAAAACTTACCCTTGGGCCCGGTGCTCCAGGTGGACCCTATAACATAACAAATTTTAATTTTGCAGTAGAGATCTCAAACCAGGCAAGCATATAAGCATCAATGTAAATAGATATAAATGTAAATAAACTCACTGGAGGCCCTGGTTGACCTCTTGGCCCTTGGGGACCCTAGAAAAATGGAGACAAAGCACAATATGTATATCTTATGCTTTCAGTTTGGTATAAACAAGACAACTAAGATTCAACCTCTACCATTGCCTTTCCTGTGAGGCAGGTCATAAGATTCAAAGTTGTTTAACTATATTGAAGTTATATGGTCTTTTTACTCAACTTTCACACACATTCATGAACAAGCTGGATATTTACTTTCATGTTTTATTAATATTACTAGAAACTGAATTTATTCGTTTTAATAAACAATTATAAATGTAACATTTAAAAAAGTTAATATTGCTTAAGTATGTTTTTCCTGTTATTTCTATCTACCATCCACCTTATCAGCAAAGATGGAAACTTTAGTGTTCTTAGACACCTCCTTTTCCATCAACATCCACCTATAATTTGGCTACCTACTACTGTTGAATTGACCTCCAAATCTCTCCAAAATACTACTTCTCCGTCTTCACAGCAACTGTCTTAGTTTAGTGTTAATCATGTGCTATACACCGAACGTTTGTGTCCCCCCCCCCCCGCCAGATTAACATATTAAAGGCTTAATCTCCAGTGTGATGGCATTTAGAGGTGGGGTTTGTGGGAGGTAATTAGATCACATGGAGCCCTTATAAATGGTAGAGACCTTCTAAGAAGAGGCACAAGAAAAATGATCTTTCTACTATATGAGGATACAGCAAGAAGGCAGCTGTCTGCAAACCAGGAAGAAGATCCTCACTTAACACTGAACCTACAGCACCTTGATCTTGGACTTCAGAGCCTCTAAACTAAGAGAAATAATGTTTGCTGCTTAAGCCATCCAGTCTACGGCAATTTGTTATAGCAGCCCTAGCCAAGACATCACATTTTGCTTGGACTCCTAATCTGACGTCCTAACTTTATTCTCTCTACCATGCTAACTATATTTTACTTATAAAATGGAAATCTAATCAGGTCATTATTTAGTTAAGATTATTCAATGGCTCTTTATTGTCTAGAAGATAAGTTATAAACTTCCTAACAGTGGTAGCTACTATTTATTGAGAAACTTACTACATACCAAGTCGTGTGCTCACTTTTTGAGAACTAACTATATGCCAAGTTGTGTGCTATATTTCAGTTAAGAGAATGGCAACCAGCAAATACCAGACAGAGCTAGGATTAAAATTGAAGTCAACTGAATAAAAATGTATATATTCTTAATCAATGTACACCACTGCCTCCTCTTCAAAATATGGGCCTCACCTCTACTTACTCCCCCCAACACACCTACACTCCATCCATAACCAACTACTTGTAGATCTCTGAATCTTCAAAGTTCTTTCACACATGCTTGCTTTTACATGTGCTATTTCCTTGACCAGAAATGCTCTTCCTTACTTTCTTTATCTGTTTAACTCTAATTCCTCTTCCAGTATGTCTTTAAAACTCTATATCCACCTTGCTCACCCCTCCCTGGCCACCTTTCTCCTGTTCACCCAACCACTTCTGCATTCCCTAGTACATAACACAGTGGAAAATCCCTAGGAACCCTTAAGAGTGTCTTAGTCACCTTTTCATTTTCTGGAACAAGAATAGTGACTACTTTGTAGCAGGTATTTGAAAATTGTTATCGAATGAATGGATATTGTTAAAATTAACTAGTATTAATTTAGAAATTAGAATAATTAAAATGTGTATAGTAAAATGTGAAAAGTTATGTTGACATTTTTCAAAATGAAACAACAGTAATTGGGGCGCCTGGGTGACTCAGTCATTAAGCGTCTGCCTTTGGCTCAGGTCACGATCCCAGGGTCCTGGGATCCAGCCCCACATTGGACTTGCTGCTCAGTGGGAAGCCTGCTTCTCCCTCTCCCACCCCCCTGCTTGTATTCCCTCTCTCTCTGTCTCTTTCTCTGTCAAAAAAATCTTAAAAAAAAAAAAAGAACAGTATTCACTGTTAAGAATGTATGCTCAAACTATGGACTCTGAGAAACAAACTGAGGGTTCTAGAGGGGAGGGGGGTGGGGGATGGGTTAGCCTGGTGATGGGTATTAAAGAGGGCATGTACTGCATGGAGCACTGGGTGTTATACACAATGAATCAGGGAACACTACATCAAAAACTAATGATGTAATGTATGGTGATTAACATACTATAATAATAAAAAAAATGTCTGCTCAAGGGGAGCCTGGGTGGCTCAGTCAGTTAAGCATCTGACTTTGGCTCAGGTCGTGATCTCAGGGTAATGGGATCCAGCTCCACATCCAGGTCCCTGATCAGTGGGGAATCTGCTTGTCTTTCTCCCTCTGCCCCTCCCACTGCTTGTGCTCTCTCTCTCTCAAATAAATAAATAAAATCTTAAAAAAAAAAAGAATGTCTGCTCGGGGCGCCCGGGTGGCTCAGTCATTAAGTGTCTGCCTTCAGCTCGGGTCGTGATCTCAGGGTCCTGGAATCGAGCCCCGCATCTGGCTCCCTGCTCCGTGGAAAGTTTGCTTCTCCCTCTTCATCTGCCTGTCCCCCCAACTTGTGCTCTCTCTCTCTCTCTCTGAAATGAATAAATTAAATCTTAAAAAAAAAAAGAATGCTCAAACTTTCACTTATTTGATGGTCAACTGAATGTTAAGATAACATTGAGTTAAATTCAGATTATGGTTAAAAGATGACAAAACACAATTTATCTTCAATTGAGATTTGAATAATGTTGATGTTATGCTTGACTTATATTAAGTATTGCCAGAGCTGTTGATTCTAAATATCCTGTGACAACTAGAGCCAACAATAGTAACTTAAAAAATGGTAGAGTACTCCAGTACCACGCTTGCTGGCCATTTCTTAGTTTGCATGGCTTATGATTACAATTTAAAGTAAAGAATGTACAAAACTTGTACCTCAGGAGCTGCATGATAAATTACGGAAATGTCATATCGGAGATAGCCTTTAAATATATAGAGGCTCAGAATGAGTTTGGCTGTGTAAGTTTCTCCATTCTGGAACAACATTGTAAAAATAAACAGGGGACATTTCACCCCACTTGGCATATTTCTGATATTTGCAAAAATCTCACTGGTGGTTCAGGACAAAACATATGTCTTATCTTTGACTTTGGAAGAGGAATTTATCATAAAAAGAAGAAACTATTTCTACTGCTGATTTTATTCATTTCTTTTCAGCTTGTTATCCAAAACAAGTCAAGTCATCGCAAATATGATCAAATGAAATACTTGCAACCAAACAAGACAGAGCAAGACAACCCTAAGAAAACAACTACATAGAACAAGGCAATTAGCCAAGTAAAACAAAATATTATTCAACAATATAGCATTTATTAGTTCTTTTCTATTCCTTTAGCTCACTCTCTCTAGATACTATAGAAAAAGTATCTAAAGCAGTTTATAAAAAAGCAGTTTAAAATGAAACTATGATTGTCTATGTTAATTTCCTAAAGGGGGCACCTGGGTGGCTCAGTTGGTTAAGCGACTGCCTTCGGCTCAGGTCATGATCCTGGAGTCCCGGGATCGAGTCCCGCATCGGGCTCCCTGCTCAGCAGGGAGTCTGCTTCTCCCTCTGACCCTCTTCCCTCTCGTGCTCTCTTTCTCTCATTCTCTCTCTCTCAAATAAATAAATAAAATCTTTAAAAAAAAAATTTCCTAAAGGGAAACCAAATTAATGTGAATGGTTAGGGTGATAATTTGGCCACAGTCAAAGCACTACTATTGGAAATAGACTCTCTATTTAATCCCAGAATTCACATTTGATCCTCCAAAGGTAACATATTTTTTCTTACTCTTTTAAAATACTGATAAGTGCATGTCCTTGAACCCGAGTATGTTAGACTTTGCCTTTATATAAATGCAATCTTGACTTAGTTTCATAATCTTCACTTTAGGCTGGCTTAGGTACAGAGGGCTTCCTTATTCTCATTTATAAATTGAGAAGCTTACATTATAGAATGTTTAGTAGCATCCCTAGTCTCTACTCACTAGATGCAACTAGCAACTCTCTCTTTTCCCCAGTTGTGACAACCAAATATGTCTCTACATATTGCCAAATATCTCCTGTAGTGTGTGTAGCTGGGGGGATGGCTCCTGGTTGAGAACCACTGATTTAGAGGGTTTAATTGGTAATTTAGTAATATTAAATAATATTTATTAGAAGTAATATGATTAGGATGGAATCAGTGAATTATATGGCACAGAAGATAACTACAATTAGGAATCTACTCATGTGGAATCTGCCATATAAATGGCTGAGCTATTCTTAATGTATCTATCTATCTATCTATCTATCTATACCATCTCCTTGCCCAAGTTGCTCCTAAAGCTTATTTTCTGAGACATACTATAATTAATAGAAAATTACAATAGTGTGGGAATTGGGAGACCTGGGCTCTGGTCTTATCTCTGCACCTAATTAACTGTATGTCCTTGAGTGAGTTGCTGCACATTTGAATCTCAGATATCTCAACGGTAACAAGATTTGGTGAAGATAAATCTCTAAGATTCACTTTAAAATTGTGATTTTCAAACATTTTATCAATTTTCTTCTTCATATTTTATATTTGAAGAAAGAAGGTGACCACACACATACAAGTTGGGAATTTTAAATTTGAAGTTTGTATGAATATAAGGAAGTATGTACTTGAATTAAAAGAGTTTGATAATTTTTTATTTGAATGAATTATACTATCTATGAATTTTAAAAAGAATCATATACATATGTACTTTAAATTCTTAATTTGTTAATATTTAGGACATATTTTCCCGTAACTTAGCTTTTCCTTATAAGGCATCTTCTTCACTTTCAAATTGGAGGCAAATAAGATAATTCTGCTAATCAAGAACTGTAAAGACACATGAACTTAGATGTAATATGTGAGAAAATGTCAATTGTATTCTACAACATTTTACTGATTTCCATTAAATAATATGCTATAAAAATGAGGCAGCTAAGCTAAAAATTTAAATGCTGAGATCATTCTCTATTTTTTCTGCTTCTGTGGCTTTAAGCTATATGTTTCAAGTTGTGCCATTTTGTCAAAATCCTTTTCAGATGATTGACACCAGGATATTATTTTTGTTATGAGTTAAAATTTTATTTTTTTACTAATTGTATCTTTTATTTCTGGTGATCATTTTTGCATTACTTACTTTATAAATTAATCACATTCTAAAAGTGTTTGGTGCCTTATGGAAACCAGGAGATTTTTATAACTTTTTAAGATTAATTTGCCATTAACATAATAGTTTTGAAGCAGGGGAGAGGAGGGGGTTCTACATGCTATATGCTAGGACGGCTTCTTAGGATGTCGTAAAACTCTGGGTCAGTTTAGAGTTTATATATATATATGTGTGTGTATATATATATATATATATATATATATATATATATAGGAGTGCAAGGACTTATTTTTAAAATAGTCCATAGGCAGGCAGATATGGAGCACATATAGGCAGATATGGAGCAAATACAGAATAGAAAGGAAAAAGTCACTCTTTAATATATGGCAATACAAAAACAACTTTCTTTGCGGTGGAGAGGACCTATTTGGGACCAACACTAGAGTTTATAATGTTAAATTGTAGAAGATATAAAGCTTCCCAGCCATGAAACCCAAATTTATTCTCAAGGGGATACATTCATGTATTGTATAATGAGCTGTAACCTTTTTTTTTTTTTTTTTAATTTTAAGGCATTGAGTAATGATTTGATCTTGGTATAAAATGGCATAGCTTTATAAATTCTTATGCCAGCTTCACAGAAGATTTAAAAGATTTACAAATCCTGCCTGATAGATTCTTACGTTTCTGATCTTTGTATGAAGAGTGAAGTATCATATTTGTCTCAATACAATAGATCTTGGCTAATAAAAATTCATTCCAAAAATGCCTCATGTACTGGTATTATTTGAGGCTGACTGCCTTGAGGCTATATTCGGAAACATAATAGGTACCTAGAAGTCTTTAAGCAGTCAGTTACTTAAACACAGAAATGGAAAATTCAGTTCAACAAACAATTTAAAATTTATCCTCGAGAGTCACTCATATTATACAGATTCTTCCTCTCAAATATTTAAAGACAACTATCATGTCCCAACACCTCAAATGTTTTCTAACTCATTCACCAGTAATTTACTAAATATTTACTGAACACGAACTATGAGGTAGGTACGATCTTAGGTGTTGCAGACACAGCTTTATAACAAACAACAGATAAAATTGTCTGTGTCATGGAGCCCATAATCTAGTGGGGCGAGATATAATAAAGCAAGAAACCCAAATAACTATGTAATATGTCAGGTTGTAAGGAAGCAGGTTAAGAAAAGATAGGGAATCTCAGGCAGATGGGGGCATTGCTATTTTACATAGGCTAGTGAGAAAAAGCCTCTCTGAGAAGAGGACATTTAAGTCAAGACTAAGGAACACTTCCCAGGCCTTGTACTATGTCCTACTAGTTCTTATGTCCACAGGTGGCAGTTGGGTTGAGGATAAAGTGTCAGCAAGGAAGTCCACCTTGAGCAAATTATCCCTAAATTACAACTTCATGAATAGGAACTACGGAGATAAAGAGCATATGGGCAAGAAAAAGCAGGTGCAAAACTCAGGAAGTGAAGAGAGAGCAGTGAGAACAAAGGAAAGGGATGCTCAGGTTGCAGAAGTCTGGCAAGGGCAGAACATTCCCGCTATTTCGACTGGTTTTTCAAGGACATGGCTCCGGGATACATCACTGATCTGAGAGAGCCCTTCTCTGAATGTGCTTTACTTTTGTCCATGTTCCCCTGTGGGGATGGCCTGACTGGTGCCACCACCTGCTTTATTCTGGATGCCATATGTCTATCAGCACCACCTAAAATTTCAGGCATAATCCTGAAAATCCATAATTTTCTTTCATACGATATGCCTGTGACATTGTCATAGGGACTTGTGGTTTCCTAACCCTGAGGAAAGCTTATGTTCCAGCCACAGAACTTGGAGAGAATAGGTCGGGAAGGCAGTTGGAAACAGACAAGTCTGGAAAGTGGGCTAATTCCAAGCCTCTCTACTTTTCCTTTCCCCTTTCCACCCCTCCTGGGGGATATGACTTCACTGTGTGCAGTCATCCTTGCTTCCTGCTAGAGTAAGTCCCCTGAGGAAATATGCAGGCCAGGCTTCTGCAAATTAAAAACATCTATTTTGGGGCACCTGGCTGGCTCAGTCTGTAGAGCATGCATCTCTTGATCTTTGGGGTTGTGAGTTCAAGCCTCATGTTGGGTGTAGAGAGTACTTAAAAATAAAATCTTAAAAGAGAAGAGGAAGAAGAAAAATATCTATTTTGATCCCTCTGGGGATTCTTAGGCTATCTAAAATCACTTAATTTCCCTTCTTCAGCTAATTAACATAACTGCAACGTACTTATTCTGAGCCCCAAGCATACCCTATGGTGAAAAGAGAAAATGTCAGCTGGGTCAATGTAATTTCATTACCTTTCAAGCAAGACTTTTCTGCAACCTTTAAGTTTATTCTTATTTGCCTTCTATACTTGGTTTCACTCTCCCTCATTTTACTCCATGCCTGCGCTCTGTTTAAGCTCGTGCTTTAGTAAGTTCAGCAGAATCTCTGCTGGGGAAGTGGCCTCTTTACAAAATATCTTCTTTAACCTGGAAGAACTGGCATCCCATAAAAGTAGGAAATAGTGCCAGCATAAGCCATATAGGGCCAGAATGTGCTATGTACCTTTTCTCCATCCTTTCACAATTGTTTCCAATTGGCTGCAATATATAGCTCATGATTTGCTTCTGCTTTGCCCCTCTTGGGCGCTGACTGGACACAGTGGGCATACCCCTAAGGCGACTTGGCGGCGCTCTTGCCCCAGCACTGGTGTAGAAGGCTCACAGAGCAAATGCCTGACGCCCGACAAGGCAACTATGCCATTTCACACAGTGCCTGGGAAGTATTTGATTGGCGGGTTCTTAAACATGTTTAGGGGTTATGTTCAGGTCTCACTACAATGTACCATATAGGTTAGTTCTACTTCCTGAAAACTGTAATTTTATTTTTATTCCACAAGTATTAGAGACATAATAATGAAAAAAATCAAACAGGGCCCTTGCTTTTATGGAACTTATGTAGCCTAGTGACAAGTGATAATATAACCACAAATTTAAACTTACAGTTTCACCTCTGATGCCTTTTTCACCTCTGGGTCCCTACAAGAAAACAAATGTCGGTTTAGTGCTACTGAGTTATTTATCCAATGTAGTTGAGGCTATATACAGAAACATGATAACTTATGTTTTTGTTCTTTCTATCTAGCAAGAGCTTCTTTAGCAAATTTATATAAATTCTAGTTTCCTTTTCCTAAAGTAAGCAGAGCAAAACACAAACAAAAACAATTTATTGATTTATCATGTTGTGCACAAAGTGAGACAGGGATAACAAGCACTCAGTTAAGTCAAAACAGCTGATCTGACAATCAAATACAGAGCAATTTAGAAGGGAAGTTACCAGACTAAATTCTTCTAATATTTGTTTACCTCAGCCTTTGAAAACCTTGTTTCTAGGGTGATGTCCTCCTTTTCTTTCATTTTCTCTTTCTATTCCTCCTTCTGAGCTACATCCCACAAACTTTGCTACATTGCACACAAGAACATTCAGTTTGAAATATTTTCTAACTTTCCTTGAGACTTTCTCTTTGATCCATGGATAATTTAGAAGCACATGGTTTAATTTTCAAGTGTTTGGAGATTTTCTTATTATCTTTCCAGTTTACTGATTTTTACTTTAATTCCATTATGGCCATAGAACATACCTTGTATGACTTCAGTTCTCTTAAGTTTAGTAAAAAGTTTTTTAATGATTCAAAATACGGTCTATTTCAGTGATTTTCCATGTACAGTTGAAGACAAAGTATAGTCTGTTATGAGATGGATGTACTATTTAAAAAATTTCTGCTAATATTTTTGTTTTCATCCTTGTGGAAATTATATATGTATTTTTTATTTTAAAAATGAGATAATACTATTCATCTTTTCAAAACCTGAATTTATGCTTTCACAATATGTTATGAATATTTTCCATACTAATCCACATTCTTCCAGATAATTATAATGCTTACTTGTGCTTAATAAACTATAATCTTTTTATTGAATTTCCTATTAGATTATTTCTAATTTTGGTCATGATAACACTGTGACAAATATCCTTGTACTCTGTAAAAATTGTCCTCCAGAAAGTTTGTTTGAGATTGCATGCACGCCTGCAATATAGGGGAGTGTATGTCTTCTGACACACACCATGTACTATCATTCTTTGTTCATCTTGCAGGCTAAAAATACGATCTTATTATTTCACCACTGATATCACTTCTTTTGTGTTTCCTGTCTTGTTCTGAACTCCTTTTAAACTGCGATATTAACTTTCAAAAACTAATTTTTAAGATACCTTTATAGAACTTGTTTTTATGCCCCCCCACCTCCAGCCCAGTATTAACAAATTGGTATGTACATTTTTTCATACCTTTTTTCCTAATCAATATTGACAAATATATTTATGTATGTATGGGGTGATTGGTTATATTTTATAATACTGATATCATATTATATACTCTTGTATGCATCAGATTTTTCACACTTAACAATACATCATGAACAACCACAAGGCAGCTGAACTAGATATAACTGTTTTTAATATTTGCATAGTAGTCTATGAAATGGCTAGACCAAGGTTTACACAACCATTCTTTTACAGATGAACATGTGATTTCAAGTTTTGCTAATACAGCCATTACTGTGAAAAAAATCTTTGTAAACATTCCTTAGTGTACTGAGTGCTTAATTTCTATGGCACAAATTCCTCCAAGTGGAACTGACTGGTCATAAGGTATACGCACTTACATTTTAACAAATATCTTTCCATGGAGGCTATAATTCACATTTCCACTAGGGATAAACTGTTCTCCCTAATACCCTTCTGAGAAGTTAGATGTAATATCCTATTATTACTTTAATTTGCATTCTGTGACTGTAAGTTAGGAGAGCATCTTTCCAAATATTTATTGACCTTTTGGATTTGTTCTTCAATTTTCTATTGAGTTTTCTTTTTCATACCAACTTGTAAGAGCTCTTTATACATGAAGTCATTCTATGTTTTTGCAATCACTTTTCCCCAGCTTATATTAATTTTGTTTGTGGAATCTTTTTCCATTCAAAATTTTAAAATTTTCAAGCAAATACATATTCTGTTCTTTTATATAGTTTTAAGACTTCCTTTCTTATATAAAAGGTCTTCTCAACCCTTAAGCTACACTTTAGCTTTCTAGATGTTTTTTTTTATACTTTAAAGTCTTTAAAAAAAAAAGATTAAAGAAGTTGGGTGAAATAGGGTTCCAATTTCTTACAGCAACAGTAGGACTAAAAATAATTCCATCTCCCTTCCCTATCACTGGTACAGGAATGCGCATGTGGCTGATCAGTGGACATGAGGAAAAATGCTATGGGAGACTTCTGGAAAAAAACTTTATTTTTTCTCAAGATAGGGCTGTTTTCACTTTGGATAATTATGTCTGGATGTAATTGCTGAGAAATTGTAGTCATCTTGCTAGAAGCCTAATTATGAAGCTAACACTCAGGATGGCAGACTAAAGACATGGAAAGAACCTGGTCTTAGATAACATGATTGAGTCACTAAATTAACCAAACCTGAAGCCCTTCCTACCTCTGGGCTTCCCATATGTGATATAAATTTCCTTATTATTAAAACCAGTTTGATTCAGGGTTCCTATTAATTTATAGCCCCAATCATCCTGATATACCATTTTTGTTATAATTAAACTCCTATATATTCTGAGATCTAATTCTGGGCTCTAGCCTGTTTACACTCATCTATTTGTTTATTCCTTTGTACTACCATATAGTTTCATTTACAATGACTTAGAAGTAATGTTTCCTTATTTGGAAAAGCAAGTCTTTCGTCCCCCACCGCTATTTTTTTTTTCCACGAAGTATTGGGCATTCTCAAGTGCTTATTCTTTCATAGTGAGCTTTTCTTAGAAGTTTCTTCATAGAATGGAAAAGATGGAATATGGAAAATATTTGATGTGCATGTTGAATATCAGAAGGACCTTTAAGAACTATCTATAAACAAAAGATATTTTAATTGGGCCATTTCTTTATTATAGTTTCCTTGACCAATTAAATTTGCACATTTTTTGACAGAGGAGAACAATCATTCAGTAATCACAAATATGTGTTTCTTAGCTTGCTGAAGAACCACCCACCAAAATCTGAGAATTCTCCCACTTACAATATCCCACTTAGACTATATGGCTCTGAGCGGTAAATGCTGAAAATCTAGAGAAATGTTGAGTTACACTTTTTATTTTGTAAAGCCAAAAACTCAGCAATTTTGGTGGGAAATTCTTCCCTAATTTATCAAAGAGAATATACTTTATACTCAAAGCATTCCATTTTATATATTAAGACTGTGTGTCTCTCCATATAACACTTTCAAAGGATTCAAAATACTGATTCCCTAAAGGGAATACCTCTTTCCTCTCCAAATCTCAACTTGCCCCTACCTATTGGGTTCTTCCTCTTGTATGTTTACACTACTGTTAGTATTGTCAAACTCTCCCCTGACCACTCTGCCAACCATTGTCTTATTTTTCTGTTTTATTTCATACTCAAATTTCTAAAGGCACTGGCCTCTACTAACTGTCTCAATTTCCTCTCCAGACACAGCTTGAATGGGGGCAGAAGGAGCACTGATCTTGAAGGAAGAAACATCACCTATGTAATTCACTAGCTGTACCACCTTGAATAACTAGGTGAACCTCTGTAAACTTAATCTGTTTCCCCATGTCTTAAATAGAAATAATAATACCTACTTCAAAAGTTTGTTGCAGGAATTTGAGAAAAGTTATTAAATATTGATATTTATTTCCTTCCTTACTGCAGTCTGTACTTTATCTTCTACTGCAATTTATTTTCTTAAAGATCACTGTTAACCACTCCCTACTTGAAACTCATCTATCTGAACCTTGTGCTTTTCTGTTTTTCCTGGTATTCCCACAAACTATCTCTTTCCTTTACAGTAGGTCGGCACTTCCAAAGACTCAAATCTTGGCTGCCTGCAGTTCTTTTGCTAAGCTTTCTCCTTGAGAAAATGGATTCATTTTATTGCTTTAGTGATCACCTCAATGCTAATGATGCTCAGCCCCTTCCCCCCTGCTCCAGTTCTATTTTCCTTTCTTAATTCAAGTTTTAAGTGTCTCCCTCACTATATACACCCCCTTCATTACACATAGGATCTCTAAGTTCTCAGGAACCACCTTCTAAATGAAAATGCACATCCATTTTTGCCCTTGGCTTCTCAAATACCCAGGGTGATCCTTTTTGGATTACTCTAGAAATAGGGTTAAAGGGGAAAAAACAAGAATATGAAAAAGAAAAGGAAGACCTATATTGTAACAAACTTACAGTTCTACCTGTTGGGCCTATTATACCTTCTTTGCCAAAGGGGCCAGTGTTTCCCTGTTGAGGTAAAAGGAAATCAGTCAGTCTCACCGCCAGTATAATGCAGAAAAATTCTAGAAAATTTCTTGTGCAACGGTAAAATAGTCCGTGTTCACGCAATTCCAGTTTTTAGTATAAAATCTTATAGTATCAGAAGAAATCATAGTACTTTTGATGTGCAGTATGTGACACAATTCTATATATTATTAGAGATTCCTATCAGGAGAGTTACATCTGTATAATTTCTAACGAACTGATAAATCAGTATTCCAACTTTTATGTGGTGATAACTTCAACGATGCCATTTTACATGTGGGTCGTTACATAACAAATGCAATTACTTTACATAAAAAAGACTACATAGAATGATGAACAAAATAAAAAAGAGGTGGTCCATATATGCAATGGACTATTACTCAGCCATCAGAAAGGATGAATACCCGCCATTTGCATCAACATGGATGGGCCTGGAGGGGATTATGCGAAGTGAAGTAAGTCAAGCAGAGAAAGAAAGTCAATTACCATAGGGTTTCACTTCTTTGTGGAACATACGGAATAGCGTGGAGGACATTAGGAGAAGGGAGGGAAAACTGAAGGGGAAGAAATCAGAGAGGGAGACGAACCATGAGAGACCCTGGACTCCGGGAACCAAACTGAGGGTTACAGAAGGGGGGCGTTGGGGGGATGGGTAACCGGGTGATGGGTATTAAGGAGGGCACGTATGGTGATGAGCACTGGGTGTTATACACAACTAATGAATCGTTGAACACTACATCAGAAACTAATGATGTACTATATGCTGGCTAATTGAACATAATAATAAAAAAAAGAAAAAAATTTTGAATAACTTTCTTTATAGACGTTGAAGGAGATGTCTGAGTGACATGCAGTATAGAATTGAGAGAAGGTTTGGGAAAGAAACACAGAACATCATATAGGACCAACTTCAGTTTCTCCATCTGTTAAATAAGATTGCCTGTGTCATAGGGCCATTGTGAGAATTAAATGTGAAAAACGATTTTGAAACTGTAAGCTGTTATTGATTATGAAGATAACTTTGAATAAGCTCAATCTGGTCAACTCTTCCCTAACTATGTATGGAACCGATCTTTTTTTTTTTTATTGAAGTATAACTCACATGCAATATCCTATTAGTTTCAGGTGTACATCACACTGACTCAATATTTGTATGCATTATAAAACGATCCCCACATTGTCTAGGTACTATCTAGTATACAAAGCTATTACAATATTACTGACATTTCCTATTCTGTAAATTACATCCTCATGACTTACTTATTTTATAACTGGAAGTTTGTACCTCTTAATTCCCCTCACCTATTTTGCCTGCCCCCAACCCCTCCCCTCCTCTGGTTACCAACAGTTTGTTTCCTTATATCTACGTATCTGCTTCAGTTTTGTTTTGTTGGCTTGTTTTATTTTATTTTTTTATTTTTATTTTTCTTAAAGATTTGATTTATTTATTTGAGAGAGAGAGAATGAGAGAGAGAGAGAGAGAGAGAGAGAGAGAGAGAGCACATGAGAGGGGGGAGGGTCAGAGGGAGAAGCAGACTCCCTTGAGCAGGGAGCCCGATGCGGGACTCGATCCCAGGACTCCAGGATCATGACCGGAGCCGAAGGCAGTTACTGAGGCAACTGAGCCACCCAGGTGCCCCGGCTTGTTTTATTTTTTAGATTCCACATACAAGTAAGATCATACTGTATTTTCCTTTCTCTGTCTGACTTACCACTTTTTTATGAATACAAAATACCTGTTGTAGTTATTTTCCCTCAACCTCCACTCCCACTCACAGCAAATTTCAGTCTTTCTGGCTCACACTTAACCCGAATTCTTAAACGCAGTTATCTAATTGGCTTTCTCTTTGTCCAACGCCTGCCAAGGTACAGAAAATACTAGCAATTGAGATCATTATGTCATAAAGTCCATCCACAGAGAGCCTAGAATGAGATAAATTAGCTGGTACTATAAAAGTAAATCTAATGGAATCACTTTTAAATACAAAGACTGACTTTAAGTGATAATTTGTAAATACAGCACCCAAATCTCAAAGATCCACAATCAAATCCAGAGAGTTGATTTCTTAACCTAATCAAATTTAAGCCCTAGACTGGTTTATCACTGAAAAAAAGTCAACAAAGTTTTCATCTAATGAACTTGACCATGATCTGACTCTCTAAAATAATGATTTGTTAAAAGAATGGAGAGGTATACATGAACTCTAGAAAACAGTAGACCAAACAGCAAAAAATTGTCTATGTTTATCTAAATGTGTCTGAAACACGAGGTGTTATGATTTTATTATTTATTATTTATTTTATACTTTTAGAGAGGGAGAGAGAGGTGTTGGGGGAGAGGCAGAGGAAGAGGGAGAGAGAGAATCTCAAGCAGGCTCCACGCCAGCACGGAGCATGAGGCGGGGCTCCATTTCACAAGCCTGACATCATGACCTGAGCTGAAATTAAGAGTCAGACACTTAGTGGACTAAGTTACCCAGGCGCCTCTGAGGTGTTATGATTTTATTTTTATTTATTTATTTATTTATTTATTTATTTATTTATTTATTTAAAGATTTTATTTATTTATTCATGAGAGACACAGAGAGAGAGAGAGAGGCAGAGGGAGAAGCAGGTTCCCAGGGAGCAGGAAGCCCGATGCGGGACTTGATCCCAGGACTCTGGGATCATGACCTGAGCCGAAGGCAGACGCTCAACCATCTGAGCCACCCAGGCGCCCCTGAGGTGTTATGATTTTAATGGTTGGTACCAGCTAACTACATAAATACATCTTTGAGATGAAGAACAATTGATCCAAATTTCCTGCTTCAATTAATTTATTTAATCATCTAGTATTTATTGATTATTGAGCAAGAACTAGTTACTAGGCCACTTAATATCCATTCTATATTCTAATTATGCAATTAGCAGGCAACCTTATAACATATTATTTGATCAATCAGCTGTGGCTTCAAATTTTGGCTCTTCTACTTACTAGCCAGATAATGGCCTTGAGAAAATTACCTATCAGAGACTTAGTTTCCCCACCTGAAAAATGGGGATAATAGCATCTCACACAGGATTTTTATCAGGATTAAATGATATAAGGGTCACAACCTGAACACTGGTAAATAATAGTTTTTTGCTAAATATTAACCTATCGTGACTTTTCATTGTCTTTATAATGACTTAATAAGAGATCTCTGCTGTTATAAATTGGTATTTGTGAGCAGTTACCAGAACTTTACTGTTGGAGAACTGATAAAAGTTTCTGGAGCTGCAAAGCAGTATAGGCTTAGGCTCTGGCCTACAGAGACTAAGCACTTGGTAAGATTCTGCTTAGGACAGATGCTAGGCAGGGAGCCAACTTCTCTTTGACAATATCAAGAAAGGACTAGTTAATGGAGAAAACTTCATAAAACTAGAATGAAGGTATTTAATTAGTAGAGAACTTAATATATAAGAACTTAAAAGCGATATTTATTATAGAGAAGCCTGTCCATATATAACCCACCTGTGGATAATCAAGAATTGGGCCTTATATAAAAGCACCAGCTTTCCATGGCTCTTCGGAAATCATAAAAATAACTAATAAATTTGCACCTGGAGAAATGTTGAGGTGGGTCTTTAAGCAAATATTTCTCATGACAACACTGACTTTTATATTACCGAAAATAATTTATTGTGAGAGTTGGAGAAGGGGTGTAGGATTTCAAAAATTTGACTTCTCATTTAATATTTTGCACAAGATAGTGGTTTTCAGCTGTAAAGTCCTTCAAGATTCCTTTCTCCTATTTCTGGACCTGTCTGCTTCTTCTCTCTGCTGTCTCCACCCTTGCCCCAGTAGCTGCTATTAGTTAAGGGGGTGCTACTGCTAAAGTCAAACCACTCTTTGGCATTTTATAGCTTTTTTTTTTTCAGTTTTATAGATCATCTCATCAATTAGGAGACTGTGGTTAATGAAAACAAAAACAAAACAAAAAGCAAAACAAACAAACAAAACCCAGTAATTGCTGATGGCTTACCTAGCGCTATTTCTATTTGCTACAGTCTGCAATTCTAGGCAGAATTCTAGGCAGCTAACTAGAGTTCTTCAGACACCAGCCTTTGCAATCTCTAAGCAGTTCCTCATCACTCTCCAGGGATAGCTACCCCTGAGCTGGGAAAACATAGCTATTGGGAAATATTTTTCAAAGTGTGGTGTGAGGAGCTCTGGTGGCAAGCCTCCTCCAAGTGGTGTGTGGGGGTGGTCTCTGGTTGTATTAATGCTTATAACATGAAACTGCTTTATGTTTTTGTTCCTAGTGTGAGTTAATAAATACATTATCCAGTATCAACATTAATTCTGATATATATTTTCTAAAGTAAGAACTGGGAAAAGGGGTGGTCTCTGGGGTCCTTTGCTCAAATTAATATATTAACTGAAAAAGGCTGAGAACCTTTGCATGGGATCTACTGAGTTTCTATCTTAAAAGTCATTTTATTAAGTTATTAATTTGGAGTATATTAATTTTAGAGTTCTTAATGCTAATTCCCACAATAAGCAAAGGATCACAATTTCCCGGCAAGTAGAATGACTTTATACTTACTCTCTGTCCAGTAGGACCTTTAGGACCTGATACTCCAACAATGCCAACATCTCCCTCAGGACCCTAAAAATATAATTAAAATAAAAAGTCAAAATCTTTAATTCTCTATGAACATTTTACAAGTGAAATAATCTTGTAACAATCTATTGAGTCGGCTCTTAAAAGATGGAATGTTAATGTGAACGGATAGTTAATGTGATGTACATGCTGAAGCGCTACGGAGGAATTGTTCTGAAGTATGCAAGTTACTTTGAAGTACGCCAAAATGAATTCAGAGAGGGAGAGACAGACAGAGAGATTCATGATAGCAGGTAGAATAAAAAGCTGTGGTAGAATCTAGGTAATGGATATATGGGTTTTCATTCATTCTCTCAACTTTGCTGTATGTTTGAAAATTTTCAAAATAAAATGTTACATGCAAACAATGAATCATGGAACACTACAATGATGTAATGTATGGTGATTAACATAATAAAATAAGTTAAAAAAATGTTTGGGAAAATGGAATGTGAGGGGACACAGGCGAGTTAGTCAATAAAATTGGTAGGAAAATACATAGCTACATAAAATTTAAAATTAATACTTAATTTAATAGTCAAAATTCAAATGTATAACTGTACCAATGGAAATTTTGCAGATTAAGAAATACAAAGGCTCAAGTCAGAGACTAAATATTGGTATTTCGACATCTTTCTGATGAACAGCAGAAAATGTGTAAACATACTCTGGGGCCTGGGAATCCTTGGAAACCTGTCAAACCTTGAACACCATGTTCTCCCTGCAATATGAATAGACAGGATAGTCATTATTGCACAATGGTGGCCTGGCCTGTAGAATAATAATACTTAGTGAATTTCTGAGTTGGCACATACAGGCTCGCCTTTCAGACCAGGCTCTCCACAGGGTCCTTGATCACCTTGTGCTCCTCGGTGACCTTTTTTACCCTGAATTCCAGGTTGACCAGGTAGCCCTTGTTCACCCTATGGACCGAAAAAAAAAAAAAAAAAAAAAGGAAGGTGATCTTGACTTTAGAATCTACAAACATATCGGCTTTTAAATGAAACCCAAATACAGGTCCATCCTTAGGCATAAGTACAAGGCCCTGGGGAAATCAAATTCTGCATGCATGGTCATTCTCCCTACCAATATTTTCACACAGTAATATTTGATTATAATAAGCAATAAGGGTAACAGTGGAGAAAGAAAATTCCAGGGATTGTGGTCGTAAGTGTGGAAAGAAGAGGGAAGGGGTGACCTCAAAACTATGAGGAGGGTAGTGGGGCTAGAGAGAGAGGGGTGAGAGGTGGCATGTGTGAGGGGGTGTTCATATATAATAGAATTTGTATTGTATTTGAATTGGTATTATTTTGCTGCGTTTTCCTCACTATACAGAGATGATTCAGCTGATATCAGAAACAGAGCAGGGTCTCCTGAAGTGTGAGCCCTGGTTTTTGCCATGGTGATCTTTTCAATCCTATCATTAAGAAATTTCCATTACCTGTTTCCCAAGGTCCCCTTTCATTTCATATATATACTCCCTTCATCTCCTAAAATTCCACTTTAAAGATATACTGAATCACCACTGTTCTATTTGTAAAAGTTAAGTCTTTTCTAAATTTGTTTCATTTTTGAAATGAAAGTTGCAGTATCTTTCACACCACCTCTAAAAATAAGAATCAGGAGGAGTTTAGAGATAGGTTCATGAAAAATGATGCTTGGTAGATTTTGATCAAGGATTCTTTAAGATTAGCAAATTATCCTTCACTGTCTGGAAACAAAGATACAGCTTTGGGATGTGACAAATATGGATCCTTTTTATTGCCAACTCATGCTTGAGAGACAGGAATTTTATTTCACTTCCTAGTTTTAGCATTGGCTCAGCTACACTGAATTTTAGTGGAAAGGGATGAGTCATTTCCAGTTTACCCATATGGGTCAGATACCTGAACATTCTTTAGAACGGGAACTATGAAAATCAAATTAAGAGGTAATAATGATGAGGGTGCCAACATCTTAACCCTTGTCTTTTATGAAATTGCTTTAGATACTGAACTAAAGTTGTATGGGTTGTATGGGTCAATTCTGCACTGAGATAGTTCTAAAACAGGTTTTATTTAGAAAGCCTTATTGAATATACAATACTCCATACAATGAATATTAATGCAAGATTTAATTATGATCCCTTTGACTCTAAGAAATAAGCTCTACTCTTATCAGATTTATTAATTGGTTGGTTAGATTCAGATTCAGAGAAATAGGAAGTGTTTCTAAGAAAGTATGTATCTGGAAGTAAATAAGATTTCTCTTTTTAGGAGAAGGTGGATGACAGGGAAGAAGAAACAGAACGAGTCAAAGAGCATTTTTTTAAAGCATCGCCAATACTGAGTTAATGAGTTGTTCTGGCAAATTACATGCACTGTGGCTATCACAGGAGATGAGTATGTCCAGGCCACACATTTTCCTTTTCTTCCTAATGTGTATTTATTTTTGGTCAAATTTACTAAAAGCTATTAATCTTACCATCCTGTGATCTAGCCAATGAACTCAGGGACAATATGTTTGTCAATAGTGCTGCTCACCTATCAGAGAAAAATGTTAAAGTACCTTTGGGCCTGGGACCCCTGGGCTTCCCGGAAGGCCTGATGAGCCCTTGGCTCCTCGCGGACCTGGAGACCCCGCCAGTCCCGTTCTTCCTGGGCTGCCTCTGGTGCCCTAAGAAATAAGATATAAAAATTGGGGCATTTCCTAAAAATCCATCCAGAAGCTCAGTATATGTAGGAGGGGTTGGTCTTCTGAAAGGCTGCTGTTGACACACAGCCCAGGTTTGAGAATTATCCTGGGCCTCTTTCCCAAATAAGTGAAATATTCAAGTAATGTTTTGACTCACCTAAAGTCTCTAATTATAGTTAATGTAATGGTCTGAGGTATTTAAAATGAAAATACTGAGGCAATATAGTCTGTCAGTACCTTCGGACTTAAACAGCCTAGGTGTAAAGTATGTGTGTTGTATTTTAACATTCTGTATTATATTCTGAGGTATGCATGACAACTCTAATAACTGATTAATATTTCCTTAAGAAAAATATTCTATGGCTATTAACTAGACCTATTGTGATCATTTCTCAATATATACATATATTGAATCATTATGCTATATATCTGAAACTAATATAATATTTTATGTCCCTTATATAGATTTCAATTTAAAAAAAGACTAAGAAATTTTAAAATAAGTTTGAGTGGTTCATTTGTTAGCTCAGCATGGAAAATCACTTATTGATATGACTTAAATCATGTCCTCAAAGTAAACTTGCTTGAGATTATTGGCCTTGAGGCAAGAAGAATGGCCTGAAATGTTAAAGACAGTGAAGCAGTATCAGTAACCAATTAAAAAACAAGGCAAATGCTTTTGAGTGGTTTTCCTTTCCTCTTGATGAATCAATAGATGCTACCAATACTACTCAGTTGTTTCTTTGGGGGGTCAAGGCTGTCCTAAAGGGACTGAAGAACTAACTTATGTGAACAGTTTGTAGACTGACCATAGGTGAGAATATTTTCAAAGAATTTAAAACACGAAATCAGTACAACCTCAAGTGGAATCTGCTCAAGTGTGATAAAACCGATAGCAATGCAAAGGAAAAAGATTTATTGAACAAATTTACAAAACTTGTGAAAATGTAAGGTATTTAAAGCTATGGATATTCATTGTATTATTCACCACCAGGTACACTGAGGAAAACACTCAGACCTAGCATGTGTTTTTGAACCAGTAATGTCAACAGTGAATTCCATTGACTCTTGCAAACTTTATCTATTCTGTGATATTTTTTTGTGAAAATAGAGACTGAATATCCTAATTTTCTCTATCACACAGCAATCTGATGGCTTAGCAGGGATAAAGTTTTATTGATATATTTTGAGAATGAGATTGAAATGTTTTTGAACAGGAAGAACCACCCTCAACCTCTATTATTGAATAATGAATGGCTTTAGAAACTAGATTTTGCTGCAGACTCTATAATGCTTATCAATGAATTTAACTTAAAATTACAAGGCAAAACAATGTCTATATGTGAAACATATACTTTGGTAGTCATTTCTTTTTCTTTTTCTTTTCTTTTCTTTTTTTTTTTTAAGGGTGAGGGCAGGGGCAGAGGCAGAGGGAGAGCGAAAATCTTAAGCAGGCTCCATGCCCAGCACAGAGCCCAATACAGAGCTTGATCTCACAACCCTGAGATCATGGCCTAAGCCAAATTCAAGAGTTGAATGCTTAACTGCCTGAGTCACCTGGGCGTCCCAAGTAATTTCTTTTTTTTTTAAGTCATTCTTTTTTTTTTTTAAGTAATCTCTATACCCAACATGGAGCTTGAACTTACAACCCCAAAATAAAGAGTCACATGCTCTACTGACTGAGCCAGCCAGGCACACTATGGTAAAGTCATTTTGATGACAATTAATGTTTGAATCACAAGTAACGTCAAGCAACTTTATACATTTCCTGTGGTGTCAAAAATTAAAACAATAAGTGAGATCTTCATTTCCCACACAAATTTGCAGTGGGTAGATTTTCTGAGCTCAACTTCTTTCGGTAGCATTTTTTAGCACTAGAGGGAAGAAATCTCTATACCTCAAAATCCATTCAACTCTGCAGCTGAGGAGTTCCCACCTAACAGTTCAACTAGAAATGCTAATATACAGTGTATAACGACATGCTAGAAGGCAAATAATCAAGAGAAGAATCTAACAGAATTTTATAAATTCCTTCCAAGTAATGAATATGCACAATTAAAATCATATGTTCATGAATTTGGCAGTACCTATCTGTGTGAAAAGAATTTTCAAAGATAAAATACGGAAAACATGGAAAATCTCATTATAGGTCAGCATTAACAAATAAAAAGAAAATTTTGAGGATAGGAAACTGTAATAAGCTAACTATTATCTCTCCTCCCACAAATCATTCTATTTTTTCTCATTAGTAGACTTGTATTACAAAAAAATTGTACTTTTATTGTATTTTAAATTTCATAAAGAAAAATTTTGTGAAAAATCTATTTTCTCTCGTTACATAAGTTCTTAAATAATACCCTTAAGTTTGCCTCTTGCTCTGCAAAGCCTAAAATAGTTACTAATATTTACAGAAAACATTTGCCGACCCATATTTTAGAAGATGACTGCTACTTTCTCAGTTGATTCCTGGGATACTAAACTGGGGTGTGCAATCATTCTTCTAGGCATTTAGCAAATATTTGATTATTATATAGAATATCATTTATGTGAAAGGAAGGTACCATGGGAAGCCCTATGAGGAATACATATATAAATAAAATATGGTTTTTGTTTTCAAGAAGCTTAAAATTAAGTGAAAAAGATAAAATGTAATATATAAATAGTTATAATAAAGACAAATATTTTTAAAATTGCCAGATGAGAAGAGAGATACAAAGCAAATACTAGAAGGGTCTGCTTGGTGCTCATCAAAAAAGGAATTACTGAGAAAGTAGAGTAGAACAAGATCATAAGATAAAGATATTGCTGGGGCCCCTGGGGGGCTCAAGTCAGTTAAGAGTCTGACTCTTGATTTTGGCTCAGGTCATGATCTCAGGGTTGTGAGATCAAGGCCTGCATTAGAGCCCCATGTCCGGCTCGGCACTGAGCATGGAGCCTGCTTGGGATTCTCTTTCCTTCCCCCCCTACCCACGCCCCCCACTTGCATCTGCTCTCTCTCTCAAAAAAAATAAAAGATAAAGATATTGCCCTTAAAGTTACAAATGAGATAGGAGAGGTGATTTTATCTCTTACCATTTCTCTATATTAGTGGCTCTCAATATACATAAGGAACAATTATGAGGACAAAATCCTCATTGGGGGAAGGTAAAAGGGAGGGGAGAAGGAGAGACAGAAGGTCAGTAGGGGGGAGAGTGAGAACAGGGAGGGAAAGAGAGAGAGAGACAGAGAGAGAGGGAGGAAACAGGGCAGGGTAGAAGAGAAAGAGAGAGAGAGGGAGATCGATCCACATTGTGGACTTAAGATTCAGGTGGTATGGTTCTCCCCACGTTGCTTGCATCATTGACCTAAGTGCACTAATCTCTATTTCCTTCCCCTTGCGACATGAACTTGAGAACCCTGGATTCATGTAATCTATCCTATTTCTTTCCCCTTGCCACACAAACCCTGGATTCATGACATGGTGTCATCTTAGAAATCATCAATGCAAATGAAAGCAAATCCAGTCATAGTCATCTGAGACTTTGGGATATACAATTTCAAAAATGTTCAGTGAAGACATAGCTGTTATACCAATGACCAGGTCTCTAATAGGAATATGACTTTACAGAAAAGGCAAGTCTCAAAAACAAAATTCTGATAAACAGTGTCCTCCTCACTAAAAACAAAAACAGGTGAGAAACCTAAAGAAACAACAGCTTGCAGAGAAGGAAGGGTATGTAAGCAAGGGAAAAAACAAAACAAAACATACAGACCTAGGTCAATATACAGACTTAGTTCCAGAGTTAAACTAGGTGGAAAGTAGATCAGTGTAAGGATTTTTAAAAATTTTTTTAATTTTCAATTTTTAAATTTTTTGTAAATTTTATTTTTATTATGTTATGTTAGTCACCATACAGTACATCATTAGTTTTTGATGTAGTGTTCCATGGTTCATTGTTTTGTATAACACCCAGTGCTCCATGCAATAATGCCCTCCTTAATACCCATCACCGGGCTAACCCATCCCCCCACCCTCAGTGTAAGAATTAAAAAAAAAAAAAAAAAAAGGTGGGTTGTCTTGCAAGGCTGTGAACATCCTCTCCTTGAATGTATTACAGAGGTAATAGATGCCACAGGAGAGAACACCACAGGACAGATTACCCTAGACAGTTTTAGGATACCTCAACATTCCAGAATTCTAATATAGTAGCACTTCACTTGTAATTTCAGGCAATTTTTTAAGACCTTTATTCACCAACAGGAAAAAAATGTATCTTTTGGGTGATTCATGGACAACAGACATTCAGATACTGCTGAACACTCCTGAAGTCAATAGATATTTTTAGCTGAGAATAAAAGGACGCTCAGACTAGTCCTTAGGGCTAACTGAAAACTAGAAACTTTATTTGTAGTGCTATCACACATTTAACAGAGCACAACGAATATGTTCCAAGTCATTTACTGTTCATGTTGGTTTCTTAGAGAGAAATTTGAGGATAGTAGCAGAGTGTTCTGGACAAAGTTCCAAACAATGTTTCATACAAGTAGAGAACAAATATTTCTTATTATGAACACAAAGATGGGTGAGTAATTTTGCTCTCAAGAGAAACAGATGCTAATGCCTAGGCATTCTTTCCAGTATCTTCTAAATGATTTGTTTAAAACCCATCAGCAAAGAGTAAGTCATTCTGAGCAAATTTTTAAAAGTAAATAAAATCATATTTAATTTGTTCATAGATGCTGAAACCAATAAACAGTTTACCTGAGTCTTAAAAAAAGTTAATAGTATAATAATACATGATGTCTCATGGCTAGAGACTGCTATTATCTTCAGATAGGGGTCAGATTCCCTGGTGAGTAAGTTTTTTTTTTAATTAACATATAATTGACGTATAATATTATGTAAGTTTAAAGCCTACATATTGTTGTTTTGGTACTTTATGTATTACAATGTGGTTATTACAGTAGTGTTAGCTAATACCTTTATTATATCACATGTTTATAATTTCTTTTTTGTGCTGAGAACAGTTAAGATTTAGTCTGCTAGCAACTTTGAAATTTACAATATGGTATTGTTGACTATAATCACTATGTTGTGCATTAGATCTCCAGAACTTATTTATTTACTAGTTGTGACTCTGTACCCTTAAATTGGTTTTCAACTCTTCAGGAAGTGTCAATTTTGACTGGACTGAAACTGGTGACTGCTTGGGTCAGTCAGTAATCAACAATATCAGCCACAACAAGAGTTACTTTTTATTGAGTGTCTTCTGTGTATCAGAAACCATAATGGTAAAGAGAGAGAGAGAAAGAGAGAAAGAGAGAAAGAGAGAGAGAGAGAAAGAAAGAAAGAAAGAAAGAAAGAAAGAAAGAAAGAAAGAAAGAAAGAGAAAGAAAGAAAGAGAAAGAAAG